>NW_028263382.1:990000-1320000 GCF_051168715.1 Poecilia mexicana
ATCAAGATTTAATTTCAAACCAACTAAGTTTATCTAGTACTTCATTTTCGGATGCTTAATAAAAAAGTCATTCCAATCCTTCAGACAGATTCTAACTCAATTACATCCCAAACTGATCCTCAAACATTGGAGTTTATTATAATTTATTAAACAGTTTTCAGTAACACTTTATTTGAAGGGGTGTGCATAAGACTGACATGACACCGTCATAAACAGATATAAAGTTAAAAGTTGAACTAAAGGAGCAAGTAAAGCAAAACTGGCAAGTAGTACGAGTGTGTAGCAGAGTGAGGAAAGTGGTCAGTATGCCCTCCAGCAGTCTAAGCCTGCAGCAGCGTAACTACATATATAGCTCATCCAGACCTAAGCTACTTTATCAACTATGAACTATAATTTTTAAATCTGGTCTTAAAAGAATACCAGGTGTCTAAAGCAGAGAGGAGAGGAGCCTCAGAACTAAAGGATCTGCCTCCTATTCTACTGCTAAAACATCTAGGAACCAGCAGTGAAGCTGCAGTCTGAGAGTGAATGGCTCTGTTAGGCACATATGGAACTATCAGATCTCTGATGTACGATTATTATGGGCTTTATTTATGAGAATGCTGATTTATGTTGTCCACAGCTATGATGCAAATCAAATCCATTATATTAAATGCTAAAGGTTGGTATACAAGTATCTAACTTTTGTAGGTATCCTGCATGGGCGTAGGTTTGGGTAGGGACGGTAGGGACATGTCCCGACCAATATTCACGGGATATGAAAAAGTCCCGACCAATTTTTTGCCATATTGGCTCAAAGAACGTGGATCTACGATCTTTGATTAGCAGCAACAGGCGGTGCGCGGAAAGGAAGCTTCTTAGTTTGACATTTATTATGAGCCTCGAGACCGTGTCGGAACGGTGCTGTCTGGGGGGGTGGGGGAGTCAGTTGAATCGTCGGACGTTCTTTGATTAGCTGCAAAAGGCGGCGGCTAGCTGGGCACACGCGTCTCCTTCCGAGTCTCCGAGACCATGTCGCCACCAAAAAAGAAAAGGACAGACATTAGAAGTTATTTCGCTACGTCGGCTGTAAGTACAGTGAGTGGACCCATAAGTTAGATATCTATCACGCAACACATTTGTTGTAAAGTCCGGTGTTTAGTAAGGTCAGCACTGAATGTGAGGTAGAATAGGTCTGTTAATTATGTAATATTTTTTCTTTTTTCTTTTATTATTGATTTCTTCTTATCTGCAATTGTGTTTGCTGTATCCAGAGGATATTTCTTTTGATCTTACTTGTAACGTTTGCTGAATTTTGTAAAGGAAAAAGTAAAGTGTTCTTGAACTGATCTGCTGAGTATGACTGTATCTGGTTGTATACACAAGATGTATGATATGGTTATGGTTGGGGGCAGGGGGTTATTAAGCTAATGTGGTTTCCCCCCCCTTCTCAAAAATGTTCGGTGCTCTTGGGCATTTCACTGTGCTGCGGGGGGGTGTCAAGGTCCCCACCAAGGTCCCCACCAAAACTTAGACCGAACCTACGCCCTTGGTATCCTGCAAAACTTGATTCTCCCAGACTTGTGGTTTGTGCAAACATGGTTAAAGAATTGTGACAATGGTGGAGACGGTGATAGGAGTTTGTCATGCAATGCTCTGTCGTTGTGTGTATGTATATGTATATTCTTTGTTGTGGAGAATTACTTTTCTCTAATATGCATTTTCATGTTATTCTTGTTTATAGTCACAGAAATTCAGTGTATGTGTCTTTATGTGTATGTGTGTGTGTGTGTGTGACAAGAATATTTAATTTTAATTTTGGTGTCTTTTAAAAAAGCTCCAACCAAGGACTGGGCTTGCAAACATTTCACTAGGTTTGACTATGTTTATTGTGCTGTCCTTGATTAAATAAACTTGAATTAAATCGAAAAGTTGGGAAAAACTGTTAAACCTTGAACTAAGGAGGGTCTGAGAGGGAGAGTTGGGCCTTTCCAAGGCCAGGTACATAGTCTGCAGTCATGGAGAAAAGAAACTCCATCAGTGTGGGGTGGAAGCAGGACTAACAAGGAAAATGTAAAAAAACCTGTGTCTGTGTTTCCTCGTTGGGTCCTCATCTAATTGGGACTGCCCTCAGATTATGATACACTGAAGAATGAGTTTCTCACCCCTTCAACAACCCCCCTGATGGCTTCTACCAAGGTTCCAAGGTTTTCCCACTAAATCAGTCCAACATCATTTTTGACATAGTTTCAGAGGAGGATTTTTGTCAACTTTTTGATCAGTTTAAAGAAGACTCACTTATGTTAGAAATAGTTTTCGACCTCTATGACTCCTTCATTCAGAGAAAGCAATCCACCACACCGGCAGACTCCTTCTCACCTCCATCTCTCACAGCTAAGGTGTTTGTGTTTCCTGCTGCTGCACCTGCACCAGCAGCACCTTCAGCCACAGTAAGCGAGCCACCTGCCCCGGTAAGCGGGCCAAGAAGTTCCCCAGCGTTTCCCCGTGCTCCATCCGAGCTTTCCAGTGAGTCTCCCCGTGCTACGTCCAAGACCCCCAGTGAGTCTCCCTGTGTCCTCGTAGTCCCAGAGCCGCCTGAGCCTAGACCCTGAAGCTCGAGCACATACATGTGCAACATGAGTCAATTTAGTCAACTTAGTTCCTGTGTCGTCTTGTTTACCCCTTGATTTATTCCAGCTGTTTCCTGTTTCCTTGAATACTCCCTTGTGTATTTAATCCCACATGTGTTTGTGTTTCCTTGTGGGGTCCTTGTCTATTTGTCATTGTCTCTAAGTCGTATGACCAGTGCAACCAGTGTCTGAGTTCCTAGTCTCTTTGCTCCACCTGTGCTGCCTGGACTTCTGTTTACCTGTGAGAGCTTTGATTAAATCATCCATTTTCCCACCACAACCTGGGTCCTTCACTTCTATCCTCACCATTTCAACCACAAACCGTGACTTTAACGACTTGATATTTAAAGAGACAGAGGGCCTTTGTCTACGTTTTACCAGCCTTGCATTGAAAAGTAGCTCCTCTGATGAGCTCTGCAGACTCACAGTTCCACCAGGTGTTTAGTAATTGCTGCCGGCTGGTCTACAGGAGCTGAGTGGGGGAGTTACAGAGGAGGGCTGCTCTGTGAGGTGGAGGCTTGGAAGCTTGGAAACAGCAGCTGTTTGCTCTTGTTGACCGCTGAACCTATTTCTGTTTCCAACTCTGACACTGCTTCATTAAACTGAATTACAATAGCTTAGTACTCTAACAGCAGTGAGGTATAGTAAACAGAAAAAGCTATGAGCAAAAAGAGTACAAAAGACAGAAATTGTAAAAAGAATCGTAAGCTTTTCAAGAGAAATGTGACATCAGAGCAGCTGTTGGGAACAAGAAAGATTCCCCCGATGGAAAGTCCAGGATGTTCTGTTTACTCTGCCCTATGAGCTGATCAATAGATTACCAAGAACTCCTGACTAACACAGCCAACGTCAGTCAATGCAGGTTGTAATGTCTTACAGCTTTGAAAGATGGTAAACAACAGTGAACTTTAAATTCAGCCGATATGTTCATCAAACATGGCACATTTGAAGAAAGAACAGTCTAATACGGATATAAACACACAAAAGGTAATAAAACTGTGCTAAATGGATCATGTCAAATGTCTGCTTAAAGTCATATTTTTTTATTGCAGGAAATTTCTGTCAATAGTATAGTTTATGCACCAACAAACCACAAACACCAAAATGTTACTCAATAAAACCAGAAATATTACACAGCAAGATAAAAAAAAATACCACATTTAATTTATTAATTAAAACTGAATATAAAGACAGTATGGAAAAATGGAATGATGTGACCCGCTCTATCAGCTCTGAGCAGATTAAAAGCATCACTACACTATAATGCAACTACAATGTCTGATTGATGTGTTCAGTGTAATGGGCAGGGTTAGGTTCCCTCTATGCAGAGCATTCTGCATGCAGGCCGGAAAATTTCGTATATGGTTCAGATTTTCCAGCATGAGCTGTGCATCTCTACCTTTCCTTCAAAGTTACCATGTTTTGGAAAGCTTCTGTTGATCAGCAATAACAAATGGATCAAAGCATTTGGCATTATTGATAACATGGGACACAGTTTAACCAAACAAATCTCAGCTAAATACCTAGCAACTTCTCTCTATGTTCAGATGATGGATTGGACAGAGCTCCGTAAGATGCTTTAGAATCTAAACTTCTCCACAGCTTTCTCTCTGGCCTATCTGTGGTACTTGGTATTCACGATGCTGTCTTTACTTTATGTTCTCACTTTTTGTGCATTATTTGTAAGAAAAGAAAAGGTTCAAATCCACCATAGATGTTCCTCTACTTCACCACAAATATGAACTACTTTCTGTCAATCTTTTGCAAGAAAATTCCAACTCAAATAGTGATGATGTGAATGCTCCAGGGGTAAGAAGACCTGTCCTACATAGTAATTCATGTAGACGCTTCTGATGTAAAAAAAAAAAACCACACACACACACGCACACACACGCACACACGCACACACACACACACACACACACACACACACACACACACACACACACACACACACACACACACACACACACAAAGAACAGGTCTGCATTGTAACCGTTATAACAGCGTTCTGGAGAGAATGACTGCACTATACAAATATGAACAGATGCCATTTGATTGCCCGGCACACTGATGGTACCATCACATCCCAATAATGATATTCCTGCAGCTTCCTTCCTGAAGGAACTGGCTGCTTGCTTACGTCATAAATAAGGTTATGGTGTTTGTTGACGATAGCATGTCTCTTCAATTGAAGAGACATGCTGTTCAATTGATAACATGAACTGGATGTAGGTTCAACTGGGTTCAGCATGCTTCCTATTTATTAATTTATTTGTTTTCAGTCATATTGAATTACATCACATATATATAATAAGCTGATTATATTTGTATTAATATTTAAATCCTTATGGAGTAGCTTGTCAACTAATAAGCAATTTCCCCTTGGGGATCAGTCAGGTATATTCCATTTCCATCTGAGTGTACATATTAACATTTTTTGATCCATTTGATCCAACCTCCTATTAAACTCCCTTCAAGTCAGGGCAGGCCCAAGGCATTAGCAAACTAAGCAGCCACTTAGGGCCCCAGGGCCACTAAGGGGCCCCCTAAGTAGAACTGATTTTTTTTTTTAAATAATGATTTCTATGTGATTATATTAATAAAAATACACAAATTCATTATAAAGTTGTGATTTTTTTTTTACAATATTATATATTTGATAATGTATGTAGAAACCTTTCCTATATGGACAAAAAGAAAAATAAAAAATAAATAAATTGTTCTTGGGTGTCCCTTGGTGCCAGCGGTAGGTACCGCACTGCACGGTAATATGAGTTGCAGTGTTAGCAAAACAATGTGGCAAAAAAGGGCTTATCCTTCAGGGAGAGAGAAAACAAAGAGGAAGAATAGAGAAAAAGTCAAGATAAATGTATGTTTTCATGTGTCTTGGTAATGTAATGTTTGTCAAAAAGATTTCTGGAGCTCCTAATAGAAAATTAGCTTGATAGCGACCTTGAACGGTCCAATTCAACAGTCAAACATTTATGCTACAAGGTTTGTATTTGTGTGAAATTGAGCTTTAACTTTATATGAGATGATTCTCATGTTTGGCCCTGTATATTACTGAGGTTTTTTTGGCTTCAAAACGTGTTTGATAACGTTTGACATTAATAATTAAAACTTGTCAATGTTTGATATTGTCTAGCAAAATGTTTTTACAACAGGCTACATGGCTACTGCATTAATATATCAATGAGCTACTCTAAGCTGTAGTTGGCGATATGTTGTTTGCTGCTGAGCATGATAATTTATGTATCTAAAACAAACATTTTTACATCAACTTATAAGTTATATGAAACTTCTCCAATTAAAATCATTTGAAGGTTCAGAATCAACCCGGTACCGGTCCACATTCTCAGGTAAGAAAGACTCACCTGTTATAAATAAAACATTTAACTATTGTAATTACACCTAAGAGAATTTAATTTAATCAAAGAATGTCATGAATATGTGTGTATGTATTCCATTTTAATTAGGGCTGCACCGATTGCAGCTTTCTGGCCAATTGCTGATCTTTAAAAAGCCTGACCTGCCAATTTATATTTTGGACAAGACCAATTTTTTTTTTTTTTGTCTGAAATGTCGCTAAATGTAGCAATGAAGTCACTGAGTTGGAACAGTGGGTTGAGTACTGTTAACTGTAAACATGCAGAGATGGCCTGGTGGGCTGATCTATCAGTCAAATCTCTCATTGCAGAGCAGAAGAGGACAGCAGCTGATTTTTAAACCTTTGCTGAAGTAGATAAGATCAGTGGATAAGACTGGCTTCACAAGTAAGTATCGGCCAATCACTGATTCTTGAAGTTAAGGAAATTGGTGCAGATAAGTCGGCAATTAGATATGTCCTATGTTATACGTGCATCCAGGATAAAGTAAACAGCTCTGTCTGAGATGCAATAAGTTTAGCAGGTGTGTGAGTGATAAGGGATTGTTTATGGATATGACTTTACATGGATAATGATAGGGGAGTTGGAGTGAAATATAAAAATTTGTATACACTAATATACAGCAGATATGTTAGGATTTTCTTCAGAACTAAATATTTAAGCACTATAAGTTAGCATGAAAAACATTTGAAATTCATACATTGTGTCACAGATTCCCTGTAGAATTTAGGTCTGGATTTTAACTGTTCAACTGTTGAATCACATCAACAAGCTCTTATTTAAATTATTTGTAGCTCTGGCTGTATGTTTAGGGCTCTTCTCAGCTCTGACTAGTCTCCTTGTCCCAGATACAGAAAACTATGCTGCCACCACCATCTGTCCCATGATGTATAAATCACAAGTTTTCAATTATTCACTTCCATGGTTAGAATTGTTATTACAGGAAATGCATGGAGCATTAAAAAAAAGTGATTCATAACTGAATTTAAGCTTCCTTCAAAGAAATGTAATTTCCTGACCTGATAGTAGCTTCTTCGGTAGATTTCCTCCTCCTCTTCCTCCTCCTCCTTCCTCTCCTGCTGCCTTGGCTGGTCTCTGCAGTCCAGAGACCAGGGAACGCTGCTCTCTGCTGTTCTTTATTTATCTCTGTAAATGATGAGCTTGCATAGGATGCCTGACATCACACCATGCCTCAAGGTCAGGGTGGAGTCGATGGAGAAGGTTGCCATGGTGATGGAGAAGCATGAAAAGCAGCCATTGTTCGCAGGCCACATGTGGCTGTGAATCATCTGAATGCCCAGATGCAGAGCTGTTCTTTTTCTGAGGTATTTTGATGAATTTTTGGTTGCATCTTCACCACGTCATGAGGTTCACAGGGAAAACAGATGGAAGGATGGAAACAGCACAAGGACCTGTATCATACACAAAACATTAGCACTCAGACACAGATAAATTATCTATAAATTATCTTTGTTATGACAACTTGTCATTAACCTAGACAAAAATGTATTTGTTATGACAACTTGACATTAACCAAGAATCATATGTCATAAATATGTCATAATAGTAGTCATAATGATTTAATTATTACACTATCAAAAGCTTTAACAAAACAGCTATTAATATTCCCACTACCTGAAATAAAGTGAAACAAGTAGGATCAACAATAAAGATTTTATTCAGCTTTATTACACTATCAAATGATTTAATAACAGTCAGTAACCATTTCTTTTACATCAAGTGGAACAAGTAGCACCAGTTATGAATGTCATTAAGTGTTATTACAGTGTCATTAATATTATCTCTTACCTCAAGTAAAACAAGTAACAGTTATGAAGATGTCATTAAGTGTCATTAATATTAACTTTTACCTCAAGTAAAGTGAAACAAGCAGCAACAGTTATGAAGATGTCATTAAGTGTTATTACAGTGTCATTAATATTAACATTTACCTCAAGTAAAGTGAAAAAGTAGCAACAGCTATGAAGATGACATTAAGTGTTATTAGTGTCATTAATATTAACTTTTACCTCAAGTAAAGTGAAAAAGTAGCAACAGTTATGAAGACGTCATTAAGTGTTATTACAGTGTCATTATATTAACTCTTACCTCAAGTAAAGTGAAACAAGTAGCAATAGTTATGAAGATGTCATTAATATTAACTCTTACCTCAAGTAAAGTGAAACAAGTAGCAACAGTTATGAAGATGTCATTAAGTGTAATTAATATTAACTCTTACTTCAAGTAAAGTGAAACTAGTAGCAACAATTATAAAGATGTCATTTAGTGTTATTACAGTGTCAAATGCTATGCTAACAGAGTCACTAATATTAAGTCTTACCTCAAGTGAAGTGAAACACACTGGACTACTTATAACTACCATCATAGATGTAGAACAAACCCTTTGTACATTGGAATAAAACAAAAGATAACTTGTTCTTCAAACAGAGGGTTTAACGTCTGGTGAGTATGTTGTTACTCTGAAATACTAATTGAAAAACTAGAAACAGAATTACTTATTCTTTAACTTAAGAAAATAGGTTCTTCCAACAGGAACATTTTTTGCTTTGATTGTGTCAGCCATCTCCTTCGTTATAGCCTTCCTGTCAGGGTCGGCCCAAGCCTCCATGGGGCCCTAAGCAAAATGTGGTTTTGGGGTCCTCTAGTTCTGCTAAAAATGTGGGCCAGCTGCAATCAGCAGTCCGATCATTAGATTATTCACACAGCTGCTATAAACTTATTGCATCTCTGGCAGTGCTGTTTACATTACATACATGTATAATATAGGATACATTTATTGGCCAACTGATTTATCAACCAGTTGATTTCTGGGTGCCGATTTTCTTAATTTTGGGGGATTGTGATTGGCTGATACTTACATGAAGCCCATCTTATCCACTAATCTTATCTTCATCAGCAAAGCTTTATAAATCATCCTCTGTCCTATCTGCTCTGCAGTGAGAGGTTTGACTGACAGACCGACTGCTCCACCAGTTCAGGTCTGCACATTTACAGTTAACAATATTCACCCCATTGTTGCCAACTCAGTGACTTTCTTGCTATATTTAGCAACATTTCAGACAAAAAGAAATTCATATCAGCCAAAATCAAAATTGGCAGGTCAGGCTTTTTAAAGATCAGTAACCAGGGATCGGCCAGAAAACTGCAATTGGTGCAGCCCTACACACATATTTATTACATTCTTTGATTAAATTAATTTCTCTTAAGCCTTACTCCAATAGCTAAAAATGAAATTTATACCAGGTGAGTCTTTCTCCCCTGGAATGTGGACCGGTACCAGTACTGGACTGATTCTGAGCCTTCAAATGATTTTAACAGAAGTTTCACATTACTTAGAAGTTGATGTAAAAATAATGTTTAGCCACAAAATGATTATGCTCAGCAGAAAACAACATATCCCCAACTACAGCATAGAGCAGCTCATCAATGTAGCACCCATGTAGCCTGAAAAACATTTTGCTAGACAATGTTAAACATGGAGAAGTTTTAATTATTGTTACCAAACGTTATCAAACATGGCATTTTGAACCCAAAATACCTCAGAAATATGCAGAGCCAAGCAGGAGAATCAACTCATTTAAAGTTTAAACAGTTTAAAGTTTAAAGCTTCACACAAACTCAAAGACCCTAGCATAAATCTTTGGCTGTTGAACTGGACTGTTCCAGGTCGCTATCAAGCTAACTTTCTATTAGCAGCTTTCCTAATCTTTTACATTACATTACTTTACCAAGGCACATTAAAACAAACCTTTATCTTGACTTTTTTCTATTCTTCCTTTTTCTTTTGTCCTTCCCTGAAGGACAAGTCCTTTTTTGAGACATTGTTTAGCTTTTTCTGACCGGAGCTTTGGATGCGCACTGCACATTGCAGGTCATGTTACCGGTCTTGTGAGAAATTCTGTCCCCCTGTTAAAATCTGTTCCCCCCCAGAATTTCTCACAAAACCGGCGAAGCATGCGGTACCTACCGCAGCCACCAGGGGTCCCCAAGAGCATTTTCTTTTTTTTCTTATTAGCTTTAAAATAATAATTTCTAAATACATGATCAAATATATATTATTGAAAAAACAAATCACTTCTTAGTGAAATTGTTTGTTTTTGATATTATAATGATTACTAAAAAAAAAAAAAAAAATCAGCTCCACTGAGGGGGCCCCTTAGGAGCCCTGGGGCCCTAGGCGGCTGTTTAGTTTGCTTATGCCTTGGGCCAGCCCAGCTTCCTGTAATGCTCTGAAGACAGGAGATCTACTTCTTGTCCTCATGTTCTACTTCTTGTCCTCATGTTCTGGCAGCAGCTCTTTGAAGGTGTCCAGGAATGCTCAGAAGTTACAGCTGTTCTTGCAATAGTTATTCATGGTGAAAACCTTTTCATGAATTCAAACTTGGTGAATCTCTTCTGGGCATTCTCATAGTCAGTGATGACTCAATTCATTGTGGTTACTTAAAAAATAACAAAAACAAAAAACAATGTCATCATAATTCAGCATTTATTTACCATTCCAAAAATGCCCCTTTATGCACACTAGCAGAATGGTAGACTGGCAGACAAATGTCTAGTGTTAAAGAAGAATTTAGATTATAATATATTTTAAGAAAATCTCTGGCTCAATCTTCTTCTCACGGATCCCAGGCTCTCCTGGCGGGCCAAAGTGAAGTCACACAGAAAACAATGAGTGTCGACGTCACAAAATTTCTGAGTTTAATCCAATAGAAGACAATGTATGAAATTACATCAGAAACTGCAGAACAACAGAAACATACATTCATTTACCTGAGACAAATAGGATAGAGGGAAAAGAGCAAAGGCTTTCTGGGCAGAGAAAAACAGAGATGGGTATTTCACAGGTAAGTGTGAAACCTGAAATCTCTCCCGTTTTCTCCCTACTCAGATACCTCAAAGAGAAACTTAAAATCCTGTAGGAAGTTGAAGCAAAGGTTATCTCCACAAACCTAATTTTGTTCTCCTGTCATTCATCACTTCAAAAGATTGACTCTTGCTGTAAACCAAAAATAACACAAAATCAGTGGGGCAGAATGAGGTGAAACTCCTTTTTCTAATCTATCAAATGAAATAATCAATCCTGAGTATAAGAATTAACACAATCACTTTCCAAGAACCTTTCCCAATATGCATGAGGAATTTTCAAATACTAAAACAAAACATTTTCTTTCACATATTTTCTATTTGATTCTGATATACTAACAGATATTACAATTTCAGAATACATTAATCACTAACTAAAATTATTAATTCTAAAACTATGATTAAATAATTTTCAATCAGAGTATGCTGTTAATAACTAAGAAAAACGTCTTACAAATTAAATGATAGTGGTTTTAGATATTCTACGTTGTATTCAGTTTTTTAACAGTTTTCACACTATCCCAGATGTTAGTTTGGACCTTCTGTTAACAGAGCAAGGTTCTCTCTCCCACACTCATCCAAGTGATACTGCCTTCCTGCGGATGCTAATTTTATGGCCTCCTGTCCTCTCTGATAACACAACAGGCCTCACTCAGAGCTCCCTTTTGATCTCTGTCTTTCCGTCCTGTAAGTTGAAAACTTACCCATCAGTAGTTTTAGATTAAATCATTAACATGAACCCATTTTAAATTAAGAATTTTGTTCAAAATAACCATGCTCAATATACCTTTTTCTCATGTCGTAAGATTAACTGTATTAAAAACTAAAAATATTCATTTTTCCTCAACACTAGTTAACATGACTGGTTGTTATGAAGTGGAATACAATTATTTCTTAACACAAGTAGCATAATAACTAAAGCTGAACAAAATTATTCTGATCAAATACTTGTTTGGGAGAAGTTCAGACAGACTGCCACTGTTATTCAGATTGCATTATTTAATGTATAGTTTTAGGCACATGAGTGTATCTTTTCACTTAATGAACATTCTAAATTATTTCCAACCAGATACTCTGGCTTATTGATGCTTGCAAGAAGTTTATTAATAAATAGATTTAACACCAGTTTTTAGTTGTCTAAAACATTACTTATTAACTCAGCTATTGAATGTTGATTCCTGCTTCCCCTTCCGCACTTACCTGGGTGTCCCACCCCACTTCACCTGGAGAAAACACAAAAATTACTTACCTTATTTTCTTGGGGAATATTTCATCTGCTTCTTTCTCTTTGGTCAAACAGGGACTTCTTTCTCTGGTGGCTGAAAGAAGTCATCCTCCATTATCATCCTCCACACTCGTAGCATGTCTTCATTAGCCAACATTGTCCCCCCCCCCCCCACCATGTGTCCTTATGCAAGTGTTTCTCAATTATTTTCTGTCATGCCCCCCCTAGGGATCATATTTTCTTCGCGCCTCCCCTCCCCCCGCTCAGTGTCCTTCTTTCCCCAGAATTTAAATACTATTGTGAATCTGTTCATATTTAATAATTTATTTATCGGACAAACCACTGGCTCCAACATTGTATGACCTTATTATCAAAACCGCTGTTTTATCATTGTAAGCCTCAAAATAATTTCCAAAATCAGTTTATGAGTGAATCACTAACATTTAATCAAGACTACTCAGTTTGAAAAAGTGCAAATGATTCACTGGGGTTTGCAATTTTAGACTTAATATAGTAAAACTTTTTAGAACTGTAAGCATTGATTACTTGTCAGCTTCTTCAGTTTAGTATTCCACAAGGTATATAGTTCTTAACATTTATTGTGGAAAAATTTGCAGCAATATTGCTTATAGTTCAGCTTGTCAGATGAGAAGAGATGAAAAGTGTATAACATTTTTGCATTAACAATAAGAAGACAGGTTTTGTCCATTTCCTGACCTTTTTCTGCGAGCTACAGTTACTTGCTTATGATGGAGTATAAGTGCTGGGCTCTGAGTTTTTGATGTGTTTTAAATACGAGTAAAGTTGGACGAGAATAAAGACTAATTTCATGATAGTTTTTCACCATAGTGCGCTAAATTGCGGAATACTGAGGATGTAAGGTTGTAAGGTTATAGTTGGTACTGGTTTAACAAATGACTAAGTACTAAATGTTTTAGCACATCAGAAGCAAATTTTCAGCCCCAGGACATTGAAATGATTGCTTACACAACTTTTTATTTAACAGAAAGAACCAGACCTGCGGAGCGGGTCACGTTGCATATCACTCTATCAAAGCTTTTTAATATAACGACTTTCTTCCGGCAATATTGCATCTTTACTCTGCCAATATTTAAATTACTCTGCAGATACGACTGGGTTCTCGTAGTATCATGACTGTATTCCTGTATTTGAAAATAAGAATCTCTTATCCTGGCCACTGATCTCTGCTGCCGTTTTTCTTTTCACTGTCAAACTTCTCCATCTCATCTCTAGATAGATTTCAAAACATCCGCGCTTGTATCCTTTGCTTCGTTTTTTGTTGTTTTCTTCTGCTCCGTTTACAACTGTACTGTGGCAACTTCTACAGGCTTGAACAGGCAAGCTGTTGATTAGTGTGAACACTGCTGCCACCTAGTGACCGGAGGCTTGTTTATTCAGTTTATAATTGAATAAAGACAATTATAAAGTCCTGCTTCTCGCGCCCCCCCTTACACTTCGCCACTCCCCCTGGGGGGGGGGCGCGCCCCACTATTTGAGAAGTACTGCCTTAGGCTAACATGGGTCTTCATGTGGCTAAAGTTGCCAAAGCAAAGAGCACAAGCAGTGTGCCACATCAGTCAAGTTGCTAAATAATGCACATAAAGGATAACTTTGACTAACATATTAGCTTTTAATTTGCTAGATTAAAATTGGAGGGAAAAAAACCTATTTGCCTGTCTTTAAAATATGTTTAATATTAAGTGCTAACGTTACAGTAATGGAGTTTAATAACTTTAGCTTACATTAACTTACAGCAAGGTAGGATTGTCTTGAATTGCTCATAGCTATCATTACAAAGAAAGAGGACATAGTCAATGTTATTTTCTCAAAGAAAATGTAAAGTAATAACCCAGATAGCACACGATGTTAAATCAACGTTGAAAAATAGTTAGAATCGTTGATTTTTGGTTGAAGTCGACAAACGATGGTGGATCAACCATCAAACAACCATCCAATCAAACCGTTGAAACTGTGTGATTGAATCAACGTTGTTTGGTGGTTGAAATCTGATGACTGAAATGCCGAAGTCTGATTAATGGTTGATTTTTGGTTGAAGTCGACAAATGACGGAGGATCAACCATCAACCATCCACCTCTAGCCAAGTAACTAACGTTGAAACTGTGTCATTGAATCAATGTTGTTTTGTGGTTGAAATCTAATGACTGAAATGCCGATGTCTGATCAACATCTGATCAATGTTGAATCAATGTCAGCTGTTTTGCTGCACCCTTTCCCCTCCTCTCCTCCTAATCAGAGCTCTGGGTCAAAGCATTTTATTACTGAGCAGGGGTTATTACATTTTAAATTAACCACTGTAGAGGATAGTGGGTGGTGATTCCTTTCTGTACATTTTCTTACTTGTTCATAACAATTCTCACTAACTCTTTGCGTGGGATATATTGACACAGAAACATCTACAACATACTAAAAGGAGTGGAGCGGTCCACCCCCACCATTTACATGAGTGGGATGTCCTAAACACACAGCTGATTCGCTGTTGGCTTGTTGGCAAAAGATGTTAATTCAATGTTGAATTATTATCACAAAGGTTGCATGTATAGTTGAGGTCGACAACTGACGGTGGATCAACCATCCAACAATCATCCAACTCTAGCCAATTAACTAACATTGAAACTGTGTCATTTAATCAATGTTGTTTTGTGGTTGACATCAAATAAATGAAATGTCAACATCAAATCCAGTGTGTTTCAGCACTGGTCCTCCAGGCCCTAAAAGTTTTAGGCATTTCCCTAATTCAGCACACATGATATTAATTGACGTCTGATTAACAGGGTTTTGCTAAACTGAAAACTCGCAGGTCAGTTTGATTGAGGACAAGGTTTGGGGAAGAACTACCCAGATAGCACACGATGTTAATTCAATGTTGAATTATTATCACAAAGGTTGCATGTATGGTTGAAGTCAAAAACTGACAGTAGATCAACCATAAAACAATCATCCTATTCTAACAGATGAAACTGTGTCAATGAATCAGTGTTGTTTTGTGGTTGAAATCTAATGAATGAAATGCCAAGGTCTTATAAACATCTGATCAATGTTGAATCAATGTCAGCAGTTTTGCCACACACCTTCTTCCCCTCCTCTTCTCCTCATCAGAGCTCTGGGTGAGAGCATTTTATTACTGAGGTGGGGGTTCTCACATTTTTAATAACACTGTAGAGGATAGTGAGTGGTGATTCCTTTCTGTACATTTTTTTACTTGTTAATAAAAATTCTTACTGACTGTTTGTGTGTGATATATTGACACGAAAACATCTACAACTTACTACAAGGAGTGAAGCAGTCCACCCCCACCATTTACATGAGTGGGATGTCCCAAACGCACAGCTGCTTTACTGTTGGCTTGTTTGCAAAAAGATGTTAATTCAATGTTGAATTAAGATCACAAAGGTTGAATTTATGGTTAAGGTCAACGACAGAAGCTGGATCAACCATCAAACAACCATTCAATTCTAGAAAATTAACATCCACTGATTGAAATGCCAACATCGAATCCAGTGTTGCAGGATTGCAGTGTGCCTAAAACTTGCACACTGCCCTGCAAGTTTTAGGCATTTCCCTAATTCAGAACACATAATTTTAACTGACATCTGATTAACAGGGTTTTGCTGAACTGAAAACACGCAGGTCAGTTTGCCTTGAGGATAAGGTTTGGGGAAGAACTAGTAATCTAAATGTTCAATCAATGTAAGCTGTTTTTACACCCCTCCACCACCACCTGCCATTCAAACACCCAACCCCCTTCCCTCCACACGCCAAAGACACACACACACCCCTTTCCCGGCCCCATCTACCCCTCAATTGGGTGAAACAACTTTAATATTAAGTGAGGGTTTTTCGTTTTTCACATTTTAAAAGATTTTTTTGGCTCTAGTGGCTGTTATTCAATAGTTAATTGACAGGAAGGTGGGTAATGAGAGAAGGGGGAAGACATGCAGCAAAGGTCGGGAATTGAACCTGCAATAGCTACGTTGAGCACTAAGGCTTGTGGGTTGTGCTTAACCACTTCGCCACCACAGCACAACCCCCTTAAGTGCTTAACTTAAGCACTATGTGTTGACAACACTGAGTTGTGATTCCGTTCTGTACCCAGATTGCACATGATGGCAATTCAATATTGAATTAACATCTTTTGCCAACAAACCAACAGCAAAGTGGCTGTGTGTTTGGGACATCCCACTCATGTAAATGGCAGGGGTGGACCGCTCCACTCCTTAGAGTAAGTTGTAGATGTTTTTGTGTCAATATATCACACACAAATGACTTTTTATGAAAAAGTAAGAAAATGTACAGAAATGAATCATCACCCACTATCCTTTACAGTGGTTAATTTAAAATGTAATAACCCCCGCTCACTAATAAAATGCTCTGACCCAGAGCTCTGATGAAGAGGAGAGGAGGTGAAGCGGTGCGGAAAAACAGCTGACATTGATTCAACATTGATTCAACATTGATCAGACGTTGATCAGACATCAGCATTTCATTCATTAGATTTCAACCACAAAACAACATTGATTCAATGACACAGTATCAACATTGGTTACTTCGCTAGAGCTGGATGATTGTTTGATGGTTGATCCACCATCAGTTGTCGACCTCAACCAAAAATCAACCATTCTGACTATAATTCAACGTTTATTTACCATTGTGTGCAATCTGGGCAGTTTGTTGGATCCCTCATCACCTCCTAATCTCCCCCTACTCCCTCCCAAACCTCCCCCCACCCAGCCGCTCCTCCCAACCTTCCCCTCTTTACCCCCTCTCATCCCTTCTTCCCTCCCCCCCTCCTTGAGCTCTGGGTCAGAACATTTTATTACTAACTGGGGGTTAATCATGTTTCAAATTAAGCACTACATGTTGAGAACAGTGGGTTGTGATTCCTTTCTGTACATTTTCTTACTTGTCTGTAAATATTATTACTGACTGTGCATAATGTGTTGACACAAAACTATCTACAAGTCTCTACTAGGAGTTGTACAGTCCACCTCCCCGTTTTTACACTAGTGGTTTGTCCCAACCAAACAGCCACTTTGCTGCTGGCTTGTTTGCAACTGGCTTCTGAATTGAATTCTCTTCTGAGCAGTTGTATGGTAAGTTTTTCAATATTACTTTGATCTTAAACGTGTTTATTGAAAAATAAGGGCATTGTTTTGTGCCCATAGTAATCCTGGTTATTTTGGGGCAAAACAGATATTCTTAATAATTGAGGTCATGTTTCCTTTTGTATTATTTTCATCCTACCCACCACTCCATGCCCAAGTATGAAATCCTGCGAGATTTTGTGGGATTTGAATTTTTAAAATAGGGCGGGGCCTATTGTTTGGTCTGGGAGAGCATGTGGTGGACAAGGAAGTGTAAGGTTGGCTGCTCCAGGTGGGCTTTAAATTGTGATAGTAATCTCTTGTTTTTAACTTTTTATTATGATGTGCTTAGGGACGTGCTTAACTGAGCCTCTGTTCCAGAACAGCTGAGTTAGTTGTTTGCATGATCGTCTGCAGCCATCAAGAAGTGCAGAAGGTTGTTAATCATCCACAGATTCAATCCAGGTGAGGCAGAAGGGAAAAACTTAACATGCAAGGAAGGTGAAACACTGAACTAAACCTACTAATGACTGATTCAGTCTGTTGATTCTTGGATTGGTAACTGGTTAAACTGAACAGAACTATTGTTACTTGTGTGGGATCTTGGTCAGCATATAGACACTTTTTAAGGAATTTAATCAACTTATTTGGAAATATTTGTAGTTGATGGAAAATTAAACCAGCTATTTGATGGAAGTTTATTCTGTATAAATTATAGATAAGTTTTCCAACTACAGTATAAATCACCTTTTGTTCTATTTATTTGTCTCTGGTGTGTTAAATCTCCCCTGATCCTCCCTGAGTTTTATCGTTAGGTTTTCTGATAAACAACCCTTTATTTTAAATATTGATTGAATATCAATATCATAAATCCTACATTATACTGCAGCTTGATGGGTAAATGTAGTTGTATACATAAAGATTAAGATGAATATTAATTTAACAGTGAGTGTACATTGGGAACTATATGGTTTGTATTTGTTCTCAGACCTGTGACCAGTACACTTTTTAATCTTTCAATGTCTTTCAGAACTTTTCAAATGTTTATCATCTTTCTAACCGGCACCTTCCTCACTTTTATTTTTGTGTTTTTCAGCTGTTACTCTGCAGTTTGACCGAAAGCTGACTCTTGAGGACTGCAGCAAAACTGTCGAGAAGTGGCTTCATTACGCGCCGGAACGAGAGGAAGATATTGCGAGGAATCAAAGTGACGCCAACCAGAGTCAAACTGGGGT
Source organism: Poecilia mexicana (assembly GCF_051168715.1). Taxonomy (NCBI): domain Eukaryota; kingdom Metazoa; phylum Chordata; class Actinopteri; order Cyprinodontiformes; family Poeciliidae; genus Poecilia; species Poecilia mexicana. The sequence continues at coordinate 1,008,467 of NW_028263382.1, forward strand.
TACCACAACTTGTACTGTTTCCTTAGTTCATACAGTACAAAGCTTAACCTCATGGAGTCTGTTCTTCTGTGGACAACAGACTGTTGTTTTGACAGTCAAAAAGGAGTCAAATATCTTTAAAGATCAGTCCCTCTTTTCTTAAATAAAATGTTATATCAAACCCATCATCTGCCAATAATATAGTGTGTTTAACACCAGTGAAGAAACTTTTAGTGGCATGTTATGATGTAGACCTATCAGACCTAAAAATGTACACATATCCTTAGCTTTCATTCAATATAAAATCAACCCAAATCTGCATGTAGATCCACATTCAGATGATGGTTGAATCAATGTTGATTCCTAACCTATTCAATGTAGAATCAACACAAATATGCATGCAGATCCACATTCAAATGTGTGTTGAATCAACATTGATTCAATGTAAAATAAACACAAATATGCATGCAGATCCACAGTCAAATGTGTGTTGAATCAACATTGATTCAATGTAAAATAAATAAATATGCATGCAGATCCATGTTCAGATGAAGGTTGAATCAACATTGATTCCTAACCTATTCAATGTAGAATCAACATAAATCTGCATGCAGATCCACGTTCAGATGATGGTTGAATCAAAGTTGATTCCTAACCTATTCAATGTAGAATCAACACAAATCTGCATCCAGATCCACGTTCAGATGAAGGTTGAATCAACATTGATTCTTAAGTGATTCAACATAAAATCAACCCAAATCTACATGCAGATCCACAGTCAAATGAGTGTTGAATCAACATTGATTCAATGTAAAATCAACACAGATCCACGTTCAGATGATGGTTGAATCAACACTGATTCCTAACTGATTCAATGCAATATCCACACAAATATGCATGCAAGTTGACATACAGATGATGGTTGAATCAACATTGATATAATGTCAGTTATGGTTGAAACCCTAATGTTGATTCAACATACAAGTAACCGACCACTTTCAATGTTGTTTCAATGTCAGCGTTCAATGTTGATTCAATGTTTCTGGCTGACATTGATTCAATGTTGTTTCAATCATTCTGTGCTATCTGGGCAGCTAATATTAGCTATAGTGATTGGTGTAATACCAGGGTTCAACCCCGCTATGAAGGCTAACTGAGATTCCGTAAATCTAAAAAAATTAATTGGGGCATGCCATTAGCAATGCATAAGGAGAGCAGTGACTGACCTGCGAAGCAGGTCAGTCACTGCCTCCATGCATTGCATGGCAGGCACCTATTGTTCTTCACCTAATAGAATGTCTCTTTAATATTATTTATTATTCTTCCGTCACCGTTAATGCGGCTCGTACCGCTGCGTGCCCACCCACAAAAGTGGTATCAAAACGTGCGGCTCGGTGCCGAGATGTGAGCTATTATTTTTATTGGGGATCGGAGTTACGATGGCGACGTAAAAAGCGAAAAACGAGCAAAATTTCCAACTGCCGATCTTCGATGAATCTTAGAGTGTAACTGACACCAACTGCCGCTTTTTTAGAGTGAGAAAAAGAGTGGATTTTTGACCCCAAAATAATTTTGAAATCGCTCTCATGGGTGCAAAAACTGCTCTATTGGTATGAAAGTCGGTCATGACATTGATACGAATGCCTGCTCCGGTAAAATGTCTTCAAAATTTCTCTAGGGCTGACGGTTTTCTGTCAAGGTGCTTCAGAGCAAAATCAAGTGACAGGGTACCTTCAGGCACTCCACCATTCATTTACAGACTTTTCTGAAAAATCTCTGAGCTCAGCGCACACCATTTTTCTCTCGTCACTGCAATTACTGTGAATGAGCTACAGATATGAATCGCGGTACTAAATGAGACGACAAATAGCCCTCTCATATGCTTCAAACGGTTTTTGGATCGGACTTACGGAACCCGAACGGGAAGCAGTCGTTCGGACTGCTTTTTCCATTAAAACTGACTGGGTGTCTCATAAAGATAGATAAGTCTGACACATACAGGGCACTTTCATCACTATAGCAACAGAATGCAGAGAGGGAGAACTGCTGGGGTTTGGACTACAAAGACTCTGTAGTTCTAAATATGGCGGAACACTTTAATACAGAGGGCAGAGCAGAAGGTCAGAACTACAACATGGCGGAACACTCAATTATTACAGAGGAGGGCTGAGCTGGCAGTTAGAACTACTTCCTGTTTTGGGCATTATACAGGTGGATTAACCAAACCACTGTTACACATTGGAATAGTGTGGTTATGAAAATTAAGTTTACTGAAAGTTTCAAAATAAAACTCTGAAAATTGCACTGACAAAAGTGCATCGCCGTAGGCGATGCAAAAATGAAAATCTTTTTTTTATGTTTTTTTTCTCAGGATAGTGAACTGCCTTGCGCAGCAAGGCAGTTCATTAACATTAGCATTTCATGGTTGTCTCAAAGATTGAAATCCTTCCCCAGCTTTCTGTCTCACACACACAGCAGTTGGCTGAGGGCCAATCGCTATAGCAACAGAATCCAGACAAAGGCAAATCTGCTGGTTTGGACTACAAACCAGCAGCCATAACTGCCATAACTGTAGTTCTATCTATGGCCAAGACTCAGTTAAAACAGAGGCCTGAGCAGCATGTCAGAACTACAACATGGCGGAACACTCAGTTATTACAGAGGAGGAGTTGGCTGGTATTATAAACAACTTGTGCTTTGAGCATTATATAACTGATTTAACCTGATCACTATTACACATGAAATTAGTGTGGCAATTTCAAATGAAGCTTATTGAAAATTTTCAAAATAAAAGCCTTGACAATTTTTACATCATGTAATTGCTCTTTTTACATACATTTCTGCAAAAAGTTCTGAGCTCAGCGCACACCATTTTTCTCTCATCACTGCAATTACTGTGAATGAGCTACAGATATGAATCGCGGTACTAAATGAGACGACAAATAGCCCTCTCATACGCTTCAAACGGTTTTCGAATACGTATCACGGTTCCCGAATGGAAAGGAGTTGTTCGGACAGCTTTTTGGAGTGAAACTGGCTGGCTCAAACACATAGAATTGTTTCTCCCCCTGTCTGGAGAAACACAGGGGGAGGCTTGATCACTATAGCAACAGAACACAGACAAAAGCCAAACTGCTCCTTAGGACTACAAAAACACCATCTTTGTAGTTCTAAACACGATGGAACACTTTACTACAGAGGCCTGAGCAGAAGGTCGGAAGGTCAACATGGTGGAACCCTCAATCATTACAAAGGAGGGCTGAGCTGGCAGTTAAGAAGTACATAATGGTGGAACTCTGACTTATTACAGAAAGAAGGTGAGCAGAATGTTATAACTACAGACAGGGCAGAATGTTCTGGGCATTATATATGAACTGGTTTAACCCAACCACTGTTAGACATGGGATTAGTGTGGCCATTTAAAATGAAGCTTACTGAAAATTTCAAAATAAAAGCCTGAATATTCCTCTCAGGCCTTTATTATGTTTTTCTCTCAGGTTAGTGCAGAGAGAACTACAGATTTAAATCGTGGTTCCATCGGAGACAAGAAATTGCCCTCTTATATGCTTCAAAAAGTTTTCGGATTGCTCTTATGGATGCTGAACAGTAAGCCGCTTTGATCAGAAAAACTAACTGCTTCAAAGAGTTGCTGCACTCCTCTCATGGTAGTGCAACGCCGTAGGCGTTGCAATAATATTAAGCTTTTTTCGCATTTTTTTTCCTCAGGATAGTGAACTGCCTTGCGCAGCAAGGCAGTTCATTAACATTAGCACAAGATTGTGCACAACATTAGCACAAACTTTAGCATTTTACTGCCCCCACTAGTGCACTGCCTTGCGCAGCAAGGCAGTGCACATCCTAACATCCTACATGAATATTAGTCTTCACGCTAATATTAGCATTTTGGCTTATGCATTAATTTCAACATACTGAATGGTACAGGTGCAGTTTAGTCAACATGTTTCTGACTCACCACAGGTTATTGACTACATTGAAGCTTTCTTTAGCATTAATGCTAATTTTTTGCATTAGAACGCTTGATTAAAAACCGATGGGCACACTTTGGCATGCCCCTTAAAATTTCTGCGGAATTTTCTAGTTATTCTCTAACATTGACTTAGATTATCTGACACAAGAGCCTACATTAGAAATGAAACAATGCAACATATATTATAAAACTGTGTTATAACATTCACCAGCAAAGTTTACACAGGTGGTAAAGACTATTATTTATATGTAATTCTTTCACTCTGTCAAAAGTAAAATAGCTCCCAAACCTTCCGTTTTTGTTTTGAAGGTTTCCTAAAGACGCGTTCTGACGAAGAAGTGGGAAATTCACTGCAGCACGGATGAACCTCACATCAGATTTTGGACTCAATCTCAGCTGCTGAATCACTCTGATGCTAGAAATCCTTGGCTGAAAAATATATCTATATATATGTCAGTGTCGTGCGGTGAGGTTCATAGCTGGTGAGGCACCGACTTAATTATAATTGGATTTACAAATCTAGACCCCTGCATGTTATTTACATAAGGAAATTTCGCGCATGCGTACAAAGCTGGAGGGCAAAAAGACTATTCTTTAACATGTGATGCTTAGCCGCACCGCCCCCGCAGAATAATTCCGTTATCTCAAACTTAGACATGTAAACATTATTAATTTCATGCTGTGCTTAACAGCAAAGGGGGAAACCGTTAAAGTACAACTCAAAACCACGTCTTTCTCGCTCTCTGTATCAGCGCAGCTACTGTATGGCTAGATCGCTGTTACTCTGCAGTTGTGGAATCACAATGTCTGGGTTCATTAGAGCGCCCCCAGCGATGAGGCAAGAGAACTGCCTGCCTCACCTCGAATCTGTTCTCTGCCGTTAGCACACGAAACACATTATACGAAATTAAATACATAAGCTGAATAATGGAAAATCAGTTCATACATTAAATGTTTTAACCATTTTATTGGCGACGCACAGACAGGAGGAGCATGCTCTCATGGAATGGTAGCCAGTGCAGTTAGCTAGAGGTTGCACAATCCCAGGTGAGGCTCAGCTCGCTGTTGCCTCACCGGCTTCGCTTCTAAGCATTTCAATGGGAAAATGCGAAAATATATGATGTCTATGGTCCCCACCAGTGATGTGCGGTGAGGTTCATTGCTGGTGAGGCACTGACTTATGACTTAGACACCATGCATGTTATTGGACGTACGCAAATTTCGCGCAGGCATACAACGCTGGAGAGCAAAAAGATTAATCATTTACATGTCATCCATAGCCGCATTAACTCAGTGAAACTTAGAAATGTAGGTATTAATTTCGTGCTATGATCCACAGCAAAGTGATCTGTATTCGCCGAGCTTCGCAGACTCGTTGCCATAGCAACTGACAACAATGCCACTTCATGTTTTAGAATTTAACACCAAAAAACATTCAAGAATTTTGCACACAGAACATTTAGTCTATTGTTGTAGTACGTTTTAGGCTTAATGTTTAATTATTCAATAATTGCTGTGGTAAATTAGCTACCGCTTCTACTTTACTGAATTATTTAGACATACAAACTGTAGCCCACAAAACGCAAATCTCATTAAAAAAAATAAACAAAAACATCTCATTGCTGTCTTACCTTTACGTATCAATGAAATCCATGCACCGCTAATTCTGCACAAAAATATCCGTTCATCCAAAGCCAAGTCTATCACCGGCATGTCTTTTCTACTCCGTTTGAGAATCATCATACTGTCTCGAAACAAAACTTTCAGCTCCGGTGTTGGTCTTCCTTTAGTTATTATCTCCTGCTCCAATTGAAAATCCAATTTAGAAAACTGTTTAAGTGTAGATATATAGTCTTTCATGTTTACATCGGAAGACAGGAGAAAACAAACATATCGCTGTACTTTACTTATTTACTGTATGGCTAGCTCCATGGCTAGCTCGCTGTCCCTTACTCTGCAGTTGTGAAGTCACAATATCTGGGATCATGAGCGCCCCCAGCGATGAGGCAAGAGAACTGCCTGCCTCACCAGCTTCGCTTCTGAGCATTTGAATGTGAAAATGCGAAAATCCAGCGATTTTTAAGAAAAAACTAATCAGAATTGGTTAAGCTAAGTAAAAAATAGATACTTTATAGTACAAACCACAGGGTGAAAATAGCAATATAAATGGTTTTATTATTAGGCCCGAGCAGCTAAGCGCTGCCCGAGCAGCTAAGCGCTTTGACCTAATCAACATGAAACTGTGTCCACAGACAGAAAACATGCTGGTGTGTTGAGGGTTCCAACCCCAGCTGGTTTCAATCCAGGAGGTGAGCGTGGCGGCGTGGCGAAGTGACCTGTAACGCCGTGTCCATATGTTTGGCTCTAGATTCCACAATTCTGAGCCGGGCTGCACCAAACTTGACATGAGTGATCCTGGTTGGATCCCTTACGATCCTATGTCGTCATAGTCTGACGTCATCTAAGCCCCCCCCCCCAGAACAGGAAGTGCCTTTTTTTCCCTTCTAAAGCTCCATCTCTGGCTCGCTCAACCTAATCAAGATGATTCTGTGTTGGATGACAGATAACAAGTTGGTCTCACTTGCTTTAAAGCGCCAAGAGTTTTCTGTAGAGGGCGTGGCCGTGGCAGCGCAGCAAAGCAGAGGTCACGCCGCCGCAATAAGTTTACCTCTAGATTCCACATGTTTCAGCCCAGCTGCACCAAACTCACTAGGATGCATCCCTATCCATCCCCGAACAGGAATCCATAACAGTCGTTGATGGGCGTGGCCTAATTTCTCTACAGCACCCGCTAGAATATTTCAAATGATCAGCCCCAACCCATGCTTTAACCTAGATATATGAAACTTGGTACACATGTGTATCATGTCAGGACCTACAAAAGTCTCTTGGAGCCATGGTGCAAACCCAACAGGAAGTCGGCCATTTTGGATCAAAATCCGCCATTTCCTGTTTTTCATACACGTCGCATCTGATTGAACTCCTCCTACAGCTTTTGAGATACAGACTTCAAACTCAGTCAGCAGAGTTGAGACATTAAAGTTCAAAAGGTATCACAGGAATTTTTGTGTGTCAAAGCATGTGGGCGTGGCTAAGACCCAAACTTTGACTATTCACCATGAAACATGAATGTGAAATGACTTCCAAATGCCAGGTCAGAGCTGCATCAGACTTTCTATGTGTCATTATAGACCAGCCCTCATCACATTTAGGTGGTCAATTAATGACATAACCTTAGCCCCGCCCACTTCCGACAGGAATTCGCCTGTTTTTTCTACTGTATGTCTTATTTTTACTCTCTAATTCATATGGGTTTAATCCTGTGCAGACTGACATAAAATGACATGATGACGAACTCTGTCAATGCCTACTGACCCGTGGGGGCGTGGCCAAATGGCAGTCCCTCATATGCATACAATCGTCTCTTATTCACAAACGCATCATCCGATTTGCACCAGACTTTTTATGATTAACACTTGTGAACCTCTAAGGAGCCCAATAGAGTTTAATTGTAATTTAACTCCACTACACGCCCTAGGTTGATCAAACAGCTGTATCTCCTCGCTACATGGCCCAATCTGCTCCAGATTTTTGGTGCATCGCCAGGGAGCGCTGCTGAAGGCATCAAAGCGGATCGCCTGGTGGACAGGCGCGCGAGCGTCAGCGGTGGCTGGCGGGAGGCGGTGCTGGAACCCTCGCGGTGGCTATAGGCCTGAGCGGCGCTTAGCTGCGAGGGCCGCTTGAGGCTCCGCGGAGCTTTAATTATATATTATTTTTCCATGATGTCCCCTGACCTCACGTCACTGGTCCCCACCATGGTCCCCACCATAGACATAATATAAGCATAGACGCCTCATGGACCGCTCCTTCGCAGGAAATACGGCGGCCATCTTGGAGCGGTATACCCTCCTACTTTGCTCAATCAAAACAGCAGAAGATGCCTCAGCACTGAGGGATATTGTTGTTCTGGTCGATGGATTATTGATGTGAGGGCTCCACAGACAACATTTCACAAGTAAGATGGACATATTATTGTGTATATATTGTGATTAGAATATTACTTTACTGTATTTATGTCCACCGGCGACATACCAGCTAATATTAGCTACAGTGCTTGGTGTAATACGGGTTCAGCCCCGCTATGAAGGCTAACTGAGATTCCGTAAATCTAGAAAAAAAAAATTATTCTCTAACATTGGCTTAGATTATCTGACACAAGGGCCTATATTAGAAATGAAACAATATAATACATATTATAAAACTTATATTATGTGTTATAACATTCACCGGCAAAGTTTACACAGGTGGTAAAGACTATTATTTATATTCTTTCACTCTGTCAAAAGTAAGATACATCCTAAATCTTCCGTTTTTGTTTTGAAAGTTTCCTAAAGACACGGTGTGAGGAAGAAGAGGGAGATATCTATAAAGACAGACGGATTCACTGCAGCACGGATGAATCTCACATCGGATTTTGGACTCGTCGGCTGAAAAACATATTATATACATATAAACATATATATATATATATATATATATATATATATATATATATATATATATATATATATATATATATATATATATATATATATATATATATATATATATATATATAATTATATTATATATATATATATATATATATATATATATATATATATATATATATATATATATATATTATATAATTATATATATATAATTATATATTATATATATATATATATATATAATATAATTATATATATATATATAATTATATATATATTATATATATTATATATATATTATATAATATATATATATAATTTTTTTTATTTTTAATTTTTTATATATATATATATATATATATATATATATATATATATATATAATTCAGTATCAATCATTATTTATTTCTGCCATTATTAATCTTTATTTATTAGTGTTTGTATAGTTATATAAATATGTATTGATATTACTAAATGTATTAAATAAATTATGAACGGCTGTGTGCTTTGTAATATGCTCTTCATACATCGATATCAGAATATTCCATTCCTATTCTATTGTTATAGCCACTAAGCATATTTAAATATAATGAACTATGTATTAAAAACATACTTAAAAATACAATTGTTTATAAATGTTGCTTTGATAGATGTTTGAATATGGTTTACAGAAACAAAAAAGTTTCTGTAAACTTATATTATGTCTATGGTCCCCACAATATGGAAGAGTTCTTCTTCACCAACACACTGCACGCCTGTTCGTGCACTGCTGCCTCTCACTGGTGGAGATGGTGTATGGCATTACTTAAATAAAGTAGTAAATAAATAAAGCCTTAAATAATAAGCCTTAATAATAAGCCGTAATAAATGAGCCTTAAATAAAGCCTTAAATAATGTTTCAAATGCTAAGTTCATAAGTGCTTTGTAGACATCTTGCTGTAAAACTTTAGGATCAATTAAATTAAGAAATTTAAGACTAAACAAAATGGCAGAGCAATATAATATTACCACATAAAGCTAATTTTTAAAGTTTAATCGGTAATACTTTTATAACAAATTTATGTCAGATCATGATTTCTTCAAGTTGTCATAATGAAGACAATTCTGACTAGGTTAATGACAAGTTGTCATAATGAAGACATTTTTGTCTAAATTAATGTCAGGTTGTCATAACAGACATTTTGAATAATGTCAGCTTTGTATTAAAGGTGTCATGATTTACCGAATGACACTTTATGACAACAGTCATAAATATTCATGAAGACTTATTCATGTTCATGATAGGTGTTATGTCATGTTTATGACAGTGTCATGTCAGTCTTATTCACACCCCTTCACATAAAGTGTTACCGGAATATTTTTCAACAAATACTACATTGAGAGGATTCTTTGCTCCTTATGGGCCCCATAAGAAGAAATGTTGTTTAGGTTTAGGACTAGGGTATGAATTGAGGTTATGTTTAGGTTTAGGTTAGGATTAGGTTTAGTTTTAGGGTAAAGTAATGTGATAATCGCAAGCATAATTCTTTGAGTTCAACTAAAAAAAGGTAGCATCAAACAAAACTTTGAGAATCGCAACCAAAAACTAAGGCTCTCAACCAAAAAATTCTGACATGCGTAAATAAAAGTTTATATTCTGCAAATAACTTTTTCACTTCATCAAACAAAAAGGAGTGATCTTAATTTTTTTTTAAAAACATTTTAAACAAAAATTTTTCGTTTAAAAGAATGAATCATTTAAATTTTTACCACCTCTTGCATACCAGAGGGTGGCACTCAGAGGGAGGCTGAGTACCACCAGCGGTACATCTACCACATTTTGAGAACCATGAAAATGCTAAAAAAAAAAAAAAACATGAAAAATCCTCTGCTATAAGGAAGGGTTTGTTGGAAAGGATGGAGAAATCCTCTGACTGCTGTAAGAGCGCTGTCTTCACTTACACAGCTCAATGATGCCATCTAGTGAAAACAAAAGGAATTGTATAATTCCAAAAATGTAGCATTGTACTGCAGACACAAACTACTTTGCCTCTAGATTTTCCAAAGATTGACAATGTTAAAAAGTGAAGGTTTTCCATTTGTAGAAGGATTAACTATATATGAGTCTGCTGTTGGATACGGGAATCCAGTTTGATCTAACTGCAACGTTAGATGGGTCAGAGTTGTTGAAGGGTCAGAGAGGAGCATCAATTATGTCAAAACTGATAAAAACTGGATTGCACCTAGTTTATGTAAAAGTATTTTACTGTACCCTTTCCACATTTTGACAGGTCACAAAAACAAACTTCAATGCTGTTGGGATTGAAGACCAACATAAATAATTGTGAAATGTGAGGGAAATTGTTTAAAAACACAAACCTCAAAGATAAATTTGCATATGTCTAAATCAATACATTGTAAATACATTGTAGGACCACATTTCTAGACCTAGACACAAAGTAGTGTGTAGGTCTCTGTGTTTATCTCCATCTTTGCATCATGGCCTGTCTAACCCTACTTTCAGCCACTTTATTCCTTGCATGTTCTTTCATGGTACTGTTTGTTCTCTAATGTTCTCTAGCATTTCGTCATGGAACAGCTGCATTTATGCTGGGATTACATAACTCAAAATTGGAGTCTATTCCTTTTGGCTTCATCCCATTAATAGAATATCTGTGACTTTAAATCTGTGTGTATGATTGGACTGTTGTCTCAAAGTACGCTAGTACTTTGAGAAGTTCTAGTGTACTTTGAGACACTAGTACTTTGAGACAACAAAGTACAAGTACTAGTACACTAGTACAACTAGTGTACTTTGAGACAACAACGTACTTCAAAGAACTGAAGTACTTTGAGACGACATGTGTTGGACATATATTAGACATGTATCGCTTACTGCCATGTGTCAGTAGGCGATGTATACACTATTCAATAAATTAGAACATATGTTCTGATGTGTCTTGCTTGTCAGATGTCTTTTGAAAACAACCTTAAGCAGGTATTAAAATATGTTTAATTGAATTTCCATTCATATATTAAAATGTTCTTTTTTATTGGTTTTATGATATTCAAATTTTAAATGACATGTTTTCATTAAATGTAAGCAAAACATAACCATAATGAACAAAGACTTACAAATATCCATTTGTGTAATTAACATATAATGAGTTTAAGTGATAAAATTCCTGAAATGAATTTCAGTAATATTCTAATGTGTTGAACAGATCTGTAATTGACTGAACTAAATGATTTATAGTGGGTTTTTTTATATATATCTGCCGCTTGGTTGAACCTGTGCAAAGCAGTTTGTGTTGTACTCATATGTCTAAATATTGTTCTAAATATTAAACTTCCTCTGCTATAAGGAAGGGTTTGTTGGAAAGGATGGAGAAATCCTCTGACTGCTCTAAGAGCACTGTATAACTAGTGTACAGTGCTCTTACTCTAGTTGTAAGAGCGCTGATTTCTGAAGGTTTTTAGTTGCACTTGTCAAGAAAAGTCGAGATCATCCCACTTCCCCATGCTGGAGATTTAGTTTAATAATAACAATGAATAAAGTTATCTTTAAAACTGATTACACAGGTGACATCAAGACCCAACAGTAGAGTCAGACGGTAAAAAAATTAATCTGGTTGTGTGTGTTGTTATTGTGTCCTGCAAACTTTGCTTTAATTCTACTTTTTTCTATTTAATCATAAAAAATCATAATCAGGCAGAAAGAGAGTCATGGAACAGGAAAAGCAGGTTTCCTGGAGAAAGAGGAAGTTTCCAGCCTGCAGTGGATAAAAATAGTTCAGACTGCTCATTTTGAGCATTAAAGGTTTAAAGAATAAAATCTAAACAATTTGAGTAATTGGATAAAACCCAGAGTAAAATACTTGAATTAATAATGATAACTTATTATTAAGCCAATAATTAATATTGGTTTAACCAATGGTTGATGTTGGTTTGATTATAAGAATATTTACACTTACTCTTAAACTTATGGAAGTACTTACAGGTGAAACAAGTAACTGTAACATGGTATCAAATAATTAGAATGATGAATTATTCTTGGTTTAATTTCAGAAATGTCTGTAATAACTCACATCATGATTATAATAAGAGTAACTAATAAGTAAGGATTATTATAAAATGATAAATGAATGCTAAATCAGAGAAACTAAAAGGTTATAAATGTGATTTTGACATTGAACTTGAAATGGTGTAAAATGTGTAACTGTAACTAAAGGTCACTGATGTTGTGTTGGAGGTAGATGGTAGGTGAAGGGTCAGGGGAAAAGAGGAACCGAAAGGAGAGCGGAGGTGACCAAGGCATTAGGTCATTAGAACAGACATCATGTCTCCAAGATGGTGAAGGATATTAGATCATCTGTCCAAGCAGTCAGTACAGAGGAAACAGGTGCAGAATTCAGACAGGGAACTGAAAGTGCAGCTCAGGAGAAATAAAGTTCATCTGTAGTCTGAGGCTAACTAAAGAACAGTTGACGTCAAGTAAAAATGTCCATGAGGAAAGAAAGTGTGTGGCTGCTGATAAGAATAAAAAGACACCAGACAGGAGGATCGAGGTTCTTTGTTCCGCAGCGTTCGAGTCGAGCAGATGGAGATGCAGAATCAACGGAGGGCTGCGTGATGACACCCCGGGATGACTGCTCGCTGCCCAAGGAAGGAACAAGATCCGTTTACCCACAACCCGGGACTCTGATTCGACTGCGGCCCCACGCTCAACCCAAAGGATTACAACAATGCTGCAGTGGACATGGGGAATAGACAAAGATCTTTCGTGGATAAAGAACTGAGTTCAGAGAGGATTCTCACCGGTTCAACTTTGGATTTATTCTGAAAGGATTCTGCCAAGACAAAGACAGGACTCCATCCATGGACGTTAAAGTTTCCGCTGCCAAGATCGTCTCTGCATCTGGGTTCGAGTAATACTGCCTCCCCCCAAAGCCTCTATTTAGATTAAGACACAGTGTAGGGTTAGGAGTAATTTCTGTTGATTCTTTAAAGTTTTTAATTTCTTGATTTTTATTAAAATGCTGTATGTCCTTTTCCCTTGCTACAGCTTGCTAATAAAAATACTAAAGTCTAATTTGATGTTGTGGACAGTTAAATTAATTGAGTCATCTAGATTTAATTTCTCTGATCATTGTAAAATCAATGCTTATGGTCCTAGTAACTTAGGGTGGCTTCGTACGTTCTTTAGTTCAGATAAATAATGTCCCTGGGACTTATTCCTAGTCACTAAAACTATCCAAGTCGGTTACCAAGTGCACGTTAATTATTAGGGAGAGAGCTACCGTTAACAGATGTGGTTCATTGGTTCGGACACCGGCAGGGCTACTCCGATTGTCGGGATTATGGACAGAAGCGGGGCATAACGTCTGGATGTAGGTAGTTAGAACTTGGACGCATCTCTCCCGCTCCCAGCTTAAACAAAAGTTCTCTAAATTCTTATCTGCGGTAATACCCGGGAATTAGAGTCTTTTCGGACCCGTGAGACGGAGAGCTGGTCAGTAGTCAGTCTGCTAAAGTTGGGAGGAGTTCAGGGCGTGGCTGAGTGCTGAGAATTAACACACTGGATTTTATCTAGAAGTGTTGGATGAAAAGAGGCTGGGGACAAATTTATACCACACTTTTCAGAATTTCATTTACAAAAATGTTCACCTTACAATTAAGCCCAGATTTGTTTTGGTTTGTCACATACAATTTTAATAAAATACACTCATGTCCATGATGATTGTGACAAAAACATGGAAAAGTTCAAGCAATATGAATACTTTTTCCAGGCGCTGTATGCAAAATATTAGTTTCATGTCAAATTACATTAAACATTGTCAAGTAAGGATGATATATGGTCAGATCAAATCTTTTATTTGATCTGACCATACATTTATCAAAAACAGATACACAAATCATAGTGTATGATTTCCTTGTTTAGAATTTATTTCCTTAAGAAAAGAACTATTCACAACAGTAATGACTGAGCTAGGGTTATTTAGATGCTGAGCAAAATCCTCTGACACAAAATTGAGAAGCAGGGGGAAAAAACAAGTTAGATTAAACAATTATGTACATTAAACACTAAAACATCTCAAGTCCAAACAGATCTGTGTAAAATCACTGACGCATTTCTTAAATCTTTGGAAAGAGTTTGTGAAGGAAAGCGGTTCTGTAGCTCTGCTAGTTATAGAAGCCTCTCCAGTACCAGCAGGTGCAGTTAAGACCGGCAGCTATGAGCAAGATGACCAACAGAGTGATGAACAGGCCGATGCCCAGGATGGTGGCCACAACAGCCCAGATGAGCGTCCTCTTGGACGTGTCGATCAGAGGGGACCTGAGGGCCATGCGGACCCTCCGCGCTCGCCGGCGGTCCTGGGGAGGATAGCGCGCCAGATTTACCCTCTCCATCTTCAGCGAACGAATCAGGCACGCTCTCTGGTGACTCAGCTGGTCGAAGGTGTGTTTGCCATGATAACGACCCATGCCACTCTGACCTGGAGAGGGTCCAGAACACAAGTAGAGTCAGGACTCAACAACAGAATCAGACTCATCTTTCAAATCGTTCAATTCCACTTCCCGGATCAAACCAAACCTTGTGCTTCCCTGTGGGAACCTGAGTTTTCTGCATCCTCCAGAGTTCCCCAAACACTTTCTATTTCCTTTTAGTTAATAAACCACCTCAAACTGCTTTCCCTGTGTGTCATATCTGCATGTGGGTCGGTTAAATCCAAAACATGATGATGGATGGATGGATGGATGGATGGATGGATGGATGGATGGATGGATGGATGGATGGATGGATGGATGGATGGATGGATGGATGGATGGATGGATGGATGGATGGACTGAAAAGGAGAGATAAAAACACATGTACTGTCCTATTCCTCCTTTATTTCTATTTTCCCTAATCTAATTTGGAAAACCATAGGTGGAGCTCTCCAAGCTAAACTACATTGTGTCATTATGTAAATGATGTACACTACAGGACCAAATATCTACAAAGAGCTTTCTGAAGACATTCTTTCATTAGACTCAACAAAACTGCTTGTCATGATTCTCACCAACGCCTCCAAATGGGAGTGAGCTGACTGTGTAGTGCATCATGACATCATTAACTGTCACTCCTCCACTGGTGGTCTCCTCAATCATCCGTTTTATTGCCTTGGTCAGATGGGAGGAAGCACAAGAGTCACATAGAGAAAGGTCCAAAAGTCTAAAAGTTGTTTTCTGTTTTGTGAGCCCCACCTTCTGGTCAGAACAGAAGATATAGAGAGCCAAGGGTTTCTCCCTCTCATTGATAAAGTTAATGGCATCCTCCATGTCGCTCACTGTGACTATTGGCAGGAGAGGGCCAAAGATCTCCTCCTGCATCAGCCTGGAGTGGGGGGGCACGTCCTTCAGCACCGTTGGGGCTGTCAAAGGAAGAACACAGTTCATGAAACTGGAATGAAAACAGAAACGTGAACAGTGATTTAAAATGCCTCATCTTACCAATGTACCACTGTGAGGAATCACTCTGCCCCCCCACAACAGGAGTGTATCCCTCCATCAGACTCATGATTCTGTTGAAGTGCTCCTGGTTGATGATTCGGCCGTAATCAGGCGAGCATTTTGGATCAGCACCATAGAATTCCTGTGAAAAGTAAAAATATAAAGGGTTTCAATAAAGCTCTATACTGCCCAGTTTAACGTAAAACTAACAGCAGGTCAAAGTTGATGTGCTACCAGCAGAGTCTCTCGGATGAATTCAACCACCTGGCCCTGGATGCAGGGCTCACACAGAATATAGTCTGGAGCGATACAAGTCTGGCCACAGTTCACAAACTTCCCCCATGTGACGCGCCTGCAAACAGAACAGTCATTACTGGGAGAATCCTTGAAATGCTTTAGAAAGCAATGAAAGAACACGTAATGATGCCATCTGAAGGTTCCAGTCAATACCAGCTTAAAAATTTTGAAGGAGCAATATTATGCAAAATGTACTTGAGCTATATCTGTTGGGATCTTGGGTTGTTTGAGTTTGTTTTGGGTTTTGTAATTATTTGTTTGCATGTTTGTATGTTTGAGAAAGGATTTCTCAGAGAAAGGATTTATCAAACATGCATGAAAGAATCAAAGCAAAACACCAGGTGTGGTTTTGATGAGGGACTAACACTATAACATGATGTAAAGCTCAAAAAAGTAGATTTTACATGATACTCCCCTTTTAAAAGTTGCAACTTAAAGATGGGAAAACCATCTGACTCTCTACCATGTGTTATTTGCCTAAAATCTCCTGGAATGTTTGTAGTTTTTCTACATCAGTTCAGCAGTCAGCTTTGTCTGTGTGCTGGTGATGACAGTGTTACCGGCAGGCTGTCCTGACATCACAGTCTTTGTCGATGTAGCAGGGACTCTTCCCGCCCAGCTCCAGGGTTACAGGGGTGAGGTGGCGCGCTGCAGCCTCCATCACCAGTTTGCCCGCTGTGCTGCCGCCCGTGTAGAAGATGTGATCAAACCTGAGCCTCAGCAGCTGCTGGGTCTCTGACACACCACCTGTCACTACTGGGTACAGATCCTGGAGGTAAACAAGATATTTTCTTCTCATTGAGTACTCAATGCTGTACTTGTTGAGTGAAATAAAGAAAAATCATGTTCAAGAATCAGGACTCAGCTATTCAGCTGTTTGGAGGGAGTAAAAACTTTCCATTAAACAGAGACAAATTAATCTCAGTGATAAGCTGTGCTATGTGGAAACTTAACAGCCTTTGAGTCCAGCATTATCTTATCAACACCAGCAGTGGGTGTTCAGACCTTGTCCAGATAGCAAGGCAGCAGTGCATGTAGCAGGAGGGACGAGCACTTGCTCAACTCGGACGGTTTCACCACAGCTGCGTTGCCTGTGAATGGAATGAAATCACAGAGTGACGCAGAACAGGGACAGTAGGAGGATGAGAATGCTGGCAGGGGAGTGGGGGAGGGGTATCAAGTGAAGTTTGTACAGTTATTGCAGGGTTCATACAAGTACATACATACTTCATGAACTTTTTCACATTTCATATTATTCCAGACAAAAACGTCATTGGATTAATTTTTAAAAAAGATTTTATCATCAACAACATCCAACATGTAAGGGTGAAGGAAAATGGTACATAATTTTTAAACATTTTTTGAAAATCAAAAACGTCAAAAGTTGTGGCATGCATTTGCATTCAAACCTCCTTTACTCCAATACCACTCATTAAAATCCAGGCTGACCAACCAGTTTCTGAAGGCTCTGTAGTAAATAGAGCACACCTGTGTGTAACATAATATAAGTATAAATGCAGCTGTTCTGCACGTAAAGATCATTACACACTATAAAACAAATATCATCATAAAAAGAGATGTGGGAAAAGTTCTGGAGAAGTTTAAAGCAGGGTCAGGTTCTAAAATAAAATAAGATGTAAACATCTCACAGAGGTCTGATCAATCCATCATCTGAATATGGAGACAGGAACATGTGGAAGAATGAGTTCAGGCCAGATGAAACTAAAACATTAACTACAAATGCTCAACAGTAGTTGGCTGAAAACCAATACTACAAATCACCTCTTTACAGCTGCAGTATGTAACTTTTATAAACAATATGTTTTTACATATTTGTTAAAGATGTCTCCACATTGTGGAAGTATAACATGAGACAGCTAATCTGAAAAAAAAAATGTAGCGCCTCTATATTCTCCTTGTGGTCCTACTGCCATCTGCAGAAATAGACCGCTCAGTCAGAAACAACCAATAAGAGCCAGGAGGAGGGTCTTAGAGCTGTCAATCACCCTTATGTACACCCCCTTGCTCTCTGTTATGCTACAGCTAGTTACCCACATCAAAACCAGAGGTGGATGCAGAGGCTAGTAAGCATGGATGAACAGTTTTTTGGTAAAATAAGTTGTTTCTCCACCATTAGCACATTGAGCATCCTGAACACAAGCCTGAAGATCAGTGGTAAGACCCTCCTCCTGACTCTGATTGGTTGTTTCTGACCAAATGATGTATTTCTGCAGATGTTAGGGGACAGAAATACACCATTTTCTGTCCCCCGATTTTTCAGATTTTCTGTCTCATACCATGTAATGACAAAGTAGCAGTTTTAATAAATGTGTAAAAAAAACCCAACATATTGTTTATAAGAGCTATAACATAGTGGTAGCAATGTCATAATTTGGGTCTGCTTTTCTTTAGCAGGGACAGGAAGCTAGCCAGAGTTGATGGGGGTGGAGCAGGTGTAGGGCAGTACTGGAAGAAAACATGTCAGCACCTGCAGAAGACCTGAAACCCTAAACATACATCCACAGCTACAACAGCATAATGTAGATCTAAAGTCTTAGAATGGTCCATTCAAAGTCCACACCTAAATCAAAATGAGAAAGAACCCGTCTCCACTGCTCTAGAGTCCAGTGTTGATGTGCATCCAACACTTTGCATTGAATTTGTTGATGTAAACTTTGGGTTTCATGCTGAGTTTTTAGAAGCCAAAATCAGAAGCAGAAAGTAAAAGAGCTCCTACCCGCAGCGATGGCTCCAACCAGCGGAATCAGAGTTAGAGCCCAGGGGTAGTTCCAGGCCCCAATGATGAGAACCACTCCCAGGGGCTCTGGCTGAATGTAGACCTCGTCCGATATAGTAAAGAGGTTCTTTTCTACAGGACGAGGAGCAGCCCACTGTGCAAGCTTCTCTATGGCCAGCTTGATCTCATTCTCAATGCTGATCAGTTCCAGGAGAGGCGTGTCATACTGGCTCTGTGGAAAACCCAGCAGTCATGGAACCAAACCCAGCTATATACCACTCTTCTGTGTGTGTATGAACATGTATGTTTGGTGCTCCAGCAGTAGTGTGTCCCCTTACCCTGCTGATGTCTTGTTTGAGAGCAGTGGAAATCTCAGTCTCCTTCTCCATGATCATCCTCTGCAGGGCGTGAAGCTGCTGGAGTCTGAACTCTAGAGGTCGAGCCCTGCCACTGACGAAGGCCTCCTTGGCCTGCTGCAACAGCTGCCTTTCCATCCAGTCACCTGCTCAACGACAAGGCCCAGACCGTGGGTCTCCAGCAGTGGACAGGTTAGAACCAACAACCAACAACCCCCCAGCTGCAAGGAAACAGTGCTAGCCACTGTGCTGTCCTTTATTCCTTCAGTAGATATTTGAAATATTTTCTATTCTCACATTTACAGTTTTTAAAGTCAAATTTTGAGGGATTTCAGTTTATTTTAAAAAGAGGATAGGAAAATGCAAATATATTAGTTTAGCACCATTTTATTAAAGCAGTGTTTCCCAACCCTGGTCCTCAAGGCACACTGGCCTGCATGTTTTAGGTGTTTCCTTGCTTCAGCACAGGTGATTTCAATTAGCAGGTCTTTGCTGAACTGTAATCAGCAGAATGACGTGCATTAAAGCAGGGAAATTTCTAAAACATGCAGGGCAGTGTGCCTCGAGGACCAGGGTTGGGAAACGTTGTATTAAAGTATTAAAGTGCTTGTTGAGTAAACGAATAAAATGGCTTCAAAAGATTTGCTTAAAACATCAGCATTACATAAAGTAAACACAATGAAACACAAGTGCTAAAATGTACTTTCTGAGAAAGCTGCTGGAAGTAATAAATGAAAAAGAAGACAGAGGTATCACCCCAGTCCTTCCACTGGCTCCATGGAGCTCATGTTCTAATTCAGCTCATTGTGTTCTGATAACATCTTGACCTCTACCACTGCCTCTTCACCATCGGTTATACCATCTTAAAAATTAAAGTAATTAGTAAAGTTGCTGCAAGAACATACATGGGACTGATTTCATAACACTTTATAGAACACTTAATAGTGTAAATTCAAATTGATTTGTCAATAAAAATGTCTTAGTAGTCGTGATGTTTTTGTCCTTAATCGTCTATCTGACACTATCTTAGTTGCGTAAATAAATGAAGCTACATGTAAAAATGTATCTTAACCACTAATTGCCTGTTGAGAGAGCCAGGTTTATTACCCTTAGCGTCACTTCCATCTGTTGGGTTGAAAACTGAACTCAGGATTCTAGATCAAACCAATAATTCAGCCTGTACAATCCAGGCTTTTAGTGCAGTGAACCCCACATTTCTGTAGAAAAAAAGACTTTCAGACTCCAGATAAGCATTGTTATAACATTATATATATTTTCTCAATAAAACAGTTTACATTAAATTGAATCTGCATCCTCTCACCAACGTAGGCCAACTTAGACCATTTTTATCTGTTGCACTGCATCTCTCAGTTCTAAAATATTAATGTAACTGAGACCAAAGTGACTACGGAAGCCGGTCCATGAAGCGTGTCTACATACCGAACTCACTGCAGCCGGACTGGAGCTTGATCTGGTCGGATATGAGTTGAATGTTCCCGTCCCGCTGTGGGGCTTCCTGCTCTCCAGCTGACCTGTGTGCGCCGTCTGCCACTGGCGCAGCTCTGGGGTCAGATTCCAAGTCTGCACCACTCCCCCCTCCCTCCCACCTTTTATTCAGCAATTACATGATACGGGAGCTGCTTTCTGACTACTACTTTTACAGCCTTTAGTTAGCAGTTCAGAGGTTACTGTTCTCTTTATAGCAAACCTTGGAAGGACACAGATGTCAGTTTGGATGGAAGGCCTTATTGAGGAAAAATGGTACAGAAAGAAAACAGTGAAGAAATTTTATTTTTTATTTTTTTTAATTAACAGAAAATGTGAGGACCAGCCTGAACTAAAGAGAGATTTTTATTAACTCTAATGGATTGCTACGGTAACATATTGCTGGACACTGACTCCTACAGTTAAATCACAAATGTGAGCATAAAAATGTAGATTTTATATACTTGGTTTACACAAAACATCTCTAAAATGATAACTTCAATCATATCTCCTTCCAAATATAACTTGGACTTCCAAATATAAGTCCAAGTAGTCCAAGCATTTCAAATATGAAATGCATCTGACTAATGCATCTGATGGACCAGACTGGATTCCAGCTGCAGATGACCTGCATTGACTGCTCAGCTTCAGTGCAGGAACCGCTGCAGGCAACAAGATACAGAAAACAGAAACATGGCTGAGCTGTTCCAGATGAGTACAACAAACATGGACGTCAACAACAGTGGAGCTGACCAGAACAAAGGAGGCCTTCAACCAGGGGCAGTGAGGCATGTTGGGTAATTAAAAGGAGGGTAGATGTGTGGGGAGGTTTTCCGGACAAAAACACATTGTCTCTCAGAAACAAAGCCATTGCTGTATGAGGGGACAGCATGTACTCATCCGATTAACATGGAAAATGATTTGATAATATTTATAAAGTTGCTAACAGAATGTACTGTGTGTAAAGCTAGCTGCTTTACTATTGATAATCCTGAGCAGAATTATTGCTTTGGGAACTAGGCTCCAATAAATAACTCTCCTGTGGTGCCAGCACTGATTAGTACTTTGGATGACACAATAGAATAACTTTGTTAATTATTAACAATAAATTATTGAAGAAAAGATAACATTCAGATATTTTATGCAAGAAACCACTACTGATATCTAATGGTTGTTCACCAGTTAGAGACGTTTGTGGTGATAAGCTTACATAATCCACATCTGACAGAGAAATGTCATTGTTTATCCAACTCTAACGTACATCCATCCATTGTCATACACGCTTATCCCTAGTGGGATTGGGAGGGGTGCTTGGTGCCTATATCCAGGGGTCAACAGGCGAGAGGCGGGACTACCCTGGACAGGTCACCAGTCCATCACAGGGCAACAAAGAGAGACAGAACAAACAATCATGCACACACACAACTAAGGAGAATCTGACAGTTATGTTTTTAAGTTGTGGGAGAAAGCTGGAGTACCTAGAGAGAACCCACACATGCACAGGGAGAACAGCCCCAACTCTAACACCTAAAGTGAAAACCATCATTGGTCAGATTTATAGGTTTGAAAAAGGTAAATTGATCTCTGGCCAATTTCCCTCCATCTTTAATCTGCTTGAAATATAATCAAACAAGATGAAATATTGTAATTGACAGACAAAACAATATCAAATCTAACCAGAGTATATATTAGTCTGATGATTAATATCAAAAATATTAATCATCAGAATGAAAATTATCAAGTTCATTTGAATTCATGATTAATTGATTCATTGCTAATTGCGACAGGCATGGCAATTTTCTTTTACCTGCACCACAAAGGCTGCAAGGCAAGTCAGCATAGCCAACATAGCCATGTTGCGCAGCTTCTGCACATTAAGCTGTGAAAGTAAGAAGCGGCGGGCCCAGCGGGGGGTGGGAGGGGGATTGCATGTCGTTCAGCCCCTTCATTTTGAGTTATTTGATCATGCAACTGCGAAGGTTGCTGAGCTGTTCAAAAGTGTGGCGGCCTCGGTACCGGCCCATACCGCTGTGACCTGAGGAACAGAACATTGAAAGTCAGAGTGAAAACCTTGTGATGAATGGTGATCAGCAGGAAGACAGACAGCCTACATGCTCCAACTCCTCCAAACGACAGAGCGCTGTCCAGGAAGCGGACGATACAGTCATTGGCCACCAGGGCTCCACTAGACATCTCAGCTAGCACTTTTTCGATCAGATATTTAAAAGATATTCCTTTAGCATTAAGAAGAGGAAAACATCCGCCTGCAGGCCAAGCATTTACCTTGGCATTGTGGGAAAACACATAGAGAACTAATGGCTTCTCTCTCTCATTTATCTACACTATGATGATGGGCAGTAGTGGTCCAAAGATCTCCTCCTGCATCATTCTGGAGTCACCCATTACATTTTACAACACTGTGGGACCTGAACAAAACAACATGTGGTAAAAGATTACATCCTGTCTGTTTATGGTCTCCTTAGATTCCCAAGTTCTTAAATCCATAACACATTTATGCCGTGTTTAGCAGGATGCATCGAGGCTAAACATGCCCTGGCTGAAAGCACCATTCTAAACTCTTTACGGTCTGGTTAAATTCTAAATCCTTTTCCATGAAGACAGTCCAAGCATTTCATAGGATAACACAATCCTAAAAACTGATTAAGATTATTTGTCAATTAATTTTATTAAATTAAAATTAGTGCCAGTTGATTAACTTGTAAAGTCTGATTAACCCTCCTGTTATATTCGATTCTGAGGTACAGCAATAATGTTCCTGCGTCAATTTGACCCGTGGAGTGTTTAATCATGCAATAGTGTCAGAAACAAACAAAAAAAAAATCCTCCAAAACATTTTTGTATCCGATTATTAACTCCAGTACTAACCGTTTCAATCAATATCTGTACAATGATGTTTTTTTATTTCTCACAAATAAAGGATCAATGACGACAATTTACTACATTTACATAAATGTAGTTTATGTAAACGCAAACTACATTTACATAAATATAAATTACATAAAAAAATGTAATTTACATTTTTTATGTCCACTGAAAAAATCTACACACACAAAAAAAACAATAACTATCCTTGAAATTGATCTTTTGTAATTTTTTTTATATTACATTTTGAGTTTTCTTTTTTTCAAGGGGTGATATTTATAATTGAACTTGAGACACGTATTCTGTTCTGAGTCAAATTGACACGCTGATTAAAATCAAGACAAATGAGTCATGCAGAGAGTATTTATGTTTTCCCTCCACTTCTGCTGAGTATCCACTCAGTGTGGGTGGAGTTTGTTCATGGGAACAGAAAAGGTTCCCGTCAAAAGTTGCATGAATACCTGCCTTCTCGCAGTTTCCTAGTGAAGTAAAGAGAATACTGAGAAAATAGGCTTGTGTGTGTGCATGTATGTGTATGGTGTGTGTGTGTGGTGAAATATGTCTCATAGTTGCAAGGAAACATATAGAATTGGAATTTTGTTTTACCCTTTTCACCCTTCAACTTGACTGCATAGATACCCAAATAGTATTTATGTAATATGTAGATGCTGGGGGTTTTGCAAATTTGTAAAATTAACCATTTTCAATTTATATGTAGAGTGTACTTATTAAGACAAATAGAAATAGTTTCAAGCAGAAAAAATACTTCCAACTTTTTTTTTAAAAATGTTAAACTTTAAAACAGGTCGATTTGACTCACAACATAAGAGGATGGCTAAGATCTTCTCTGTTGTAGTCCAGAAGAGGGCGCCACTGGTTATCTTTATGCAGAGCTAGTTACCACAGAAATAAAGCAAAATGCTTTTGTCATGTTAAAACCACGCTCTTCAGTTTAAACAATTACTTTCACATTGCTCTATATTTATTCTCCGTACATTTTAATTTTTATCCCTAATTTAATTTCCAGACTAATTTGTTTGAATTGATGTATAAGATACAGTAATAATGTTTATGGATACATAAGAACATTTGGTATAAATACTTTACACAGCACTGCATATTGTTTGATTTATACAAATATACACCTAAACCTTTCAATGTGAGATAAAAAGATCCTAGAATATTTGCCAAGGCCTATTACACTTCAAAACACACCAAACTGGCTAACATGATGGCCTTCTTTAAAGGAATGATCTCATTCTCATGGTGAACTATGCTTGAAATCCTATGTCTGCGCTACTACATTAAGTACAGATGCCCCAGAGTTCCAGGAATATCTGAAGAAATCACTTCCCTATCTAGCCCTGAGATTCATCAGCATCGCCACCAAACACAATGATGCATCCCTCCATGAGACCCACAATCCTCTTAAACTGGCGCTGGTTAATGATGCAGCCGTAGTCATCATTGGTCTTTGGGCTGTTAGTGTAAAACTCCTGCAGTGACCCAGAGATGAAGGGTTTGAGGCATTAAAATACAATAAAACATCTTTAACATCCTTGTCATAAACAGAAAATCAAATGTAATAAGAACAGGGGTGTAGTGGGGCATAAAAATCATGGTTTGGTACATACTTTAATGTTCAAGCTAGTGAAGCTCACAGCATGAAATGAAACATTTGGTGAGGCTTTTGTGTCTCGTCAGCAAACATTAAGGCAAAGATAATGGGCTTTTTTTGTTTTTGAATGAGTCATACACAAGGTCCATGAAGTTATCTGCAGAAACCACAAAGAAATTGATTTTAAAGCCCAAGGATCTGATCTTCAAAGATTACAAATAAGGAGTGCTAAATTGCTTTTGTAAAAGCATTCATACGAGCCCATAAAGGAACTCTGAAGTAAAGAATTCTTATTTGTTTTATCTTCAATATTCATTTGATGGTTGTTTGTTCTCTGGTGTTTGCTAATATTCATTTCTATTTGTTTATTAACATGACACAATATTAAAGTTTAATCATGGTGTTTTTTGTTTTATTACATAAATATTGTCAGCAGACTAGCTGCACTAATCCATCGCTCGTTGGCCCGCACAATATGTGGGACATGCAGCAGGCTTATAATTTGTGCCATATTTTTGGGCACAGAGCATCCAGACATAACGGAATAACTTTGATCATGATTGTCTGGGCATGTATAAATATTTGTACCAGATGCCTAAAAGTTACTGGTTTACAAATAATCTGTACCCATTTGTAGCCAAAGCATACATTTATTGTTTGGTCCTCAGTTTATGCATAAATCTTGATTTAACCATTAAATATATGATGCAACAATGAGAAAACATTGAACTCAAATGGGCATGAACATTTCAAGGCACTGTGGGTATGTGAAATCAGGGTATGTGAAATCAGTAAATAATAACACTTTTAATGAGAAGTTGCTTTAAAAGTTGGATTAGAAGTCCCTTAAAAGTGCCAAGATTGCATTATTTTGTAAATAATAACACTGTAATGCAAAATTGGCACTTTGATGGACTTTTAATCCAATTTTTAAAGTATCTTTGCATTAAAAATGTTATTTACCGAATTACACTTCATGACAAACATCGGACATTCATAAAGACTCCTCGTGTTTATGAGTGTCATGTCAGTTTTATGCACACCCCATCAAATAAAGTGTTACCAAAATGGTAATATATTGAAAGCACAATGTAATTTGTTTCACCTGGAAAGTGTTGTAATTGATCCTTCTGTGTTCTGTAGCCTGATGTGTTTGCAGTACTTTACCTGCTGCAAAAAAAACACACATTTTGAGAAAGCGAACTTGGCTGCTCACAAAACATCTGTTAACTACACAGAATAAAGTTCGTAGCAACTAGTCTGAAAGCAAGCTACCTTCAATAAGTTCTTCTGCCTCTCCCACCAGCAACAGTTTGCTAATACTTTAGTATAAAGTTCCAAACATGCCGATAACTGAGGGCAGCAATTTGTGCTTTAAAATGTCAAACAAAGAAGGAGCCAATCAGTGAATGCCATTTTTCTACATGTTGGTTTCCTCACCAACCATAGCAGAAACAGTCTTCAGGCAGTGGGTCCTGTCTTCAGGGCAGGGTGGGTTATCAGTTCCCCACTCCTTACACAGTCCTTGTTTCTTCAGCTGTAAAGATCCATATCCACCCAGCAGAGAAATAACAGAACCAGTATTCTTCCACAAGTAGCATTCTATTGATCATCCCTGTCACTGCAAAATAAGGCTGCATAAACATGCAGTGGTGCAAAAAATAGATATAAAGCTATAATGCTTAAGGGCACTGTGTTAAAGGGGCGCCAAAGCAAAGGCTATTTCGGCACTAAATTTCCCCACCGCTCCCCCCCAAACAAAGGTACTCCAGTTTACAACCAAGA
Source organism: Poecilia mexicana (assembly GCF_051168715.1). Taxonomy (NCBI): domain Eukaryota; kingdom Metazoa; phylum Chordata; class Actinopteri; order Cyprinodontiformes; family Poeciliidae; genus Poecilia; species Poecilia mexicana. The sequence goes on from NW_028263382.1 coordinate 1,035,561, forward strand.
ACATGCTTGTTCCATTTGAATCGTGATGTCATCTGATAACAGGGAGTTAAAGAAATGGCTATGGGATCCAGCTCGGCTCTTATAGGATGTTAGATAAAAAGTGTTAGGAGTCTAATGGCAATGGTTCTATTCATTATGCAAGAAAGATTACATTATGCTTCAGACAGAGAGACGAAAGTTGTTTTCAGAAAGTGTAAATTTTAGGTTTTGAGAGAGCTTCAGAAAGATTTAGTAATAATGAGATATTTCTGATACATAAAACATAAGGCAATCATCATGCCAGTTAATAGTCCACCTTTTATGAAACTGATCACTTCTCTACATGCCAATATAACCCACATCCTCCTTGTGAGATGCTCAGCATTAGTAGGTATATGTACTTCAGTTATAATATGAAACATAAAAACATAAGCTTGTTATTGGATAAAAAAAATTAAAGCAATTTTTTCCAAGCTTATAAAGAAAATTAACACACATTTTGATTTCTTTTAATTACAAAGACTGTAATTGAGTTCCATCAAGAACAAAGGGAGACTCTGCTTTGAATCAAACGAGTAGAACGTTAACATTTCACTTTGCAAATCTGGTGCTCAGTCAGTCTAATAACAGTTGTGACCAACTTCAATAGGCATTCAGTTCAAGCTGGAGAGGTGTAAAACAACAGGGTAGATACATTCAACATTCTCGAGGTTCTACAGGGTCAGATGCAGAGTTGGTATCCATGCTTCATCTAAAACGCTCCATGTTTTAATACAGTCCAAAACTATACAAAGATTGTGTCCCCCCCCCTCCCACCTCATCAGTTCCCTCTTTAGTTTGTATGCAGTAAAAGGCTTCATGTTGATCAGAGGTCATGGCAAAGAGTAGGGAATAACTCACACAGGGATATGTTTAGATAAAGAACAGTACATCTGGAATATAGGTCCTGAAACTCCTCAGAGTTTTTCTTTTTACACAGATAAACATGTTCACACCTGCACAGAGTAGGCCTGTGTTTGCTTTCAGGAGAAGGCACCTCCTGCTCTATCTAGAGCTGCCAGGTGTGACCTTAATGCACACCTGGCAGCTCTCACATACAGTACATAGTGTTTGGAGCGCAGCACATGACTTCAGAGGGAGGCAGGGGGACGCATGAGAAAACTCTGAATCCAGAGTGGGAGGAAATGATGGACGGGTTGCCTTCTAAATGAGCTAAAGAATGTGATCTCAACAACAAGCAGTCCTGGTAGAAAGATTGAAGCTGCCATGAGTTTTGTTGCAATTTTTGGCACACGCCAGGTGTGCCAAAGATTGGTCTTCTTATCAAACCCTTGGCAAACACAAATACAAGCAATAGAAATTAATCTATCTACATATAAAGATTTGTGCTCTTTGACTGATAGGCAGCAGCCATTGCCGTCCTCAGGAAGATCTCACACACACACGGCCCCCTCAAAAAGGGGAACCCTGACATGCAGCACATTCAGATATATACAAGTTTGCAAACAAGTTTAGTTTTATTAAAAATGAGCTACAGTGCTGATGAGACAAAAAGCTGCATTTGATAAGTTTTTGTCTTCTTTAGGAAAATGAATCTTATTGTTGGAACTTGTGATGTAATGCAACAGATCAGCTTCACTTCAGCAGGGTTTGCAGTGGACAGCGTGCTGGCTGCAGGAGAAGGACAAGCATCCACTCAACACATCTGGATGCTCATGTGAGAAGATTCAGTCCCTCCTAACCGAACCCCACCTTGACTACACCTTACTGTCAGCTACATGATCAACAAGACAGAAGCAAAGCTTTCAAAATGTTGCTCTGTTATTAGAAAAAAGGTCAGAGGCCTTAAAATAGCTGCAAACTGCAGCCCACTCATCCAATTGAACACATGTATATGTGAGGACTTATTGATCATGCATCAGGGTGAGTAAAAGAGTGATGAGAAAAGCGTCCACCCCGTCTTCACATTATTCTTCCCATTGACCCCTCCTCCTGTTCTTTAATAAAGTGCTGGAGTTTAAAACACAAAGTTAAAACAAAGTGATTACAAATCTACAGGATCCTTTGCTCTCATGGCTGTCGGGTTCATGTAACAGCAGCTTGTGTTTTTTTTTCCTTTTTGTCCATTGAGATGGTTTTCCTTCATCTGTAATACTTGAGGTTTTCTTGAAAGGCAGAGAAGTCTGTTAATTTCCAAATAAATACACTAAAACTGAAACAAGAGTAAAGATCACCGATTCAATCTCATATTTGTTTCTCCAACCAGAGCTCAAGTCTTTTTAGTCCACAGCACTGTCTCAGAGTCCTGTGAATCCTCTTTGTTCCTGCTAGAAACCGATAATATCCAGGATTTCTATGGTAACCTGATGGGATGTCCCCATCATATTAAAAATCATCTTTAAAAGAATGCTTTGATATCCACATCTGGTTTTACCATTTTCTTGATTTGTTGTCATCTTTGGTTGGAATAATGTGCATCACTCAGAGCTCAGTCTGCAACACAGACTGAGCGCCCCAGAATTAGTCTAAAAATTCTGCCGTTATTTAAACACAGTCAGTACAACAAACTGATGACGAACGGCCACAAAAATTTTCTCCAAAACAAAGAATGAACAAATGAAAAGTGCTTGAGCTGCTACAGGAAAGAACAGGAAGCTGGGAGAGTGTTCCTCAGTTCCAGAGTCTCTTTAGGGTGTGGTCCCGCTATGGGGGTCAGGTGGCGCCTGCTACTCATACAGTGTCACTGTACAGTAGCACAAAGAGGAGATCCTGCGTTCCACACTGGCTTTATCTGCAACACACACAGAGACACCTGTTAGTAACCAGATTAAAAACAATTCAACTGACTATGGAAAAATTTAAACAAAAGTTATTGTGTCCACAAAGAAAAGGCAAAATTATTTTGGTTAACTTAGAGAAAATGGTATCTGGATTTATTTGGGAACAGCAAAAAAGCACAATGTCTAATAGAGAAACAGATGAGAAGTAGGTAGGTTGAATTTTGAGGACAACTCTGAAAAACAAAGAAATAGACCATCTTTGTAGAGATCTCTCATTGTACTAATGCCTCTCTCATGCCAAATTCTGTAGCCAATGTTAGTGGTCGCGTGAGAAAAAATAAGATTTTTTAATAACGGCATTTTATTAGAGGGAGACAAATTTAAAATGGGACCTAAATTGTGACCAAATCTGAAGTGCAGAGAGCACTATAGAATTTGTAGTAACAGAGGATAATTTCATTGGTAGTGATGAATAGATAATTAAGGCAGGTGAAAGAGATGTAGAGATCGATTGAATTTCAAGTTCACACCAGATCAGATTAGGTGAATCTAGCCAATAAATCAAATTAGAAGTGACAATTATGACAAAAAAACCACACACACACGAAATCTGGAACAAAATACAATCAAGTTTTTAAGTTATTAAAATAGATCTCACTTTTATCAAATACAGGATTTATGAAAACCTTTTGACCAAACAAGTTAGCCTCTGGGTTGAGAAACTGGTCTAATGGACCATCTCATATTCATCAATTAATTGAAGACAAAAATTCCAAAACCTTTGAGCAGATGAAAAGTGAATTTGGTGTCCCCAAGACAGACTTCTATAGATATTTACGACTTGGAAGCTTTGTGAGGACACACAACTGGATTAATCTTCAATAAGTTTTAACGGACATACAAAGAGTAAAGGGAAACCAAAAAGTAATTAAAGTATGATCTGTTTCTGTCCATAAATATAAAGCAGAAATGGGAGACTGAACAGCAGGAGCCCATAAGAGGAGACACATGGGAAGGAATATGTACTGGAGCGCAATAAGCCACAAATTCTAATACATGGAGAGAATTCAAATGGAAAGTAATCGTCTGGTTTTTCAGAACGCCAGTAATAACTAGTAAAATGAGCCCAACACAACCCAGTTCATGCTGGAGAAACTGGGACACAAAACACAAACCATACTCATATCTTCTGGTCTTGTCCTAAAGTAAGTGTATTCTGGGAGATCTTTGAAGCTTGCAAGGTAATTTTCAGAAGAGATGCTCCAAAAATGCCCCTCGTGGCAGTGATGGGAGAAATACTCAGAGGAATTGATAGGAAGGGTGATGGATATCTGCTAATTCTGTTGCTCACAGCAGCATTGAAATGCATAACCATCAAGAGGCCCTGGATCATTTATGTGATGGAGGAAATTACATACTCTTTAAGGCTTCAAAAAACAGTTCTTAGAATAAGATGGAGCCTAGTCATGCCCTTATTAGTACAGTGACATACTTAGAAACTTCTTTGTTGTGTTGTATTTATTGTTTAACATCAGTATTATTCCTGACTCATCTCCTTTTGTCACATCTGTCCACCTATCTATCTATGAGAGACAGAAGAATATAATTGCGGAAAAGTGTCAGCGTTAAACATAAATAAAAAATAGAGGTGTGCCGATCAATCTGTCACCGATCATAATCGGGCCGATTTCCGTGAAAAAGTGCATGATCGGTGATTATTGGCTCTTGTTGCCAATACCGATCATCTCATTTCCCAGCCTGCCTGCACAGCTGGTCTCCTCTTTCCTTCACTGCGCAAACGCGCAGCAACAAATCCTAAGCGATGTGTAACTATAACGCGCCTAGTGAATGGGGAAGTTTGCGTGTTGCGACAGAAAATTGAAGCACATCAAAATGCATCAACACAACGAAGCTAATACGACATAAAAACAGTGCCATACTTGACGGAGATTGGCTACATCGAGGTTCACTGCAGTAAAAAAGACATACGGAAGAGGTCAGATAGCAGGGATAGCAGATAAAGCAGCGCACAGCTACAAACACTCACCCGGATTAGCATGACGGTCAGAAATCTAAACAAATAACCTGGAAAATTATTTAAGTCTTCGAGCTGCGATGTAAGACGCTGGTTCTGCTCTCCTGTTGAACCGCTGCTACGCTACAGGTAGTAATATTTCACAAACGGAGCTTCGCTTCTGCTCCACTTGGTAGTGACTCTCACACCGAATCTCTGTTTAAAGCTGCAGCATCTAACCTAAAAAAATAAATTTTACATATGTATTAAAACTTTCGCTGTCCTAACATGAGACAGATAATCTCTAAAAAAATAATCGATCTCCTCTGCCTCCTCCCCGTTCTGCATAATTACTCCGCTCAGTCAGAAACAGCCACTCAGAGCTAGCAGTAATCAGCTAGCCGCCTTGCTATCAGGAAGGTTTCATTCAGTAACTCTGGATTGTTTATTGTAATGGAACCTGTTTTTGCCTTTGAATGTTAAGTTTTATACTTGAATTTTTTTGGCAATGTTGAGAGGTTTTATTTAGACTCTTTGTATTATTTAGCCTCTTCAGAGCCTTCATATGTTATCAGTCTGTTAAAGATAGTATTATCAATAGCAGTACAATTTACACAATGCCTGTTTTGTTTAGTTTTCTTCTTGGAAAAAGTTATTAAAAACAAGTTTTTGTCTAAATTAAGGTGAATTCATGGTTTCTTTTTCCACATAATGTAACCGGTAGTGTTTATGATAAAAATAATAATAATTATTATTATGTGATCGGTATCGGTGATCGGTATCGGTGATCGGCCCTCATGGGTGATCGGTATCGGTATCGGGAGGAAAAAACCTGATCGACACATCTCTAATAAAAACGTATCCATGTAATGAACAAAATGTCTGTCAATGCTTCCTCACATTTCAGCACGTTCTCAGTGTCGGCGGGGTCCTGCAGGATCTTGGAGAGGCCATCCAGCAACATGGCAGCCTTGCTGTAGCGGTACGCTATGTCCTCTGTTTGTTTAAACATCTCATCCAGAGCTGCAGATTGAACCTGATGCACACATCATGGACCATTAGGCTGCACCTGTATGTGACGATTCAGATCATGGAGTCATGTGGGTGTGTGGAACTCACGATCTCCACGGCGTGGTTGTAGATGAGCTTCTCTGCAGTCACGCTGTTGATCTCGTCGACAAACCGCTGCTTGTCAGAGAAGAAGTGGTTGAGTTTGTCGGTCAGGTGTCGACAGAAGGCAATGCAGCTTTTGTAGCGCTCATTCAAACTCTTGACCACTAACAAAATGAGGAAAAGAGCTTTAGTTTTTGTATACTATGATGCTGTAAAGTAAGAGAAAAACAACAAATATGGTGCTAATGATAAGTTTAACTCTCTAAATGGAATAAAATTACATTATTAGAGATGAGGAGGGAAATGCTCCCACCTTGTTTGACAGAAGTTGAGGGATTCAGCTTGGCAGATTTGATCTGAGCCTTAGCCATATGGAGAGAGGAAGCAAGGAGCTGAGCTGCCTTCATGTATAGCACCAACTGTTCCACCTGCCTGCAGGGGGCAGCACAGTTGCACTATGAAACAAAAGGACTCATGCGTTACCTTTTTCGTTTTTTACCCTGGGAACTTACCCCCACTCTTTACTGAGCTGGCTGATCTGGTCCATAACCACACTATCCTGAGGGGGGTACAGGGGGGCAGCAGACATGCCGAGTTCCGCCCCTCCAGCTCGGAGCGTCGCCATCTCCAGAATGCAGTCAGTGAAGGAAAGCATCATCCGAAGGTGAATCAGGGTGTCTGTGTGCTCCCGCTGAGCCAAGACAACAACATGATGCTTTAACCCAGCAGCAGAGGACCAACTCCAACGCTACCACATGTGATCACAAGTTGGTCCATCGGTTTACACATTTTTCTGTTAAAAAGTTTTAGGGCCGAAACAATTAATTGGATTAATCTCAAATAATCTATGAAATAATCCTCAACTAATTCAGTAACTGATTAATCACTAACTGGAGAATACAGACACCTACAAAAACTATTTGATGAAACAAGGGCACTCAAATCAATTATTAGATTGTACAAAAATACATACACTTTGCATTTAAAATAGAAAAAAAACTACATTTCTTTGAAAATATGCTTTATCCAGTTTTAGCTTTACCTCGTTCAAAATAATAGAAAAAAATCTATTAGATTCCATCTGATATCTGATATCCAATTATCAATCAGTTAATCCATTAAAATTACCAGATCAGCTTTACTCTGTACTAATGTCAAGTCAAGCAGAAAGGGCTAAGCTTTTCACATGTTGATTTTAAAAGGATTATTAGCTGCTGATGCATCCTTTGCTATAAATGAACAAGCTTTCGTCAAAGGAATGTTGTTATTGCATTTTGGGGAAGAAAATATGTTTTTTCTTATATAGAAAGAAAAGTTTTTCTTTTGAGCAAGAAACTGCCCAAGCTGAATAACACTCAGTTCTCGTTTAAGAACTGAGTGTTACTTGTTAAACGTATTTTATACCAAGTTTTAAAAATCTTAAGTAGTTAAAGAAAAATCTGCGGAATATGTCAATTCTTTTTATCTGACTTACTCAGAATAACTCATAAAATAATCGATTGCTAAAATAATCAGTTTCAGCCCTTAACATTTTAACTTAAAACAAATTTAGATTTTGCAAACAGCATACGTCAACAGAACCAAAAATCTAGTAATGTGTCACATTCCCCATCCCCTCACCTCCATCAGGGTCTCCTCAGGCAGCTCTGGGGCTTCAAAAGTGATGAACCCCTCCATGCTGGGGGGAGACGTCCCATAGGGAATGTAGCGCAGGCTGCTGGGTCCTCCATCTGCTCCCAGAACACCTTGCCCAATACCTAGAATCCCTGGTGGAGAGGAACCCATGGTCATGCCTGGGGGAGACCCCACACATACCCGACCGCTGGTGGAGCACAAGGAGCCCGCTGAACTGCTGGAGCCCACTGAGAACACAGTAAGAACTGGTATCATTAACATGCAGAACACTGCATTAATATGTGACTGCAGCTCAGCAGAGTGAGGGGTGGACTTGGAGGGGTCTCACCAGAGGTGGTGCGAGGTCTGGCACCCAGGTGGCTGCAGGTCGGAGGCGTGCTACTGCTGGGCGGTGAGCCCACGGTGAAGAGGACAGTACGGGGACTGGCTGATCCTCCTTGAGCCATGCTAGGGGCTGCAGAGACAGGAAATGAGTTAATTTACTCGCAAACAATGATGGCAGCGCCTAGCAAACATATCCACAGTCCAAACCATGATGCTTATTTTTAAACAATGTTATCTCTGAGGTACCCAGAGAACAGCTGCATTTATACTGAGATGCCATAGCTCTTTCCAGCCAGCAATCATGCAAATCAAACTTTTGAAATGATGAAGAAAAAAAAAAGGGGGCAGGGGGAATGTGAATTAGGCAGTTTTCCAGCTATTGGTTTGGTGTGAATTAAACAGGCAACACAGAGTGTGATTTTGTCATATATTGACACTACACAACGCTGGGATTAACTAGAGGCAGAGGTTGAAAAATAGAAAGGACCAAACATCTTAGAAAAATGGAGAGTTCTCTCTCTGAGCTGGAGGTTTCATGGCTGTAGTAAGGCACAGAGCCACCAGTGGATGGAACTATTCCACCACTCCCAAACCAACCTGGAGTCCCTCTCACAGGTCACTCTAGGTAAAAGTCCTCCCCTCTGAAAGTTTCAAAGTCCAAACCTCCAACACAAGAGGTTCATCACATCTCTTAGCACATCAACTCTTAGTGAATGTAAAAGCTTTCTTGCAAAATTGAGGCTATTTCAAATTTCCATAAACCTTTTCTAAGGCGATACTTCCAAATGTGCATAAAAAACCTTGATGGAAACACAACTACTGACACACATTGGGACTCTATTAGCTAACTAAGTGGTAGTCTGCTGAACTAGATTTTATTTTGAGGGTTTCAGAGTAAAGGACAATGGTCATTATCAGATTTTAAATCTGTATGAATTGTTTGCTTTCAGGTAAAGTGAAAGGTAAGTAGTGTGGAGAGCATGCTGTGCCTGTGTACCTGTGTCCATGGGTCGCTCAGTGTTCAGGCTGTCAGTGCTGCCCTGGTAGGCCTGTCCACCCAGAGTGATCCTGATTGGTTGATCAGACAGTCGACCTGTACTGACAGACCTATGAGGAAACAGAGTTGACATACTGATGAAATGTAATAACATTAAACAGGGGCTGTAAAGATTACACAAGTCTGCTTGTCACATGTCTGCTAGAATGATGTCAATCTAAATAAACAACAGATTGGAACAAATCAACAAATAGATTCAGGAGCTTCTGTATGCTGTCATGTAGGCCACAGAAGAACAGTTAGTGCACTAAATCCAGGGGTCATCTACCTGCCGAAGGTTCTGCTGGCCTCTGGGGGTGCCGCCCGCCCTGTCAGGTATGGGCTGCAGTGGTGGATGCAGACATCTTGACAGTCTGCCAGTATCCTGCTAGGAAGCGGACTGTCTGCCAGCGCCATCAGGTTACAGGATGCCTGCGTTTTGGGGATCTTGAATGGTGCAGAAATTGTCTGAACACAAAATGGGGAAAAACTAATTTATTAAGTAATTTTGTTCATGGATCAAAATTACTTAATAGGATGATTAAAACATAGAGATTAAAAAATGAATGTTTTAAAAAAAAGTTTGGAGAAAGACTTCATATTTATCCAACACAAAATGGGGTGGTTCATACTGAGTATGTACAGTACAGACTGGCAAATAGGGCTGCACTGATAACTCAGCCCCTATTTCCTTAATTTAGCAAGTAAATATCAGCAGATATTTACATGTGAAGCTGATGTTATCCAGCAGGTAACTGCTCTCACCTTGGTGGGGGAACCAATGATGGTGGGCAATGGGGACTTTTGAAGCCAGTCAGATGTGCGTGGTGAAGACCCCAACAATTTGGTGGGGGAAGAGCCAAGATTGGCTGGGCGGCAAAGCTGGGGGGAATGACTGCAAGAGGATGAGGAGGAGCAAGAGGAAGGCTGCACGGGGTCAGACAGCTGCTTATGGAGCTTCTGCCTGGTCTGGTAGAAGTCGGTCAGCGTCGGGGCGCTTTGGAGACGTGCTCCTAGGAGCTGAGAGGAGGGAACCGGAGAACCTGCAGAAGGCAGAGAGACCAGGTCAGGTGTATGTGGCTGAGGGAGGAATCAATAAATATGTAGTTGCATTCAGGGCGTTTTCACACCTATGCTTCATTTTAGAGGTGTGCTGATTGATCGGCCACTGATCATAATTGGCAGATTTCCATGAAAAAGTGTATGATCGGTGATCGCCGATCACTGTCTCTTGTTGCGGATCACCAAAACGATCACCTGCATCTCACTTCTCAGCCTGCGTGTGCAACTTATCTCCTCTTTCTTTCACACTTTGCAAGCGTGCAGCAACAAATCCTGTCTATAACGCTCAGAATGAATGGGGGAGTATGCACGTTGCGGCGGAAAATTACCTCGGGGGTGAAGCACGTCAAAATGCGTTAACACAATGAATCTAATATGACATTTAAAAAACAAGCATTTGATGGAGTTTGGCTATATCGAGGCTCAATGCAGGAAAAAAGGACATCCGGAGACAGATAGCAGGTAAAGCAGCGCACTACTACAAACACTCACCCGGATCAGCATGATGGTCAGAAAGATAAACAAATAACCCGAAAAATAATTCAAGTCTTCGAGCCAGCGGTGAAAGACACTGGTTCTGTTCTCGCTGTTGGACCGCCGCTATGCACTACTGGTAGTAATATTTTACAGACGGAGGGCTGTTTCTGCTCCACCCGGAACGACTGCTTAAAGCCGCAGCATGTAACGTAAACAACAACAACAACACGGATTTCACATATTAAAACTTTTGCTATGCCCAAACATGAGAGATAATTTAAGAAAACCATCATTAATCAGCCATGCTCTTAGGAAGTTTTGATTCAGTAACGTAGGATTGTTTATTTTGATGCAACTTGCATTTGACTTTGAATGAATGTTTCCCTCTTTTACTAGACATTATAGGCAGTGTTGTGAGACTTATTTTGACTCATGTATAACTTAGAGTCCAGAGAGTCTTACTGTTAAATGTTGTTTAACTGGTTGCAGGTTTTTCAGTTGTTCTTATGACTGAGTAACTGTTGTATTGTGCCTTCAAGTATGCTGCAGGCTTACATTAATTAGGTGAATATATTACCATATAATTTTTTAATTTTGCCAAATCCCATAGTATCATTTATAACTAACGCAAAAAATAAACAGTCAATCCAGGCAATCGGCAAAGATCGGTGATCGGTAGAGACTGGCCTCATGGGTGACTGGAATCGGCAGCAAAAAACCTGATCGGAACATCCCTACTTCATTTACTTTGGTCCCAATCAGTTGAGTTTTTAAAGTGATACCCACCCCTAAATCAACTATTTTGCTAATAAACTGTCTAATTATCAGAGGTTCTATCTTTATGTTTCTGTGCAAATTTTGACATTTTTGTGCAATTCTTTTAGTTCTGCATTATTTTCCCTAAAACTATTTCACTACTGGCTTCTTTGATCAAACAGTTCTCAGACAGTTGAATTTTCCAAAGGTGGGCTACAGGAAAATTCAACTGCCTGAATTTTCCTACAACTTCATCACTTTGAAAAAAAGCACACTGCCTCCCCTGACCCCCTTCCGCCATGTGGCGAGTCAGGAGTTAGAGTAGCAAGCGTTCCCCTGACACCTGGTGAGCATTGGTTGCAAGTAGAGGTGTGCCGATCGATCGGTCACCGATCATAATCGGGCCGATTTTCGTGAAAAAGTGCATGATCGGTGATCGGCGATCATTGGCTCTTGTTGCCGATACCGATCACCTGCTTCTCATTTCCCAGCCTGCCTGTGCAGCTGGTCTCCTTTTTCCTTCACACTGCGCAAACGCGCAGCAACAAATCCTAAGCGATGTGGAACTATAACGCACTGAGTGAATGGGGAAGTTTGCGTGTTGCGGCGGAAAATTGAAGCATGTCAAAATGCATCAACACAACGAAGCTAATACGACATAAAAACAATGCCATACTTGACAGAGTTTGGCTACATCGAGGCTCACTGCAGTAAAAAAGACATACGGAGGATCAGATAGCAGGTAAAGCAGCGCACAGCTACAAACACTCACCCGGATTAGCATGACGGTCAGAAATCTAAACAAATAACCTGGAAAATTATTTAAGTCTTCGAGCTGCGGTGTAAGACTCTGGTTCTGCTCTCCTGTTGAACCGCTGCTACGCTACAGGTAGTAATATTTCACAAACGGAGCTTCGCTTCTGCTCCACTTGGTAGTGACTCTCACACTGAACCTCTGCTTAAAGCTGCAGCATCTAACTTAAAAAAATACATTTTACATATGTATTAAAACTTTCGTTGTCCTAACATGAGACAGATAACCTCTGAAAAAATAATCGATCTCCTCTGCCTCCTCCCCGTTCTGCATAATTACTCTGCTCAGTCAGAAACAGCCACTCAGAGCTAGCAGTAATCAGCTAGCCGCCATGCTATCAGGAAGTTTTCATTCAATAACTCTGGATTGTTTATTGTAATGGAACCTGTTTTTGCCTTTGAATGTTAAGTTTTATACTTGAACTTCTTGGCAATGTTGAGAGGTTTTATTTTGGCTCTTTGCATTATTTAGCCTCTTCAGAGCCTTCATATGTTATCAGTCTGTGAAAGATAACATATGATGTTATGTTATCTGGTTCTGGATTGTACTGCTATTGTATAGCAGTACAATAGCAAATTGTACTGCTATTATCAATAGCAGTACAATTTGCACAATGCCTGTTTTGTTTAGTTTTCTTCTTGGAAAAAGTTATTAAAAACAAGTTTTTGTCTAAATTAAAGTGAATTCATGGTTCCTTTTTCCACATAATGTAACCGGTAGTGTTTATGATAAAAAAATAAAAAAATAATAATTATGTGATCGGTATCGGTGATCGGCCCTCATGGGTGATTGGTATCGGTAGGAAAAAACCTGATCGGCACATCTCTAGTTGCAAGTGTTACTCAGCTTTACAAATGAGTGATTGATTTGCAATGCTTCTATCCAGTCAGCAGCAGGAACACATAACAGGTCAGTCGGTCGCGACTCTCCAAACACTGAGACGACCAAGTTTGTTTGACTCTAGCACTGGAGACAACATGATGAAAAACAAGTCACTGTGACAACTGATAGAACAGCTATACTATTCATATGTCGTGTATAGTCAGACCAAAACCTCTGACTGCTGTGAAAATAATTCCAGCTCAACTGCAGGATTTTAAACTGTGGTTGGAAGGTTTGAATATCTAATGTGTCAGAGTGCAGGAACACACACGGACCTCCTGAAGAGCTGCGGCTGCGAGGCTCCTGGTTCTGCAAGTGGCAGCAGCAGTGGCCGAGCTGTTCAGGGATGGTACCCACTGCAAACACACACAGTAGCAGAATAGCTGGATTTTCTGTGTGCCTGTCTTTAAGCCCACATGACCAGAGTCAGGACCTACCTAGAGGTGAAGGGGAGTAAGGCCGAGAACTCCCAGTAGAGAGGCGCCGGCCTGCCGTCTGAGGGGTGTCCGCTGAACTGGGACACCCCGAGCCCACCTTTGGAAAGCCCATAGGACTTGTGTTGGAGCGCCTTACTGTTCCTGACCTGGAGAACCCAAACAAACATCCAGCAATAAGAGAACAAATCAACTTTCAGGGTTACTTAAAAAGTACAAGGCTTTTGCTTCATCTTTAGTAGCTTTCAAAAGTATTTACATCCATGTATGGTTGTCAACAGTATTCCTTCTTCCTGTTGCTCAAACGGCACAATCATTGATGTGTTAATCAAAGATCTATAACGAATCAAATTTATTATAGCATAAGCTAGAGACAGAAGCAGGTCACAAGAAAATGTGTAAATCACTTCTTTCCAAACTAAAGTCAGCACCACTCTCTGTAACAAACAAATCTAGGAGTACTGAGTACTGAACTATTCAAGAAGTTCAAGAATATTTTCTGTTTAGATGGATTTGGTTAGCTAATTGAAAAAGTAACTTCTATCATCAGATGTTTATCTACAGCTAGGGTAATAATGCTAGACTTACTGCCTTTTAGACACAGAATTGATTGAATCCGAGACCATCTTCTGCTCTCCAGTATCTGAAAAGTCCTAAATTCATAACTGTTTACAATTCATTACTCCATACATTTCCAGCACCAACAGTGTAGTAAAAGTACACTTTCAAAAAGCTCAGAGATCTTGCTAAATAATTCATCTTAAATAAACTGATTATTAGTTTATCTTAAACTAATAATCAGCTGCTAAAGCTATGGATGCAAAATATATTGGCACTAACATCAGTATCAGACTGATAAATAAAACTGGGCAAGTATTAAGAACTAATATTTATTTCCATCTTGTTGCTGTTTGTTTTTAGGTGGGGAGGGAAGAAGAGTGGTCATGTGGTATGTGTTTGATCATGTGACAGCGAAGCAGAAAAGGATTGTGGGAGTCTAACTGAAATAGAAAAGCAACGGTGAAGTTAGAAATGTGGCTGTTTTTTGTGGTCAAAGGGAAGTGAAATATAACGTAATATCAATAAATATCAGCCGAAATTTTTATATGAGTGTACCCCTAATTAAAAACACACAGCTGGAGACCAGAAGCTATTCTTCAGGATCAAACCCTCATAGAAACACGAGACTCCAGTCTTCAGACTGACGAACAGAAGAGATCTAATAATTAAACCAGCTACCAAAACATAGTTTTACCTTCAATAAACCTTTCAGTGTTGACAGTAAAAATAATGTCATCCATTAAAAATCAGGTGCTACCCTTTAGCCATCTCTACCTGTATTTAGTCCCATAATAATACCAGCCATGGTAGCAGGCATCGAGTTGATGCCATTTCAGTGAACTGATGCAACAATAGTCTGTGTTTTCATTATCTGCTATGAACATGGATGTGGTTAATCCATGTTCATGTAACCCACTCCTCCCACAGCAGGCACAGCTTACCTGGGAGAGCTGTAGAGAGTGGGACTCGGGCTGCTGGACAGGTTCTGCTTGATCCGCTGGTAGTTCCGCACCTGGGTGGGGACAGGAATAGGCGTGGTCTCTGCCCGCGGTGACAGCATGATGGTCTGTCCTGGGGTGGGCTGAGGCTGCCTGGGTGGGGACAGCAGAGAAGACACTGAGACCAGACATCCAGGATTAGGCTGCTGATTCCACATAGGAAGAACGTTCTCAGGGCCATCCAGACCCATAATAAGAGAAGTCAGTTAGAAAACCACAGCTGATGGGAGACGAGTCCAGTCTGCTGAACTCTGTTTCTCCGCTCACAGCTCTTTGTTTGAGCAGCCTGGAAAAAGGCTGAAAAACTTCAACACTTGGAGAACAAAAACATGACTGGACTTCCCTGTAAACAAGGCTAAACAACCAATGAGCCTGGAGCACATCCTGCTGAAGGCGGTGCTAGAGGCACGTGTTGCAGCGGGGCTCAGTGTTATCAAACACGGGAGGGGAAGTGCATAAGGGCACAGTTCCTTTACATTTTTTGTTATTCCAGAGGAGGCAGAATGTTCAGAACGTTTGCCATGACCGAGTGACCCGATAGAATTCTGTCTGCATGTAGAAGAAGGGCCATGGCAGGAGGAGCAGAATAGACTAGAGGGAAACAGCACAGTGGAAACGCTAGGAGGGTCTTAGGTCTTAGAAAGCCAGACATGTGAGGAGAGGACAAGTCCAGACAAAAAAATCACTGAGGGAGCAGCCTCCTGCTCCTCACCCTCCTCCTGCTCACATGACTAGTCATGTGAGCAGGAGTTTAGATCTCAGATCTAGATCTAAGATCTAAACATCACCATGTCCCATCCTGCTTTTCCTCCTCCTCCTTCACACTCCAATAACAATCAGACGTCTACTAACTTTATTGATCCCAGTGAGGGAGGGGGCAGCTGCATGCTGAAGAGAGGAAGGAAAAAATGTGTAAATCTGTCTATAGAAAGTGAAACAAGAAGAAGCTACCAGTCATCTACCTGTTAACCAAGCAGACCAGCAGAAAGGGCTGGGATCCAACTGAGCTACAGAACCTTGTCACTTCTCTTTGCCCTTAGGAAACCACCCACCCCCCACCTCTAATCCCAAACCCTATAGAACATGGCTTGTTGCATGTCAATGAGCCAAATACAGAGTAGAGTAATAATCTAGCATAATAAACATGCTAGTTATCCCCCTGAAAGACTAAAACTTTAAACTTGTACAGAACACTGGAACTGGAAGATATTTTAAATATCCAAAACAAAACAAGCAAAAACAATAAATAAAAAACAACTGAAACCAGAAATAAAATGGATGATGATGCCTTTAACCAAAATTGCCCTTCAAAAATAATCAGAATGGAAATTACACAGCTCATTTAAATTCATTATGTGATTAATTGATTAAAAGCTTATTGCGACAGGCTTAGCTCTGGATTCCTTTTCATATCCCTAAAACTATTATTACAACCAGTCGTTTTCATAAATCCCCAATTAAACAGATTCCTCAGCCGCTATGTGGAGGTCTCAGATTTCCTCTGTTTACTAATACTCTACAGCAAAGTTTCCATCAACGTTACATTCATAACATTATTAGACAGCAGAACTGAGTAAAGCAGATGGTCTCCATCCAATCTGCTCCGCTCCGCGGCCAGCAGTGCACTCCACAGAACTGGTTTATATATTAACAGTGGCAGTCGAAATCCTCTTTAGCGCCAACGACAAGTGATGTATGGAAACACTTCAGACGAGCTGGAGGTGATGTTCTGGTCAGAATTAGCCTACACACACACGCGCGCGCAAACTCACACGCAAACGCACACACACGCACACACAGTGGAGAAAAAAAATGAACACCCTGAACATCACCCTGAACACAGCATCCCCATCATGAAACACGATAGTGGTGGGATCATATTGTTAGGATGCTGTCCTTCAGCACTGAGAAGCTGGACAACATTTTACCATCCAGCGCAACACATTCAGAAGACCTGTGTCTGGGGCTGCACCCATCGGAGGCGCTAAAAAGGTATCTAGATTAGGGCTGAAATTATTAGAACAATCATAATTAATCAATTATTGAAATAGTCAATTTTGTAACATATTAATTAAGTGATTTGCCGTTAGATTAAAGAACACATTGAGAGCAGTAATTAAGTCAAAACTGTTTATATATATATATATATATATATATATATATATATATATATATATATATATATATATATATATATATATATATATATATATATATATATATGACCAACTGCATCTATTCTAATGAAAAACTGGTGTGTCAGACTAACATCCAGACATTAGAGGAACAGTCACTGTTTGCAGATGCACAGGATGATCTGGTAGGTGTGTGAAGCCATTTTTATTCATGCAGTTCTCCGGTGGTTGGGTAGTTGGTTGAGTGGTGGTGTTTTTAGCATATCACCACTTAGTTTTTTGGCTCCGTGTCTGATTTGTGTCTGACTCATCATGCAGATATTAACATGCGCATTCACCAGCGGCATGCATGAGACATCATCCCAGGCTGGAAGGAGGCCATTTTTCTTGGGATGACGTGATTGAAAAACAAAGACAGACTGGTTGACCCAGAAATATTACAATAACAACATTACATGGATGTGAACTGAAGGTTGAACGCAAATGAAATCTGGTGGCATTACACCATGCAACACTAATGACACCAAGAAATGCCTTTACGTGTGTGATGCATAACGCAAAATATGCAGCATCACGACATCCTGGTTTGTTCTCTGGCTGTTTAATAATTGCAAATTATAAACGTTTCCTGTTTTTAAAGATCTGAACATAATCTCAGGAGGATTTGAACTTCAACATCCAGCATTATTTTTTTATTATGCATGCTGAATGTTTAAGATCAATTCCAAACACAAATTAAAAAACAAAAAAACAAAACACCTCAGTCATTAAAATCAGCCTGACATCTAAAACACATGGAAATTCAAACAATTAGAAGTCTGAAAGTAACATGAAGTGGTAAAAATATGAACGTAAACTAAGCATATTTCTAATCTGAAATAAAATGACACATTCAGGAAAACAGATTAGAATTTTTTTTTACCATCCTCATAAAAGCTTTTGGTTAAAATAAACTGTTATGCTAAAACAAATGAACATAAGTCTTGTGTAATGTGCTAAAGTCTCATACTCACCCTGCACACATAAGAAAGTCATTGGACGGTCGGTGACCGGCTCCTACTGGGTGGTCATCTATGGGGGAAGACAAAAACAGTTGAGTATAGAAGTCAGAAGTCTGCAGCATTTAATGAGGACAAAGAGGAGAACATAAACTAGATCTTTAAATTCACTGCCAACACCATGCTCCTGCTCTACTTTGGAGCACTCTTCATTGTTTGCTGACTGGATGAACCAGTGTTAATGTGTGTGAGTTACTTAAGAGTAGATGCTATGCAGCGGTACACTTCACTTAAGATTGCATAATATTAGCAAAATGGTGATAATAATGGCAAATATTGTGACGACTACATTACGTCTATTTTCTTCTTCTCTCTCCTCATCTGTCACTCTGTAACCTTTAGCACTTTGGGCATTATCATTAGTGTCCTCTGTGAGCATCTGCTGTCTTGAGATTCTGTTCTAGGTAAATATATATTACATTAGCTTGTAAAATACATACAGAATTACATACATCATGTGTCAAAATCTAACTTTCGGCCAACTGGCAAAAAATCTGCACTCATCAACGAAAACAAAAAGCAAGCTAGCAAGGGTATATTAGCAGCTAGTTACCGGTAACGTCAGTTGCCTCAAGTCATATGACATTGTCTACACTTGACACCAGCAAGAAAAAGAAAAAACAAAAATACACACATACAAGAACATACAGATCAAATTGTTCTGCCACGACAAAACACAAGACCTGTGATTGACATACAGTACAGACCAAAAGTTTGGACACACCTACTCATTCAATGAGTTTCCTTTATTTTCATGATTATTGACATTGTAGATTCACACTGAAGGCATCAAAACTATAAATTAACACATGTGGAATTATATACTTAACAAAAATGTGTGAAACAACTGAAAATAAGCCTTATATTCTAGGTTCTTCAAAGTAGCCACCTTTTGCTTTGATTACTGCTTAGCACACTTTGGCATTCTCTTGATGAGCTTCAAGAGGTAGTCATCTGAAATGGTCTTCAAACAGTCTTGAAGGAGTTCCCAGAGATGCTTAGCACTTGTTGGCCCTTTTGCCTTCACTCTCCAAGAAGGAGAGTGATGGGGTGCTCTTATACAGCCTGGAGGTGTGTTTGGAGTCATTGTCCTGTTGAAAAATAAATGATGGTCCAACTAAACGCAAACCAGATGGAATAGCATGCCACTGCAAAATGCTGTGGTAGCCATGCTGGTTCAGCATGCCTTCAATTTTGAATAAATCCCCAACAGTGTCACCAGCAAAGCACCCCCACACCATCACACCTCCTCCATGTTTCACGGTGGGAACCAGGCATGTAGAGCCTGTTCACCTTTTCTGTGTCGCACAAAGACACGGTGGTTGGAACCAAAGATCACAAATTTGGACTCATTAGACCAAAGCACAGATTTCCACTGGTCTAATGTCCATTCCTTGTGTTCTTTAGCCCAAACAAGACTCTTCTGCTTGTTGCCTGTCCTTAGCAGTGGTTTCCTAGCAGCTATTCTACCATGAAGGTCTGATTCACACAGTCTCCTCTTAACAGTTGTTGCAGAGATTTGTCTGCTGCTAGAACTCTGTGTGGCATTGACCTGGTCTCTAATCTGAGCTGCTGTTAACCTGCGATTTCTGAGGCTGGTGACTCGGATGAACTTATCCTCCACTGCAGAGGTGACTCTTGGTCTTCCTTTCCTGGGGCGGTCCTCATGTGAGCCAGTTTCTCTGTAGCGCTTGATGGTTTTTGCGACTGCACTTGGGGACACTTTCAAAGTTTTCCCAATTTTTCGGACTGACTTTCATTTCTTAAAGTAATGATGGCCACTCATTTTTCTTTACTTAGCTGCTTTTGTCTTGCCATAATACAAATTCCAACACTCTATTCAGTAGGACTATCAGCTGTGTATCCACCTGACTTCTGCACAACACAACTGATGGTCCCAACTCCATTTATAAGGCAAGAAATCCCACTTATTAACCTGACAGGGCACTCCTGTGAAGTGAAAACCATTTCAGGTGACTACCTCTTGAAACTCATCAAGAGAATGCAGAGTGTGTGCAAAGCAGTAATCACAACAAAAGGTTGCTACTTTGAAGAAACTAGAATATAAGGCGTATTTTCAGTTGTTTTACACTTTTTTGTTTAGTACATATTTCCACATGTTAATTCATAGTTTTGATGCATTCAGTGTGAATCTACAATGTCAATAATCATGAAAATAAAGGAAACTCTATGAATGAAAAGGTGTGTCCAAACTTTTGGTCTGTACTGTATTTATGACCAACTTATCTGATTGGGAACTTATCTGATTGGGGTTTTTTTGGATTAATTTAACATTGTTTTAATATGCACGGACACCCTATAAAGCATAACATAGTCCAAAACAATAATATCTCAATTTTCTGTGAAGTTGATGTTGAAAGTAAAACCACATCTGAGTCATACAAACAGGCAGTTCTCTTTCATAGCATTCGTTTCGTGTCTCACAATGGGAACACCCCTGGCGTAACCTCATCAGAAGCTCCTATTACATTACGCCAGCCAGGATTGGCTGGAGATAAGCCTGTCAGCGTCAGAGAGGGCAGGCACCCTCCCCCTATAAATAGGGCTGACGCTGAGCAGACATCTTATTCAAAAACCTCTTCTCTCGCAACGAGCAGAAGTTCCAACCAGCTCTCGTATCTACTGACTCTATTCTGAGCCAAGCTAAACTGTCCACAGAGGCGTGCGCAAGCTCGGTCGCTGGGCGCTTGGTTTTGGGATATCTGTTCGGTATCACAGCGAGTAGCTTCTCTCTGGTAGAAATACCCCAAAAAAAAAAAAAAAAAAAAGCCGACTCACCGTAAGGTTGTTCGTTCAGAGTAGCAATACTCCCACCGTAAGCTACCTACTGGGAAGCCGCAACGCTTCCCCCTCCATAGTCTAACCATAACTGGTTAGCTTAGCTGTCGCCAGCTCTTTTTCTTTTAGTAGCGTTACGGCCATCCCATCTCCCCGAAACATGGAGACCGTCAGGTCATCTAGTACCGTGGAGAAGAGCCCACAGGCACGAACCTGCCCGTGAGGCAACAAAATTTCAAGTGGGGACACACACCCGTCGTGCGTGATGTGTCTCGGGCTGAAACATGCCCAAGCAGCCTATGACTCTGTGGAGACCTGCTCGCACTGTAGCAGGTTCTCCGTCAAAATGCTTCATTGCCGTCTGGCCCGTCAGACGACATTGTCCAGCAGCGACCCGCTTATGACATCTGCAGCAGCTGTGCAGGAACCGGCCGAGCAAATAACTTCGCTGATCGCTGATGCGGGAGCCGGGACGAGTTGGGGCGAAATCCTCGACTCCGTGGACCCGCTGCCATCTGAGGTCAACGAACTCGGCCTCGAGTCCTGCTCGCTGGATTTCCCGGTAACGGGAGACTGCGAGTTTTCCGATAGTGAGCCAGAGCTTCCTTTCTCGGATAATGATGAAGATTATGACCCTTCTCCTCCGCTGTCGGGTCGGATTGCAAAACCCGCACCGTCTGGCGCAGGCCAACCCGGTCATGAAGGCTCATCCTCGCCGGAACTGGATTTTGATCTGCATGATGTGTGCAAACGCACCGCTGCAAAGCTTGACATCCAGTGGCCCGAGGTTCAAGCCGAGGTAGTTCGCTCCCGCTTCGATGGAAAATAGCTGCCAAAAGCACGGAAAACAGGCAGACAACTCCTGCCAGTTTTTCCGGAGCTGCTGGAAGAACTAGCCGTCTCCTGGCGCAATAAACCCTTTAAGGAAAAGCACCCAGTGGCTGGCAGTTCGGTGCTGGACTGTGATGGTATGGAGAAGTGCGGTCTCCGTCAGATACCCCCGGTCGAACTGGCGGTGGCGGCACACCTCCACCCAAAGACTTCCATGTCAGCTGGAGGTCCCACTCTCCCTTCAAGAGCTGACCGCTTTCAGTCCAGCCTGACGGATAAATCTTACCGGGCAGCGGCGCTCTCAGTTCAGGCCCTGAACGCCTCATCGCTGCTGATGGCTTACCAGGCAGAACTCGAGGAGCAGATGACCACTTTGCCAGATGCTGCACTATGGGAGGAGGTGTGCATCATCACTGATCACTGCCTACAACTCCACAAGGTGGCGATCCAAGCCCTGGGCAGGACCATGGGTCTCATGGTTCTGCAGGAGAGGGCCAGGTGGCTCAACTTCACCACACTCTCCATTAAGGAGAAGGAGGACCTCCTGGACACCGCCATCACTCCTGAGGGGCTGTTCGGTGCAGCAGTCAACTCCATGCAAAAACGATGGGAGGAAAAGAAACGGGATGATGAAGCACTGAAATTGTGTCTGCCCAGGCGTACGTTTGCCATCGGGACCACGACCCCGAGCACCCAGCGCCACACCTTTGCTCAGGCTGCAGCTCGTTTCCCTAATGCCTTCAAGATCCCCAAGTTTCCGAAGACGCAGGGTGCTGCACAGGCTCCACAGAAAGCCTCTGTCCCAAAAGCCCCGTGACAAAGGAAGCCTGACGGCCCTCGCTCCGACCAACCGCCCCCCCACCCCCTCTCCACTCAGAACGTGAGGAGAAGGACTACGCCCTTGGTGGAACCCCAGTGTGCTGACACAGGGCGTTCCAATGGGAGTAGTGCAGAACAGGAAAGTTGTCACGACAGATGCCTCCCTGACAGGCTGGGGAGGTTTATACGGACAAAATATGGTGAATGGGTCTTGGGGCCCAAATATGAGGTCAGCCCACATCAATTTCTTGGAGCTGCTGGCTGTTCACTTGACACTGAAACATTTCCTTCCACTTCTAAGAGGTCACCATGTGCTGGTCAGAACAGACAACACCACCGTGGTGGCTTACATCAACAGGCAGGGTGGTCTGAGATCACTAAAACTGCACATGTTGGCTCACAAACTGATCATTTGGAGCAGCAAACATTTTCTGTTATTGAGGGCAACTCATGTCCCAGGAGTACTGAACTGTGGAGCGGACCTCCTCTCCAGAGGGAATCCTCTGTATGCAGAGTGGAAACTCCATCCGGAAGTGGCCAGGTTGGTATGGCAGAGGTACGGGCAACCATCCGTGGACCTTTTTGCCTCACAGGAGAACAAACAGTGTCATCTGTATTTCTCCCTGCACGATCAGAACGCACCTCTGGGGGTGGACGCACTGGCCCACAGGTGGCCTCGGGTTCAGCTCTATGCCTTTCCCCCCATAGCTCTAATTTCACCAACGCTACCCAGGGTACGAACAGAAGGGCTGACAATGATCCTCATTGCACCCCACTGGCCATCGAAACACTGGTTAGCAGAGATAACGCAGCTCCTGTCGAAGGATCCGTGGCCTCTGCCTGCACGCAGGGATCTGCTGTCTCAGGCCAGAGGACAAATTTTTCATCCCCACCCAGAAAGACTGGCTTTGTGGGCTTGGCCCGTGAGTGGTTCAATCTACAATCTGTAGGTCTCCCACAGAGTGTTATTGAGACAATCCAGAATGCTAGAGCTCCAGCAACAAGATCTTTGTACGAGTACAAATGGTCTGTTTTTGAGAAATGGTGCTCTGAAATTCAGGAAATCCCCTTTCAGTGTTCTGTGGCCGTGCTTTTAGCTTTTCTGCAAGACCTGATTGATAAGGGAAAAGCTTTTTCTAATGTCAAGGTGTACTTGGCTGCTATTTCAGCTTGCCATGTGGGTTTTGAGGGGAAGACTGCAGGGCAGCATCCCTTAGTGTGCCGGTTCATGCGAGGGGCTCACAGGAAACTCCCTGTTTCGAGACCCATGGCTCCATCGTGGAATTTACCCCTGGTGCTGGATGCTCTCTCTGCCTCACCCTTTGAGCCTCTAGATCGGGTTGAATTGAAAATTGTAACCTTGAAAACAGCACTTCTGTTGGCTTGGTCTCTACAAAGCGTGTGGGTGAAATCCATGTTTTGTCTGTTAACCCATCTTGTATGAGGTTTTCTCCAGACAAAACTAAGGTGACTTTGCTCCCCAACCCTGCTTTTGAGCCTAAGGTGTTGGGGTCATACTCTCCAATTGAGTTGGTGGCTTTTTATCCCCCTCCCTTTTCTTCACTGGAGCAGGAGAAACTGCACAACCTTTGCCAAAACAGGTCAGGAAAAGTGATCAGTTGTTTGTCTCTTGGGCCAAGAACCATTATGGAAAACCGGTGTCCAAGCAACGGCTTGCCCATTGGATCACCGCAGCAATTTCCTTAGCCTATAGCTCAAGGGCTTTAACACCTCCTGAGGGGCAGGTCCCATTCTACAAGGGGCTTAAGCTCTTCATGGGCCTTGCTGAGAGGAGTACCTCTGCAAGAAATTTGTGCCTCCTCTCACACATTTGCTCGGTTTTACAAGCTTGATGTCACAGCATCATCACTGGCTCATTCAGTTCTCAGTGTAAGCACCAATCACTAATACTACCTGTGCTTGGTAAATAATAATGATTAAGTGAACATCTGACACACAAGGTGTGGTTTCTGCTGAGCAATTTGGGAGTCAGTATATTCTTGTTCCCATTGTGAGACACGAAACGAATGCTATGAAAGAGAACTTTAGGTTACTTTCGTAACCCCGGTTCTCTGAGTAGCATGAGTGAGTATCTCACCAAGTCACCCTCCTTGCTCTGATGTTGCGAGGAAGAGGTGAACGTTTTTGAATAAGATGTCTGCTCAGCGTCAGCCCTATTTATAGGGCGTGGGTGCCTGCCCTCTCTGACGCTGACAGGCTTATCTCCAGCCAATCCTGGCTGGCGTAATGTAATAGGAGCTTCTGATGAGGTTACGCCAGGGCCGTTCCCATTGTGAGACACTCACTCATGCTACTCAGAGAACCGGGGTTACGAAAGTAACCTAAAGTTTTGTGTTGAACTACCTGCAGAAACACCACTGTTCTGTGGACTAAGACAGAAGGAAAAGTGTTTATAGTTTTGAAGAACATCAGCACCTGAGCATATTTGGGCTTACATGACATTTAAAGAGTTAAATGCATTAAGGTCAGGGTTTACCACATACCAGCAAAAATAAACTGTATGCATGATTTCAGGTTCAATCATCAGATTTGCAACATAGATACATTAGAATTAGTTAAGGAATCAGTAAGTCTGCACCTAGAAATCATCTGGTGGCAAGAATTTGCTGGTTTTCACCCTGACCGATGACAGAAACCGTTGGAACTTCAAAACTATAAACGTCTTAAACACAAACAGTTTGAAGTATAAACCGTCTTCATTGTGGAAGTTGTTATTGAGTGAAGACACTTCAGAGTTGGCCATTTTCTGTATGGATGTCGCAATAAACAATAAATCAATCGCATGATAAATTAAAATGAGCTTGATAATAAATAAAAGGCAATAATAAAAAGAGGGCAATAATATTGCTTGTTTGTTTTCGTCCTGTCTCTCTCTTTTTACCAAAGAGACTGGATGACAAAAAGCTTTACTCCGGTGCCTCGCATTACTTCCTCCCCTCTCGATCCCTTGGTAATGGCTCAACACACAGGGAGCTAAAAGCGTCAGTTTTTCTCCACCCGGGCTGTTGGGTTCCAACAAATAGGACACGATAGCAACATCAGTGACAAAAGTTTAACAATTTTAAACTTTCTTGTGTCACATCGCTAGCCCACATGTGTACGTCTGCATGTACGAGCTAGAAATTTCACATGTACAAATTACGCCGTTCGCTCTTCTGGATGAGGGCAAGCAACTATCACCTCACTGTGCAAGCTCCATAGAAATGAATGGAGAGGGAGCAGCGCTGTCTCCTGTCACTGTGTGACCATTACCTCAGTTACTTGCCAGGCTCCTGGTCTCCTACCACAGAGTGCAGCATAAAGCAAGACAGGGATATGCTGGTTTAAAAGCTGAAAGCGACGGCTGCAGTCAGGAAGCGTTTAGGTTTAAACTGAATGCCCGTGGTGAACCACTGAACCTGTGGAGCTATTGGGTTGTAAAATATTTGCCACTAAACTATACAACCAACAAATCTGCACCTAAAATGCACCGATGGTTGGGGACTGTCCTATTGACAGTCCACAATCACTGAGGTGAGGTGGCGTTTCTGATATGGACAACCGCCCAGGGCGGCATGTTGTTGTGGGTGGCTCACCTCCCCCGTCTCCCCTGCCATCAAGCGAGGATCTGAATGTGAATAGTGCCTAATGCAAACTCTCCCAACCCCCCATCCCAATTTTTTATTTTAAAATGTCTTCCAGTTCCAGTGCGAAATGTTCTTTTGAAATTAGTTAATTGATCTCTGAGAGGATGTTATCTGCATTGTTATGCAATTTTTTATGCCATTAGTTAACAATGGTCTCAAAACGACAATATTATTGTTTATCGCAATAATTTCTGGGACAATTAATTCCCCAGCAAAATTTGTTATCGTGTCAAGCCTACAGTTGTCCTTTGCTGCATGTCTACTCCCTCTCTCACAACCGTCTTTTCTGTCAATCTACTGTAAAATAGAGACTTCATAGAGAAAATTCATAAATTCATAAAGGATTTTAGAGACTAAATATCCTTTATGAAATAAATGAATGATACTGCATCAAGGTGTTCAATGCTGCCTTTTCAAATGTCTGCTTGAATGCAATACTTATTTGCAGGAAATTCTCTTTGCTAATAATATTTAAACTGTTGGATAGAACTTTGTAGCCTTACTACAATTAGCATTCTTGAACCTATTGGCTTTATATTACTGAAAGCAAAGGGGTCAAAGTTTTTTTTAATTTTTTATGTAGACTTGTTAAGCGGAGTACATGCTGGAACACTTACAGCTGTCAGTGGAGATGTGAGGTACCAGAACAAAATCGTCCGTGTCGCAGGAGGAGTTCTTGCTGCTGGTGCTTCCTGCAGACTCCTTGGACAGCTGTAGGAAGTTGGGGGGACCAAGTGGAGGCGATGACAAACCATCCTCAACCAAAGTCTGCATATCTGGAAGAGACTGTGGAGGAGCCATAAAGAGAAGGAAGAGAGGATCAAACTGTTTTGTGTCTTCAAAGGTGCTGTTACAGCTTCCAGGCTGACCTGTTGCTTCAGTTAAATGAAGAAAACACAGGTCTGCAGAACACACACAGAGACACATTGTTCTGCATTCACCATAATGCAGTGATATAAGATGAGCCACTGTGCAAAAAAAGCCCCCAACAACTTAGCCCTTAGTATCACTGGGACAATAAGATGGCAACCCATGGAGGCTGGTCAGTTAACCACTTAACAATGATCCCTTCTGAACAAGGATTTATTCAAACCATCAAACTCACAGGTGGAGAGCTGTAGCGGATAGAGGGGGAGGAGCCACAGGGACCTTCTGTCACTGCGTTGGCAATGCTGGGGACAGGTACTGGACACGCTGAGGGAAACATGGTGACTATTAGCATTTACTGTGCATTGAACTGCAGTGGGGTTGAGAAATTTCCCAAGTTTGTAATCTTTGTACTTACATTTTTTGATGATGGATGATGGTTCCAAGAAAGGATGGTTGAAAAATGTGTCTGCAGAGAAGGGAATTACAGATATAGGACAGAGTATGAGACTTCAACAAGCCTGAAAGCAAAGCTCAAGATATGCAAAACTTCTGTCATTAACCACTCATTATTTAGAGCAGTGTTTTTCCAACCACTGTGCCACGGCACACTAGTGTACCGTGAGTGATCGTCAGGTGTGCCGTGGAAATTATCCAATTTCACCTACCGTATTTTCCAGACTATAAGCCGCTTCTTTTTTCCTACACTTTGAACATGCGGCTTTTCTGTGGATTTTTCTTCAACCACCAGGGGGCTCTTTAGCAGGAAGTGAATCTTTGGAAGTCAAAATTTAATTTAGAACAAGCACATGCTAGCAGCAGGCACGACAGAGAAATGTTTTCAAACTCATATGATGCAGCTTCTAAGTTGAGGAATATCGATCTGGCAGTACAGGAGGGAAATAAAGCCGCTGCACGTAAACTCGGTGTGAACAAAACTGGATTTGGAGACGGAGAACTGTGTCCTTAATATATCCAACAGTTATTAGGACACAGTCCTCTGCTGGGTCCTTATGGGAAACCAAGAGCGGCAGAGATACCAGCGGCCTGTAGCCCAGTGCGGCTGATGTAAGTTTCCAGGGGCGGGGGAGGGCGGAGGGTTAAAAAAAATTTGAAGGTACGGTTTATAATATGGTGCGCTCATAGTCCGGAAAATACCGTAATTGGTCTTAAAAAATTTTTTGAAAACAAATTAATTTTCTGCAAATAATACCATCTTTGAGTGTCTTTGCTGTAGTAGTGACTAGCGGCGTAATCATGTAATGTTATTACCACTAGATGGCAGTAGGTACAGAGCATTTTACATTAAAACAAGAGAATTGATCACACACGACAGTGTTGTGGCTGTTCAGGTGTATTTTTGAAGTGGACATGTTAAGTGCAATTTGAAATAAGAAATGTAAAATATGACAAAAATAAATTTTTGGGTTTATTTGATTCCTATTCAAGACACTTTGATAAGAATGACTACAAATTTAATATAGGCGGCTACAGAGTATCTTTGTTTACATTTTTGGTTGGTGGTGTGCCTCGTGATTTTTTCAATTAAAATAATGTACCTTGGCTCAAAAAAGGTTGAAAAACACTGACTTAGAGAAGCGTTCAGCAAGCCTTTTCAATCCAGTAATTTTTCATTCTTGCTGTTATTAGATGAAATACTCATAATCCATTAAAAGAAAATAATTCAAAATTTTTCATATTTTAGAGCAACAACTTTTTAAGAGGAATAAAGCATATTATTTTCTTAGAATGAGACCAATTCCCAAATGAATGGAAAATGAAGAAAGTTTTGAGTTCCGTTACATGTTGGTGCACTCTTTGTAATTAAATATAGCCGTCACTTTAAGAGATTCTGTTTCTTGTTGCTATTATAGCTTCACATCCTCCACAAGCAAAAACTTAAAAATCTCTTTGCACTATTAGTGCTGTTTTGTTGTAGAAATTCTACATAGATGTGTAAAAATGTACAGAGATAAGTGCTACAATCACTTTATTACATCTGTAATCAGACGTAATGCTTTCTGGAGGAATTTTCCTGAATTAGTCCATAATTCAGGAAAAGTTGCGGAGCACCACCACCCAAGAATACAAGAATCCTCAATACCATCCCTGAGTTGATCTACCTCACCAGCTGCACCCTGTTCCCATCAGCAGGGATGGGAATCGAGAACCAGTTCTTCTAGTTCAATTACTTAGAATGGTCATAATGGTTCCAATAACATGCGAAGCATTTGCATGCCTGTATCATTTTTGTTCAGTTTTGAAGAGCCATTGCAGTGAGGGTGAGGAGTCACATGTGGCTCTGGAAGAGGAGGATGAAGCCTCCTGATGTAGAGAAAAGACTCACCAAAGTCCATCCTGTCTTTCTGATTTCTCTGCAGCAACCCAAGCAAAAGGTCACCAAGTTGAGGAGATGTCTCCCTGGGGATTCTGCAGAATGTCAACATTAATATCAGAGAATAATGGCTGGAAAGCACAAAGTCAGCCATTTCCAAGTAGGGTGTGGTGGCTTCTACCAGCCAAGCATCAATGTGATTGGTCACAATTTAAGTATTTTTCTATGCAGTACTCATCGTTTTCTATGCTCTACCTTTAGGACATGTGGGTTTAAAACACAATTTTCCAATAAATAACATCTTGCAGTAGGAGCACAATTACTTATTTTGGAAGAGTACAATTGACTCAACCCAGGATCAGAACCACAGTACATAAGAATAATGTCTAATACCAAGTATTCAGATAAACTGTAGCTGGGATTTTAGCATTTTATGATAATATACACATCAGGAATTTGTAAAAATATGTACAGATTACAAATAATAACATAATTAATGGTTTATATATATGGGTAGGAAATTGTCTGTTTACAGGAATGAAGTAGACCAGGAAGTGATGGAATGATAGTGTGTTGGTACAAAATGAGATTAGGAATTGACATGGAACCCACAAGCCATGCAGATCTAAGCAGATAACCATCAGTACAAAGATTGTGACTTACATAGGTTGTAGACTCTTATTCTTCTCATAAAACATCCTCAAATCCTGTGGACTGTTAGCCTGAGAAAGGTGATAAAACAATATGTGATGTTAGAACGCATGACCTGACTCACTTATCTGATTGCTATGGTTATTGTGCATCATATTAACCTGGAATGGTGGCTTGCCAACCAGACACTGATAGATGACCGTTCCGATGCTCCACAGGTCGGCCTTGGCATCATAGTTCTGGGACATGATGACCTCTGGGGCCTGATAGAACACATCACAACAAGGGGAGCAGGAAGAGTTACAAAGCAAGCTCCTGGCAAAGGTAAGATCTCCAAATGTTGACCCTGTATATTGCTCCCCAACAATGTGAACCACATCAGTTTTTAGCTCCAAATGCAGAATTCAGGAAAAATTGCTGAGCACCAGCGGCCTGTAGAATACAAAAATACAAGAATCATCAATACTATCCCTGAGTTGATCTGCCTCACCAGCTGCACCCTGTTCCCATCAGCAGGGATAGAAATTGAGAACCAGTTCTTCTGATTCAATTACTTGGAATGGTCATAATGGTTCCAATAACATGCAACACATTTGCGTGATGACATATTTACACGCCATGTATTTTGCTTTTGAAAGTATTCAAAGTATGTTTATATTTCACAAAAAATAATACTAAGGTCAGTTGCAACATGTTCAGAGCTTTAATCACAATAAAAGGAAGACATACCTCCAACATCTTCAAACAGTTTACAACCGGTGGAGGTATCGTGCTGTGATTTGTATGACTGTAGAGTTTGATACGTTGCTTAGCAACGGTGGTGACTCTCAAGGAGAGCTTCCACCACTGCATCTGCTATGAATGTTCCAAGTAACGTTAAACCCTGTGTCCTGGTTATTGTTTTAATGTTAGCGTCATAGTGTATGAATAATCTCCATGTAATTTACACTCAGACTCAATACATTAGAATATGTCTCCAATAAGGCACGTTTTTTTACATTAAAAAGCACTTTTTGAAAACAGCTCTAAAACATATTTTGATAAGACCCACATTTCTTCATTAGGATTATTTTTTATTGGTTTGATTTAATATTCTAATCTTAAATATGTTTTCATTAGCTTTAAGCAAGAAATTGTCATACAACAAGCTTAATAGGAGCATGTGGGGAATTAATCAGTATAACATGTTTAACTTGTGAACTGAGTTACAGAAATGCATAAACTTTTCATTAAAATTCTGCTTTACTGAATATGACTGTAGTTGAGGACTGCTAGAGTGATGCTGGCTCAGAGGTAAGCTCTCACAGTGTTAGGAACCTCTTTCATCGAGGCAGGGAAGAGTAAAATGACAGAGGCGAATATAAACAATAAATAACATCTGAGAGGCTGATTTCCACAGCTGGACACACCTCACGCCTTGAAAAAGCCTTCCTGAAAAGGCAAATATGCAGATTTGTCTGCACAAAAACTGTTCATGTACAGAAAGCTGCATTTCATGATGAAATGTTCATTTGAAAAAATTATTCTTATATTTTAAACCAGCTTTAATTTTATTTGAACAGAATAAAACATGATGTATATGTCGAATTATAGTTCATTTCCTCACTCTGAGAATCGGTAAGTGAGATTAATAATGGAATTGGTACTGAAATTCTAATCAATTTCCAGCCCCACTTATATACAAGTAGGCATAAAAATATATATATATGTGCAGATTTTACTTTTAGAACTAAGTGTGTGAAAAAAAAAATTATAAATGAAACATAGTTCCGTATATAAAACAAATAAGCATCTCAAATCAACTGACCATGTACATTGGTGAGCCACAGAGTGTGGCTGCCATCATGTTGCTCTGGAGGTATCGTGCAAAACCAAAGTCGGCTGCAGGACAGAAAACCAGAACAGAAGTGATTACCAATGTCATCACAAACAACAACAACTTTTATTATAAAAATCTGGAATGTTTCAGAAAACTTCAAAACAGAGTTAAAAAAAAAAAAACTTCATGCAGAGCTCAGAAAGAGGAAGATGACTCCACCAGAAACATTTTAATGTGTTCATTCCTAGAGTTCAGTCTTAGAGTAAATTTTAGTTCACAGCCTTTGTAATTTCAAGTATGAATAAAAAAGAAACATCGCTTTCTTCTTCTGTTACCAATTTTGATGCGGATGCCACTAATGTTGGACTTCTTGCGGCCCAGGTATGACAGCAGGATGTTCTGGGGTTTCAGGTCACGGTGGATGACTCCTTTGCTGTGAAGTATGCGCATGGCAGCAGCAATCTGCTGGAGGAAGACCCTCAGTGTGTCCTCTCTCAGAGTCCCTTTAGCTTCACAAAGAAAACAGAAAAATTAATTGTTACTCAAAAGTAGGTCCAAAATGTAACTGTTAGTTGAAGCGGATGCATTAACAAATAAAATGCTTCAAATCAGAGTACTAATTTGATTTAATTTTAGGATGTTGAATCAGCCATTCATTGTTAGTAAAGCACAAAACTGATTTCTGGAGTGGTTGAGAATTTTCATGCTTTTTTTATTGTAATGCTTAGAAATGAGAGGAAAGGATTACCAAAGAGTATATACAGATAACCTTACACCAGGGGTCACCAACCTTTTTGAGACTGGGAGCTACTTCATGAGTACAGAGTAACACAAAGGGCTACTTGTTTGATACAGACATACATTTTGTTGGCTCACTCTTTATAACAATAATATGTATATATGATTACATGTGGTCTGATCATATTAATGTTAGGGGTATTCACAATAGTTATCAGTAATAATTTACCATGGCAGCTATGGTTAATTACTATTATGTGACCAGAAGTTCTTAGTTCAGAGTTTTAAGTTTGATTCCCTTTTGGAGCTTTTCTGTGTGATTCTAAATTGCCCACAAGTGACTGACAGTATGGATTGTTGCAGAAGCACCTGCAGCTGGACGGCTATACGCACTGCGAGTACCTTGAGATTTTTCTTTAAATAAAAAAAAAGAATAGTTATTGTATGCTCTATTATCTAACCCTCTTTACTATTAAAAAAATTGTGGAGAAAAAAGGATATTTTGTGTCAAAACATCTTGTACGTAACACACATCAGTGTGAGTCTGGAGGGGTGGGCAGGCAAAGGCTAAATCTTACTGGTCAGTTTACTTTTGTTAATTTGGCGACTTGGCGCTTTTTCTGTGAGCTAAAAATGAATGAGCTCCTCCTGTTGTTCTAAGATCCTGTCTGAGCTTTTTACCGTGCGCAGTTCTGAGGGGGTCGCTGGTTTATTAGCCTTTTTGTGGTTTCGCAAACTGAAAAGCTGACAGGTCACCCGTTGACTAATACCAGCAGATGCCGAAAAAAAAAAAAGTTAGACATATCAAAGAGTAGCACAAAACTATCACTGCACCTGACCTGCAAGAGCACAACCACCTCTCCAATGCAAAACTAGCACAAACCTAAACCACAAAAGCAGCTGACTTTTTTATTATTATTTTTTTTTTACAAACGATACTAAATAATAAAGACATGAAAGCGAAGCCTACCTGTGTGATATTGATTCCCAGGTTCAGGTGGTGTCAGACGTCCAGAGGAGGAGAAGATGATGCAACATTGTTTGCTTAATTTCTACTCTTTTGGGGAACATTTCAACTAGATTAAATTGTTTAACCCGCAGTCTGAGACGCTCAGTAGGAGCAGCAAATGTCTGCTATCCGTGCACACGGTAAAAAGCTCAGCTGCGATCCAAACGGGCTCAAACGCCACTCATTAAAAGCGCCAAGCCACCAAATAAATAAAAGTAAACTGACTAGTAACATTTAGGCTTTGACGTGCCCACCGCCACAGACTCGCTACGTACAAGATGTTTTGAAAACAAAAGAGGTTTTTATCCTCCACAATTTTGCTAATAGTAAAGAGGGTTAGATATTAAAAAATCCATAAAGTGGGTACAAAACATTTAATTGAATATTTTTTTTGGCAGTGCTCCCTAATAACAATGGCTAGTTTTAGAACTTGCTCCGTGGGCGACTGACAAGGTCTCCTCGGGCAGCTGG
This sequence comes from Poecilia mexicana, assembly GCF_051168715.1. Taxonomy (NCBI): domain Eukaryota; kingdom Metazoa; phylum Chordata; class Actinopteri; order Cyprinodontiformes; family Poeciliidae; genus Poecilia; species Poecilia mexicana. Next base: position 1,069,605 of record NW_028263382.1, read on the forward strand.
GTGCCCGCACCGTGTTGGTGACCCCTGCTTTACACCACAGTTAATTAAGAAATTCCAGAAAGAGGGAGTTTCCATGCTTTGCTTGATTTTCAACAACCTTGCCTCCAGTTTAAAAGTCAGAACTATAAGGATTCAGATGCTACACAAAAAACAATAAAATATCCTATTTAAAAATTTTTGGATGAGTAAAAGTTGCTGTTTGTGGTAGCAACTAAGTAAACCAATGATTCATGAATGGGACATAATTTTAGGCTGATAGTAGAAATACATGGTTATTTTATACAGTAAATCAAGATAAAAAGCTTGGAAACTGCAGATCTCAGGAGGAGCTGCATCTCGAAGGTGGGGCTAGGTCCACCCAGGTGTTTTGCACAACTGAATGGCTGCCATGGAGATTAAAGGATTTCTCAAAATATGTGTGAAAGAATCAAAACAACACTCTAGGCATATTTTTGATGAGGGAACAGCACAATTTGACATAAAGCTCAAAAAAGTAGATTTTACATAATACTGCCCCTTTAAATTTCTGAGGTTGAGAGCATCAAGTACAAATACGTTCTTTACACCGCCTCAATTATACACAAGCCATCTCACATAAACATCCCCCCACGCCCACCACACACACCTACACTTGAAACAGCTACTGCAATCACATGGCTTTTCCTCCAATGCAGAATGATTAACTGTGATCCATGATAATCTGTGTGCATCTCACACAGATTAGCGAGTCTTACCTTGCAGATAGTCAGCAAGATCACCTCCATTGCAGTACTGTGAAGGAAACAGACACATAGTTTCAACATAGATTCAACATATTTCAAACATATTTCATATTTCAGATTCAAAATAGTACAGCTGAAGAGTGCACTATGTCATCATGAGAACATACAGTTAATGTTGGAGGGTGTCTCTGCTTATGTTCAAGTCCTAGCCCTGATAACAGAAGGCTCATCAATTAATGCAGCGGGTGTCTGGAGCCTCATTACTGGTGACAACCGTTTACCCTTATTTAAGAAGAGGAATAGAATAGGCTGATATGTTAAAAGGTGATCTTCTGAGAGAAAAGAGAAATGTTCAGAAGCTGCTTGTTGCTTTTCGCCTTCTTAAGAGACTTATGGGCTAATTATTTCCACCCCTGAAACACAACTCTGGCTATTGGACCTTAGTTATGATTGGATTAATTAATTTTGCACTACAATACAATGATACATTCAGGGTTTTTTTTGTTTTCAATTCAATCAAGGAATTTTTCACATGTAAACACTGTTGTGAATGAACTGTAAAGGAGAGACAGCAGCAGGAGTCTGGATCAGAGGCAATGTGCAGCAACACAAGATTGGGCCTCCAGCATCAATTTGAGAAATGTCTTAGTCATCTCCAATCTAATGATCCGTTCTAGTGACATGTGGAGGTCGGTGCATAACACTCGTATTTAAAGCTCAGAATGCTTTAAAGGGGCAATATTATGCATCTTCCACGGATATATTTTATAGCACAATCAAGTAGCTATTTTAACTTAATTGTTATAAAAATGCCGTATATATCAAATATGACTAAAAGCAATTTGATTTTGTAATTTAACTTCTTGAAATTGCACCTCTGTCTTTAAAACGACAGAGGTGCAATCCTACTTTCTGAAACTCCGTGAAGTCATCACAACATTGCTCCTCTAATAATCTTTCAACAATGTTGCTACTGCCAATGTTGCTCATATAATGAGCCCAGCAGATGTGCAGTTCCACCAGGTGTTTGCTAATTGCTGATGGCTAGTCTTAAGGAGGTGAGGGAGGAAATCGCGGGGGAGGGCTTCCCTGTGAGGCGGAAGCTCAGAAACTTGGAAATGGCAAATGTGAGGAGGATTTACATCTCGAAGGTGGAGCTACATTCACCTAGGTGTTTTGCATAGCTGGGAATAGCAGAGAATAGCATTATAACATAATGGGAAGCTCAAAAAAGTGGATTTAACATAATACTACCCCTTTAAAAGTTGTTGCTTATTTACAAGGGGCCAATGTGACCCAGGAAGTGGACAGAGAGGAGGACTTACACAAGCTAGCTTGAGGATACATAATTTTGAGTATTTTCAGAGCCTGACTCAAGTTTCTAAACTTACCTCCATGACCAGGAACACAGAGCTGGGAGTTTCCTGGAAGAGAGGAGACGGAATCAATAAGAGGAGCCATTCGTCCTGAAGCAGCTGTCTGCTTCACCACAGCAACAGGAAAACAGTCACTGGGACTGTTTTAAAGTACACGGCATCAACACTTCATTTGTGTTAGCATAAAGACATTTTTATTGATGGCTACTTCTCTCAAATTCTATAGAGTTTGTTACAATACAAATGTCAACCATGGTGAACAATACGGAGTGAAATGAGAGTGTGGTGGTACAAGTCTTCTACATGCCATAATCTGTTTTTACTTAAGTTCTAGTATGTCACATTTCTCTATAAAAACTTTCTGGTTTGACTTCCGGTGTCATGGCGATTAGTATGGCAGCATAGAAAAGAGGACCTGCATCGTTAGATATAAAAGCCCCACCCCCTAATTTAAGGTGTTAACGCGTTAAAAGTTTATTTTTCTCAAGACGAATGAGTGGGGATAAAAATAAGAAGGAATGAGTCCAGTCTCGGAATTCAGAAATGCGACACGAAAGCAAAGCTTGCGGAACACACCTCGTCGAGGAAGGAGAGAAGATGGCGGATGAGGCCTTGCCTGCTACACAATTAGTTCACTGAGAAAGGTGGTGGGTAGGGTTGCCACCTGTCCCATAAAATATGGAATCGTCCCGTATTTAGCTGTTAAATGTCCGGTAGACACACCTATCACACACATAAACACTAAGTGTAACAATAATGACCAAAACAAAATGCAGGAAATATTAAGGTCAGCTAAAAAGTCATGGCGGGAGCTACACAGGACCCCAGAACTCTAGGGACTGACACTACGCAGCCGCGGTGAGGTGCTATCAACCCGCGTCTTTTTACAATGTCCTCGACCCGATTCTTCACCGTACTTAAAAGTAAAACCTCTCAAAGATACAGACGTGCGAGGGAAGACGCAAATCCTAGGCTGAATAATGTTAGTGAGGATGAACACAGGCAATTAAAAAAAATGTGTCCATTGTGGTTCTGATGGACACATCTGATGGGTTTTAGGTTGAGACCTGTCAGAACCTAAAACACTTGACACCAGCGTCTCTTCATCCTTCAAACATCTCCCGAGGCTGATATGGTACAGAACATTTTGCTATGAGTAAAATAATTGTGTTTTTACTGGTTTGATTATTTGCTTATTTAATGTATAATAATATCAGCCAAAATAATACAAATGGTCATTTAAAGAACAAGGCATACAAATAGATTAACAGTAAATACATAAATATTTCCTACTTTAAAAGGTTTGTTAGGGCTTTCTGTAGGTTTTATTTTGAAATGTTGATATATTTTATGAATTCATTGTTCAGTGGTCATTTAATGTATTATTAATGCACCAGACCCAGACCTGCAACCTTGGGCAGTTCTAGATGAGGGCCAACGGGGTACCAAAGAAGTTATACTAAATACATGTCTTATGTTAATACTCAGTGGTGGATCACTTTTTTTTAACCTTCACAATTTTACTTTAACAATGAATTAAAAATTATAGTGCTGCACTTTTAGCTGCTGTATATGATTACACTTTCCATCTGCCAGGGATCTGCAACCTAGATCTCTGGAGACAAAAGTGGCTCTTTGGCTCATTTATTATATCAAATGATGAAATATTGCTCCGTTTCCCCCCCACCCCCATTCTTTTTCAAGTTTCGTCATGGAAAATCACCAACTATCCTGGCCCCATGTGGTAAATTTGATCTAGAACCAGCCTCCAAACCTAACTCCTTATTTCTGTAAGTATTTTAGTAATATTCTTTACAGTACTAGAATGTTCATATAACTTTTATACTTTTGGCTGTCTGAGGACACATTTTGAATATTAAATCAGGTGTTATGATCAGTTGATTAGTTACTCAGTACTTGAGTAGTTTACCAAATACACTTGCTTAAAAATGTGTTTTTAAGGTATGCTACTCTGATTGGAGTACAATTTTGGGGTACTCTAACCAACTATGCATGAATGATTGCTCTACTGATCACTTTTTAAAAACAAAAAACACCACCATAAAATAATGTCTATCACTGCAGTGGAAGTCCCACCCCACGAGAGTAGGGTGACGTGCCGTGGGGAGCATCCCTTATTTTAATTTCTGAAAAGTGGCAACCCTAGTGGTGGGTGAAGTAATGGCGGAGGACATGCGGGACCTCAAATCAAAAATGAAGAATGAATTAGCAGCGCCAGTGAGAATGAGCTTAAAGGAGGAAATTAAAGTCATATTGAGCGAGCTGATAAACGAAATAAATCAACAGGTTAGCGCTGCTATCAAAAAGACGAAGGAGATGGGCAAGCGCCTTGGAGAAATGGAGAAGAGCATGGCAGAGAAAGAGAGATGGGACATTGGAGTGAGAGATGTTACTGTCCAGCTGCTAAATGACCAGAAATTACTATGGGAGAAGATCACGGATTTGGAAGGACGCTAATGCTGGAATAATTTGCGGGTATATGGCATCCCTGAAAATGCGGAAGGTACCTCAATGCAGAGGTACGTGGAAAACATGCTTAAAACTGAATTTGGTGACAGTTTGGACTGAGGCAGTAGAAGAATCTGGGGATAGAGAACCCACAGAGCGCTGGGTGCACATCCTCCAGCAGGTGTTCCACCTCGGTCCACAGTGATACGCTTCCTGAAATATAATGTTAAAGAGCAAATCCTCCACGCGGCGTGGAAGAAGCCTCTATATTATATATATATATATATATATATATATATATATATATATATATATATACACACACACACACACACACACACACACACAAGAAAAACGCATATTCTTCAACCATGACTATGCTGTAAACATACAACTGAAGAGGAGAGAGAGTATGCTCCGGTTAAGAAAGTGCTCAAAGAGAACGCTATCCGGTTCCAAACCCCGCTGGCCAAAATGCGTGTGCACTTTGACTCTGGCATGGTCATCTACAACAACACGGAGGAGGCTGCCGGACCTGAGAAGATGTGGATTAACGGTGGGACCGGTGTCTGCAAACAGATCCAAAGCCATCACAGCGGAGACAATCAACAATGTTCTGGCAACGGATATAGTGGGATCACGACGCGCTGGGAGCGCACCTGGCCTGCGAAAGAGCGCACGGGTAAAGCGCCAGGCAGAGAGGACGTCGCTATGGATGAATAATCTTTCTCACTTCCACCGAAGAAACATTTGAGCACCTCACAGAGAGAACTTCTCTGTGAGACAGCTGATTGGTACCATTCAATATCGGATTTGATTTTATTGCAGAACATAAAGATATAGAAGGCAGATATGTGTTGTTAAAGGGGAAGCTGGAACAGGAAGAGGTCACTCTATATAATATCTATCATAGACATGAATACGTAGACGCCTCATGGGGCAGGTCAGCCCGTTGCTGCGATGCGTCACAGCGTCCACCATATTAAATGTGGCTTCTCTGCCAGTAAGCCAATACAAGTAAATGGACTGAACTTCAGAAAGTGCCGTTCTACAAAGTATTTTCACTCTTGAATGTAGAAATGGGGTCCAACCGACCCCACACACGTAAAACTTGTATCATTTGCCATAGTCCTCTACGTTTGCCTCAGTCCTCGCACGCACAAGGGTTAAGTTAATACCCGTCATTGACACATTTTCTCACACACACTAATATATTTGGTAATCAAAGAAATGACTAAAGACAGAGTTTCTAACTTTAGATGTGATTATTTAATGGCTTGGGGGCATTTCTGAATAAAGAGCACAATGTTTTTGTTTGATAGAAATTATTTTGATAATTTTTATATTGACATTGATGAACAGACACACTTTTACAGTGTTTTATTAAAGAACATATTTACATAATTCCATAATTTAAAGTACATTTAATGTTTCAAGACAATAAACAAATAATTTTCTTGTATTTATTTTTTTATACATTATTGAGAAATGACTTTTGATTTATAAATCAGTCAATGTCAAACATTAAACTACATATTTTTCTTAAGTTTTTCCAGAGAACAAATATTACAGTATGTCAACTCTGCTATTGACAGCAAAGAGTGACAATAATTCTAACAGTAAGTTATTTTTATTTCATTACATAAGCTGTATTAATACACTAATATTTTAGATTGAGATATTTAAAAATACACAAAAAGTGAAAGAATAAAACATTTATTTATTATACTGGGAACACTGGTCACAGGCAGGGCTTCAGTCTGCTGGTCACACTGGGAGAACTCCAATGACTTCTGAGACGTCCAGGTACACAGGATAAAAGAGAAATTATCCAAAAGTGTAATAGAAAATCCATATACGTTTCCTTCACATTCAGAAAAAAAGATATTTTCATCATGTTGGGGTTCTGACTCGTAGCATCTTTATAGCTAAATACCGACATGGTGAAGCTGAGCTGGGAAACAGACTGAAGAACAGCAGCTCCAGCTCTGATCCTGACTGATCTTTCCTCAGAAAATCCCCTGGTCTTTAATGAACTTCCCCTCTAACAGCGGTTTTCCATCAGCTCTCTCTCATTAGAAAACAGTATGAAAACGTTAGCTATTACGCTAACAATCAGCGGTTACTTCGGGCCAATTTAGCTACACAGGAAATATTTCTCGGTTGTTTAGAAGCAAATTTCTGGCTGCAAAGCCAAGTAATTCTGATCTTTCATCCTTACCTGTGAAAGGTAATGCCAATGAATACAGTTTGTTTTGTAAAACGGTTGAAACAAATCCACACAGCACAGGACTTAAGGAGCTCCGATTGCTCTGTTGCCACATAGAATATGGCGTCGTCGTAACGTAGGACTCAGCGCTCCATGAGGCGTCTACGTATTCATGTCTATGATATCTATGCCCCCCCCGGTAGTAGTATAGACTTCTTTAAGGAGGTATTTAGTCTTGTGGCAGCAGAAGCCAGTGGCACATGTGCAGGTGATTTTAATTTACTCCTAAACCCTAAAATGGATACAACTAGCAGAGAACGAGGAAGGACTTGCTTAGAAAAGCAATAAAAAAATAGCTATTTTTGAAGCAATTTTTTGCTTCAAGAAAAAAAAAGAAAAAAAGAAAAAATGGTTGTGTTTATGATCCATAAACATGACCATAAATGTTTATGGAGATGTCTCCATAAATATGAATTTACTTTTTACTCAACTAGGCATAACATACATACTAGAATTGATAATTTTTTTATGTTCAATAAGGACCTTCACAGAGTGAAAGATTGTATAATAGGACAAAGACATCTCCGATCACTCTTGTTTAACTATGAAAATTAATTTAGTTAGAAGCCCTAAAAACATGTTATGGAGGCTTAACACAAGCTTATTAAATAGTATGGCATTCAAAACGAAAATGGCAGAAGAGCTTAAAACTTACTTAGAATTTAATGATAATAGAACAGTTAGCCCTACAATTCTGTGAGATGTGGCTAAAGCATGTATCAGGGGTAAAATAATTGTAAAATGTGCTAATTTAAAGAAGATCAGAGTGAAAAATCTAACAGACTTGCAGGAAAATTTAAAAATATTGGAGCAGCTACATTCGATTAACAAAAGTCCTTCCTTACTGGAACAAATGAGGCCTGTTAAGCAGGAGAGTCACAAAATTTTAAATGAGGAAATAAAAAAAAAACTTAAATATATGAGACAAAGGTATTATGAGGCAGGGCCTAAAGCTTCTAAGGTGCTTTCGTGGAGGCTTAGGAGACAACAGGTGGAAAACACAATCTATAAAGTTCGGAACCCAAAAACTAACAAGATAACTAGTAAACTTGAAGAAATTCAGAGATCATTTGAAGGATATTATGCAGCTCTGTACACACAGCCGGACAAAATGGATAATCAAACAATTCAAAAATTTCTTAACTCCTTGGATCTTCCATCTACAGCAGGGGTATCCAAAGTCGGTCCTCGAGGGCCGGCATCCTGCATGTTTTATTTCTCTCCCTAGTGGTAGTAACAACCTCTTCAGCAAGTCAATGTTCTCCTTAGGCCTTCTAACAAGCCATCATTTGATGCAGGTGTGCTGAACCAGGGAGAGAACTAAAACATGCAGGATGCCAGCCCTCGAGGACCGACTTTGGACACCCCTGATCTATAAGAAAAAACCAAAATGACAAGTTAATGGCAGAAATATCAGCTGAGGAAGTTAACCGAGGGAATCTTAAGACCAACAAATCACAGGGCTGTGACGGGTTCCCTCCTGAGTGGTATAAGACTATGAAGGAATCTATTCTCCCACTATTGAAAGCCTCCTTCAAGTACACCCTGGGAGGGGGCGCTCTTCCGTCATCATGGCGAGAGGTGTTTATATCGGTTATACCAAAGGTTTGGAAGGACAAAATGGATCCTAAAGGGTAGAGACCAATTAGTGTATTAAATATAGACTACAAACTATATGCTGTAATATTAGCTAAGAGATTAAGTACCCTCATGCCTTTCCTGATAGATGAGGACCAGACAGGTTTCATTAGTAATAGACAAACGCATGATAGTATAAGAAGGGCCGTTCATGTTATTGAACATATAATTAAAGAAAAATCAAGCGCAGTCCTTCTCGGTTTAGATGTCGAGAAGGCATATGATACTGTAGGGTGGGAGTTTTTGTTCCAAGTAATGAAGAGATTTGGGTTCTGTGATAGATTTATTCAATGTATAAAAGCTATACATTCCTCACCAAAAGCAAGAATTAAAATTAATGGAAGCCTCTCGAATCAGATAACATTACAACGAGGATGTAGGCAGGGCTACATCCTGCCTACAAGAGTAAATTATGAGTATCATTTGCACACCTATATATTAAACAGAAATTATTAATAATTTTGAATCAAATCATGGACACCAAAAATTAAAATAAAAAAATAGTAAAAGATTCCCACCACTAGAATTCATCACCTATTAGAGAGGCAAACTTAAACAAACAATTAATTTCTTCTAAGATTTGCATCTGGCCAAGTACAAGGTAATAACTGTATTATCACCTTTGAATGAGTCCCAATATAGCAGCATAAAATAGCAGGCTGCTGATACAGCACTGTCATGCTGCAGATTTAGTCAGAAGCCAAGCTTGTGTAAACACAAGATTTACACATTTAGATTGACAGATTTAGTCAGAAGCCAAGCTTGTGTAAACACAAGATTTACACATTTAGATTGACAGATTTAGTCAGAAGCCAAGCTTGTGTTTGCACAAGCTTGGATTTCTGACTAAATCTGCAGCATGACAGTTCCTGAACCATTAAATCCTCAACATTGACCAATTCAATCCTGCGATTTCTCCATCTGCAGATAGTCGGATGAAGCGGGGGTGGGGGAGGTGCTACTGTATGCATCCAAGTGTGCTAAAGGGAGGTTGCATAATGATTTATTGTGCAGCGCAGTTTAAAGAGAACAGAGCTGGGAACAGTGTGTGCAACCTTGTCACTGGATGGGAGAAGGGTAATCGATAAGTCTCAGAACCCACAGAAACACATTCTGTTACATCCAATGGTTCATTAATATAATAATCCTTAATGACTGTTATTCAAAAACAACCTCCCTGATGCACGGAAAACTGCTGTTGGAGAAGACGGAGGCCATTAACTGTCACGATGAGGATAGAAGCTTCCGTTTTCAGCTTGCTGTAAACAAGGCAGGTGGAGGAGGCTGCACACAGGCCAGCCTTTGTTTGTACAGTTAGAGGAAGTAGCAGCTAACCGTTATGAAAGAAACGGCTGCTCAGATCATATTTATGGCCCAGTGTGTTCTGGCAGCACACTGCCTTGGATAAAATGGGAGGGTTTTGACTGCAGATGGCGGGCTGCCAGCCAAGGGCTAGGCTCCAAAACAATCTTTCCAGATCAAAATTCTCCAAAACAACCCTGATATAAATAGCCGTCTCTGTCATCAGACCATGCTCACAGTCATGTAACAGTTTCCTAAGCAGCTAAAAGCAACAAGCTGCTGTGGAGAAATGAAGGCTGCAGAAAAAGCAAGAAAAAAAAACTCAGCACAGACGTAAACAAAAATCATACCGCCAAGAGTCTGAAAACCAGCGTTTGTTTGGTTGTTGGGTCCTTGCGTCACATTCCAACAGCAGCAGCTGACGGTTGTTTAACAGTGTGTGGAATAGGAAAAACAAGAACCAGGAGTGTGTGTGTGTGTGTGTGTGTGTGTGTGTGTGTGTGTGTGTGTGTGTGCGTGCGCGTGCGCGCGCGCGCAAGAGAACATGTCTGTGTGTAACGGCAATTCATAGCAACTAGGCGAGCGATGTCACGCAAACGTAAGCCTGTCCATTCAGGAATGCAGAAGCACACAACGATGACCGAGTCAGAACGAGCAGGAAAACACAACAAGGCAGGGTGAAAGGCCAGGAACAGTTGGAGATAAAGAACAGTAGATGTTTATTATCCCACGGCCCAGGCTGGTGTGTATCATGCGTGTTACTCCTGCTCCTGTGGTGAAGCAACGCATCAACACAAGAGGCACATGTTACAGTGCAGGTGACTGGGAGTGTGTTCACGTGCCTCAGTCAGCAGCAGTGAAAGCGTTTCAGCTCCACCCTCTCAAATGTCTGGAAAGCAAACTGCTAAAGGAATGTAGGCTTTCTAGGAAACTCTAGCTGGCTCCCCATTTCACCAAGCAGATCCAGATATATCCACCCTCAGCCCCCTTTCCTTCTCACTTCCCCTCAATGTAGATGGAATGTCTCAAGAAATTAGGACATGAATATGACAAAGCCAAAGCCACACTGTTGGACTGGGCCTGGAGCCTAAACAGGACCACTCATGGTACAGCTCCAACGTTTGCTACCACAGAATTCAACAGCTGACAAAGAATGCTGACTGTGTCTGCTGGACTGTTTACGCCCAACTGTATCCCATGATTCACATGTGGGGTGAAGCAACACTTTCACACACACAACCCAAACATACAAAGCATAGGCGTTTGTACTCTTCAGTGGTAAGAACATGCAATTGCAGCTAGTCTGAGGAGAAAAATGTCAGCTTTACAGATGGTCAAGATATAATTAGGCAAAACATTATTATATTAATGTAAATTAAAGTCATAAACCAGGCACGTGCAGAGTGGGGGTGCTTGAAAAGTCCAACAAGGATATTCATTTAGAATTAAAAATAACCCTGAATTACCATGATATATATAATGTGTGTCATTAATGAAGAGGAAAAAACTCAACCCAGACTTTAAGTTTAGGGTCTGGTTCGCAGAGTATGTAGTTAAATTTTTCCCCAATTATTCAATAGGAAAAAATAAACTAATCTCAGTTAAGTAAAATGAAATTGTAATCAAAACTTTTGGAATTGTAATGATTTCTTTTTTAAAAACAAAATGTTTTGTTTAAAAAACTTTTTTTTAAATTAAATAACTAATTTTTGTCTTGTGAACTTAAGAAGTTATTTGCCAAACATAAACTTTTATTTGCACACATCAGAAATCTTTTGTTGCGATTTTGGGTCCTGCCCATGACGTCATGTGAGAATCACAAGCAAAACTTTGAGTCAAACAAAAACTTAGAATATCAAGAAAAGACATGCACAAATAAGTTTGTTTTGCAAAAAAAAATTCACTTCATGAGACAAATGTGTGATTTAAATGTTTAAAAAAGTTTTAAGCAAAACTCAGTAGGCTTTTCTCATGGTGACATGCATTAACAATTCAATTTTTGCTTTTGTTTATTTCTTTTTTTCTGCAGTTCCACCTTAAAGTTTGATGCAGCTCTGCTTTCCTGAACGGACCATCTTCATCTCCACTACAGTAAACAGGCAGTTCTTTTTTATAGATTACAGTCACTAAAAGGTTGCATTATGCCCTTGTTTATATTTTTAATAGTGTAATTCTGTAAAGACAAAATATGTAAATCAGAGCTAGACCACCAGCTCTTATTTACACATCTTGCTAAATTGCGGGTTTGAATATGGCAATACTTTCCTATAACAAAATAGACCTGCAGAAAGAAATTACTAATAAAATATCTTACATATGCATAGTTGTATGCAATGTATAGAGATTTACCTTAGCTTTGATTGTATATTTCACAATTTTGTAATTTATCATTGTTTATTAAACTCTGAAAGCTGTGTGGCTTTGTTAATATTCTGTCCTAGAATGCGGTTAGATGTGCCCTTTTTTTTTTTTTTTTGAGCACCTGCCCCTTTAGTGGTCTCTGCACGGCCCTGTCATAAACACTGGATGTAATACAGCAATGACTTTCAAAATGTTTTCACACCCGATAGTCCGAGAGATTACGTGCATTTTAGGACGAAAACTGCAAAATTTATTTCATTTCCAGCTGCTGTGGTTCTCTTTCACATTGCACTGTATCAAACCAACCAAACCCTCTTAAAAGCCTCTTCTCGCCCCCATGGTTGCGCTGAGCGCCACTGAAGACAACACTGAGTGCAACTTCCTTCTTCACAAAATGGAAACAAAAATAGAATGGCATATTTTAGTGGTTGTGGGATTTCTCTTTCGTCTTTGGCAAAAGACCATGAGCCATTTCTCCAGCTAGCGTAGAGATGGGCCACATGGATGAAAATGTGATGATAGTTTTTTGTTTTAAAGATCTGAAATGCTGCCAAATGGATAAGACCTTTCCTGTCTTATCCAGATTCCTCAAGCTGTTGTACTCATTTCCTCCTTACAGTTTGCGTCACTGGTGTTTTTATTTCTAAGCAGTTATGAGGCAAAGTGGCAAAACCTGAAACTGCTGCCATGCAAGTTACCGAAGTTGTTGTTAGGCAACCAAAAAGTGAGCGAGTTGTTGATGGCACCCACCTAGCTTAGTTGGCCATGAGAGTTTGAGCAACTAAAGCCTTTCCTCTGCTTACATCCCCCAGAATACTGTGCAGTTCTGGATCAGAGTTCAGATCAACATTCTATCAGACGCATTTTCTACCGATACTGATCGGTAGAACCCAGCTATTGCTGGGTTTCAGTCACGTGACCCGGATGATGCGCTAAATTCAGATGGAGGTCCGGAAGGGGATTTCTCCGGTTCAAAACAAAGCAAAATTGGTCACAAAGAGTAAGCTAATGCCATAAATGGGCTGGAACAGCCGAGGTATCTCGAAAAAATATGCGTATATTTAGGATATGATCTGTATTATCTCAGCAAAAAAAGGACTTCTCTTATAAACTTGAGATTTTACCCGGCATCAAGGCGATTGGCGTAACTAACTGGAGCTGCAGACCTCATATTAAACCACGAGCCAGAAGAAAGCTTTCAAACGCCTGGAGAATACAATCATTTAGTTTCAAGTTGGGTCAAGCATTTAGGATCAAAAGAAGCATTAAATGGCTGTCGACTTGTTTCTGCCAAGTGAGTAGTGCTATTTTAAGTAATTAGTCTATGATAACGACGCTACCGCTAACAACAATCAAACCCATGTTATTTCTATGAGCTTGGATTTCATAGAAATAACAATGAAGAGCCTTAATTTTAGTTGTTCCATCTTTAAATATGCATGGATGGTCACTGTTGTCATTTAGGTGAAAAATCTCAAAAGTAACAGAAATCTATTACATACATAACAGGTCTGCGATCAGTCAATACTTGCATGTGAAGCTGATCTTATCCACTGATCTTAACCTCAGCAAGGGTCTAAGAATCAATCACCATCCTCTTTTTCTCTGCCATGAGAGAGTCTGACAGACCTGCCCATAAGGTGGCGGCTGCACAGCAGCTGTTAATAGTCACCCCACTGTTGCAAACTCAGTGACTTTCCTGCTATATTTATCAACATTTCAGACAAGGGGGAAAAAAAAACAACAAACAAAACAAAACCTCAGGATCGGTCAAAATCGGAATTGGCAGGCAGGCTTTTATAATATTGGTAACTGGGCAGAAAACTGCAATCCGTGCACCCACACTTGATGTGAAATATTACTTTTATCCTCAGTTTGAATAAAAAGAAAAAAATTGTTTGGATCAGAATAAATACAATAAAAACAGCAAATAGTCAGTCAGACCATTGATTTATAAAGACATTGTTAACCTTTAAAATTCTTTCATGTTTAACAATTTTTAGATCAAGCTGCATCTGAGAAATTCAGATTCAAGTCTATTCAGATAAAATGTCCTCCCTCATTCAGCATAGCAAGCTCTCTTCAGTCTTTTTTACAGTGGCGCATTTATGTGTGTTAATCTGTGTGAGGCAGGTGAGATGTTTAAGCATGCTATGACTGCTTGATAGGAAGTAAACCACTGTGTTAATCCTGTCCTAGTGCTGAAGCCAAAGCTATCACACCAAACCCCAACACAGCCAAGTAGTTCATGGATGGAATATAAACTCTAGATTACAAGCACAAACAATCAGACCTAAAATAATTTTAACTTTTATCAAGCTTCCTGTTAAACACTACAGTAGAGGTGTTAAATATATGATGTTTGAGTTAAAATTCTTAGCAACTATTTTGCAAATCCTGATTTACGTGTTTTTTTTGCAATCTGTAATCCTACATACCAGCAACCCCACATCTCACTTTCAATATATTATGACAGTAGCTGCTTCTGTTGCTGCATAACTAAGCAAGCCCAGAGTGAGCCAAAACGCTCTTAGATCAAACCAAAACATCTCTGCATCACATGACTGAGTCACAACGTTAGAACCAAGGTCCACTAGTGATTTTGATATTTACTTTGCATCATTTATCTTCTTGTTTGAAGAAACATTTTGCTTACATAGATTAAGGTATCATTTTAAGTTTTCAACAGAAAAAAATGATACCTGGATTAAGAAACTGAGCTCAGGTCAAATGGTTAAATAATATTCTAAAATTCCAAAACAGTTTTATGAAGCCAAATTGACATTTGACCTGTATACCCCAACCTCAGCAGAGAAATCCACTACATGACTTCATGTTTATGACTACAAGTAGGACAAAAATACCTTTACCATAGTGTGACTGCATGTTACGGTACAGTTTAAACAGACTGGCTTGTTAAGCTCTAGTTGCCAAACCGAGAAGCACCTCTAGACAAGGTGTAAAAACAAAAAAGTAGAGTGGCCTAAAACAATCCTAATGTTTAAAAGAATAATAACATCTGATCTGTTCCAGTATCTGTCACAAGTCGAGTGCTGTGAGCATACCATGAGAACACCATGTGATCCTGATGAGGCCTTTTCAACCAGGAATACAGCTGGTAGTTCGGAAATGTGCACGATTTATGAATAGTTTAATGCTTTATGCACCAGATGGAATAGAGTTGTCATTTCATTCTATCAAGCACTTCAAATCAAAATTACAAGCATTACCTTTCAAAGCCTACTTACTAACAGGAGCTGGGTTTTAAATGGGCACATTGCAATCTGGCTCTGGATGAAGCTATGACATCAGCAGAGCTGATGTAAATATAGATAGATGGGCTTATAAGCAGAATGCCAGCAGCAGTGGCAATGTAAACACAGGGACAACGCAAATGCTCAAAGGCTTTGAAAGTATTTCCCAGAGGAACACAAACATGTAGGAAAAACAGATTCTGTTTGAACAGAAACATTTTACAGCAGGCCAAAAACCACTTCAAATTTCAGAACATTCTGAAAGACAAGAATTATTACAAGGGATCATTTTCTTGTGATGTTTGGCAACTGACTTCTTGTTTGTCCCCCCTCTGGTAGGTTAACCAGGACTCCATGCAAACTCCACCATTTTCAGTCCAGCTATGAGCTGAATTTAAGAACATAATGCATTAAAACTTCTTTAAAAGGGACTATTCTTTAAATAATTGTGGTGTGCCATGAGTGCAGTTAAGAAATAAAAGCCAAAGTTAATCTATCAGATTATAGAGCAGATTCAGAGAGAGATGCTTTTGATCTTGGAGAAACAACAAGTATAGCATGAATTACTAGAATACATGAAGTATGTGGGCTGTGTTTATCTGGACACATTGGACTCAAATTAAAATAGTCAAAAGATTTCTTAGAGAAACTCTTCCCTCAAAAACACTGCGTAACCTTGTCTCTACTCCCAATACAATCAATGTGATCTGATGTTTTCTTATACTAGTTTGTAGAGTCTGAGTCACCTAGAATTACCAGGTCACATGGAAATCAGTCAGACTCTGATTGTTGCATCTCTAAATAAGACAAAATGACAACTATGAAACAGGAAATCTAAGATCATTACTTATACCAGTCAATTTAAAATGGACACAACATTCAGACATAGCCTCCAAGTCCACACTGCTTTTTTCACTTACCTGAACATCATAAAGAGCCACAATGTTTTCATGTTGCAGTTCCTGAGTAAAAAGAACAGATCATCATGATATATTAATGGCAGCATTAATATGCTGTGGATAATATAAGTTAGTGCAATGAATAGCTCCTCCAAGCCTGAGATGACACTCAGGTTTCAGATCATTCTTTCTGTGAGTGAGAAGCATTGAATCATTCTGCTCACCTTCAGGATTTTGATCTCCTTGCCAAGCAGGATCTGGGACTTTGAGAGGTTCTTCTTATTGATGCTCTTAATGGCCACTTCCCACTCTGTTTTCTTTACAGGACAGAGAAGAATATAGGTTAGAGTAAGTTATCATCATGATGTGTCTGTAACATCTGACACTCTTCATCCATCCCCAAATAACATATTTCTGTCTTCAGTTTCAGTCATCTTGCCTTCTGATCAATGACCAATCACCATTATAAGAATGCCTGTTATTGCTCTACTTCCTTGTTGCTGTTTTTGTCTGATTTTAGGAGTTCTTAAAAACATCATTAGTGAACTTAAAGTGTGGTCTATTTTTGTCCATTTGGACATACAATGTTTTAAACCAGTTCATCACATACAGGTGCTGGTCATAAAATTAGAATATTGTGATAAAGTTCATTATTTTCCATAATGTCATGATAAAAATTAAATTGTCATATATTTTAGATTCATTGCACACCAACTGAAATATTTCAGGTCTTTTATTGTTTTAATTTTGATGATTTTGGCAAACAGCTCATGAAAACCCAAAATCCCTGTCTCAAAAAATTAGAATATTATGAAAAGGTTCTCTGAACGAGCAATAAAAATAATCATCTGAATCAACAAAGTAACTCTAAACACCTGAAAAAGATTCCTGAGGCCTTTAAAAACTCCCAGCCTGGTTCATTACTCAAAACCGCAATCATGGGTCAGACTGCTGACCTGACTGCTGTCCAGAAGGCCATCACTGACATCCTCAAGCAAGAGGGTGAGAAACAGAAATTTCTGAACGAATCGGCTGTTTGCAGAGTGTTATATCAAGGCACCTCAGTGGGAAGTCAGTAGGAAGGAAAAAGTGTGGCAGAAAACGCTACACAACGAGAAGAGGTGACCGGACCCTGAGGAAGATTGTGGAGAAGGGCCGATTCCAGACCTTGGGGGAAGCAGTGGACTGAGTCTGGAGTAGAAACATCCAGAGCCACTGTGCACAGGCGTGTGCAGGAAATGGGCTACAGGTGCCGCATTCCCCAGGTCAAAGGTCAAGCCACTTTTGAACCAGAAACAGCGGCAGAAGCGCCTGACCTGGGCTACAGAGAAGCAGCACTTTGGACCACTGTTGTTCAGTGGTCCAAAGTACTTTTTTCGGATGAAAGCAAACTTTGCATGTCATTCGGAAATCAAAGTGCCAGACTCTGGAGGAAGACTGGGGAGAAGGAAATGCCAAAATGCCAGAAGTCCAGTGTCAAGTACCCACAGTCAGTGATGGTCTGGGTGCCATGTCAGCTGCTGGTGTTGGTCCACTGGGTTTAATCAAGGGCAGGATCAATGCAGCAGCTATCAGAAGATTTTGGAGCACTTCATGCTTCCATCTGCTGAAAAGTTTTATGGAGATGAAAATTTAATTTGGTCTGGAATCGGCCCTTCTCCACAATCTTCCTCAGGGTCCGGTCACCTCTTCTCGTTGTGCAGCGTTTTCTGCCACTCTTTTTCCTTCCTACTGACTTCCCACTGAGGTGCCTTGATATAACACTCTGCAAACAGCCGATTCGTTCAGAAATTTCTTTCTGTTTCTCACCCTCTTGCTTGAGGATGTCAGTGATGGCCTTCTGGACAGCAGTCAGGTCAGCAGTCTGACCCATGATTGCGGTTTTGAGTAATGAACCAGGTTGGGAGTTTTTAAAGGCCTCAGGAATCTTTTTCAGGTGTTTAGAGTTACTTTGTTGATTCAGATGATTATTTTTATTGCTCGTTCAGAGAACCTTTTCATAATATTCTAATTTTTTGAGACAGGGATTTTGGGTTTTCATGAGCTGTTTGCCAAAATCATCAAAATTAAAACAATAAAAGACTTGACATATTTCAGTTGGTGTGCAATGAATCTAAAATATATGACAATTTAATTTTTATCATGACATTATGGAAGATAATGAACTTTATCACAATATTCTAATTTTATGACCAGCACCTGTATATGATGTGTACAAGGGGAAGGGAAGCCGCGTCCCATGGTTCACAGAGCCTTGTTGGTATGGCTGTAATGTGACACACTGAATGGTGAGGCAACAACAGAACCAGTGTAAGCCTACCTACTCTGGAACAGAACTAACCCAAACCCCAAATAAGATCCAATGTCTGAGACCAACTTTAAAAATAAAGATTCCTCGAGCTCACATGAGTTCAAAGACCACAACCACCTATGTAACCTCCAGGCCCACAGGATTGTGAACTCAGCATCAGTATATAGAGGTGGAACACAAACAAAAAGAAAATCTCTTTAAAAAAAAATCTAAATTAAGAATTACTAAGAGATGGTCTGATTCTGTCAGCCTAGAGGAAGGCAAAGGACCCTGGATGGGTGGGTGAGTGAGTGAGTGAGTGAGTGAGTCAGGTGAGCTGTATCATGTCCACCCAGGTGTGACTGGGCCACCAATACATCAATACGAGGTGGGCCAGGGAGTTGGAGGGGGTTGATTGAGTGGTCCATCATGTTTCAACATGATGGACTACTCAATATACTTTCCATCCATGAGTTAAACAGAACACACAAAGTTATTATGACCTGCAGAGTTATCCTTTAAAAACAGAAGCCAGCTCTCAATTTCCATAATAACAATCTCATTTATTAATCACAGCTGATTGTAGTATGAGCAACGGTGGGATGGGCATCAATAAGCAGCTGGGAGACACAGCAAAGAACAGCGACAACCAACAGGACAACCAACCTGCAAAAATAAAAATCTGCAGGATGTTTATTTTTGGGTGTTTTTTTTGTTTGTTTTTTTAACCATTTGGGTGAGAGGAACCTAACATCCCATCAGATGGGTGGGGACCAAATGGACTTAAAATGCATAACTATATATTATGCATATAGTTATCCATAATATATAGTTATTATGCATAAATATATATTTAGTATATAAATATACATTTATATATTATATAAATATATAAATGTATATTTATTCTTAAATAATACATTTAAGAATAAACACTACTCTATTTTATCCTCTTAATCAGGGAAAAATATGGAGCATACAATCATTTCATAATAACACCAAGTTTTATCACATTTTTCCAAGAACTGAAATGCACATTCATTTACATATTGGAGCTTTTTTGCATGAACTATTTTTTTAAATAAACAGAAACTCCTTGTTGCTCAGCTTACCCTGTCTTTTACTTTGTCAACAAGCAATTACCAATTCAACATTTATCAAAACATGCAAACATTCACACCTGAATGTAAGGAGGCCAATTAACATACAGTGAAGAAAAGTATTTGAACACCCTGCAGCTTTGCAAGTTCTCCCACTTAGAAATCATGGAGGGTCTAAATGTTTATCTTATGTGCATGTCCACCATGAGAGACATAATCTAAAGAACATCCAGAAATCACAATGTATGATTTTTTAAAATAATTTATCTGTGTGTTACTGCTACAAATAAGTATTTGAACTGTGAAAATCAATTTAATATTCAGAACAGTAGCCTTTCTTTGCAATTAAGGGCTGTCTCTGACAGACAGATTTGAGCTCCCTTCAAAATTTTTCTATAGGGTTTAGCTCTGGAGACTTCCTGGGCCATTCCATGCTTCTTACGGAGCCACTCCTTGATTATCCTGGCTGTGTGCTTTCGGGTCATTGTCGTGTTGGAAGATCCAGCCACGACCCATATTCAAAGCTCTGAGGTGAGAAATCAGCCCAGAACTACACAGGAGGAGCTGGTCAATGACCTGAAGAGATCTGGCATCACTGTTTCCAAGGTTACTGTGGGTAATACACCAAGATGTCATGGTTTAAAATCATGCATGGCATGGCAGGTTCCACATGATTGACAGTCATGTTTAGCTTCTTCTATTTTCTAATAATTGTTCCAACAGTTGATCTTTTTTCACCAACCTGCTTGGCAATTGGCCCATAAGCCCTTACCGGCCTTGTGGTGGTCTACAATTTTGTCTCTGGTGTCTTTGGATTGATTGCGTGGGGTGAACTGGAGTCTTTATGCTGCTAAGGACCTCAAACAGGTGCTTCTAATTTAGAATAATAAGTGGAGTGGAGGTGGACTTTTTAGAGGCAAACTAACAGGTCTTTGAGGGCCAGAAGTTTTGCTGATTGGGAGGTGTTCAAATACTCATTTGAAGCAGTAAAACACAAATAAATTATTAAAAACATCATACATTGTGATTTCTGGATGTTTTCTTTTTTAGATCTTTCTTAGGACATGCACCTAAGATGAAAATTTCAGACCCCTCCATGATTTCTAAGTTGGAGAACTTGCAAAGTCAAAGGGTTTTCAAATACTTATTTTCTTAATTGTACATATTTTGGACAATGGGAAGAAACCAGACGAACCAAACAGAACCTTTGTATGAATAGGGTGAACATGCAAACAATGCAGAAAGACTCATCTAGGAATTCAAACCCAAGGCCTTCATTCTGCAAAGCAATCATGCCAAAAACTGTGCCACTGTGCACAGAAGTAACCATTCCATTTGGATTTCAGTTTCCAGATCTGAAATCTTGAGTTAAGCTAGTTTTGTGTCTTGCTCTTGAGCTGCAATCCCTTTTTAGGTTTACTTCTCTTTTGGGATTAAATAAATAATAGGGAAGGTGAAAACATTAATGCTCTTTAGACTGTGGTTAAAATACATTCAGATGTTATTACTAGGTGTGAACCAATTTATCAGCCAGGCAAATTTATCGCCGAATCTCCTTAATTTTGGAAGATCAATGATTGGCCAGTTCTTACATGTGATGCTGTTCGTAACTGATCTCATCTATCTCAGCAAAGGTCTGTCTTCTTTTGCTCTGCTGTGAGAGAGCTGCACATTCACAGTTAACAATAATCACCCCACTGTTGCCAACTCAGCAACTTTCTTGCAATATTTAGCAGCATAAAAATGAATACACACAAAAATGGTATTGGCCTAAATCAGAACGTCAGAATTCTTAAAGATTGGTAATCTGTAATTGCCGATCAGCCAGAAAACTGCAACTTATCTAGTTATTACATTGATGCCATTCCTCCTGTTTAACATGTTAGCTGCACAGTTGGACAAACATAAGCTTGCATCCATGCAGCCATTAGTCTTGCTTTGTTAAGTGGCTCTGCAGAGCTACTTTATAGATTTCTATTTAGTGAACTAAAGTGCGTTTTACAAGAACTGGAGTGAACAGTGTGCTTCCATTTGCTCTTCATGGGTTTGTTTGTTCTTCTCGAAACAAACAAACCCATGAGCCCAGATTTCCTCACAGCATGGTCAGATTTAAGGACATAATTCAATTTTCTGAGCATTATTTTATAATCTAATAGGTTTCTGATCTGCAGCATGAATGAACACTATGCAGCTGTTATATAAGGAAGGCTTGTATTCTTAAATAGACAGCCACTCCTACCTCAGGACGTCAGCAAGTCATTGACAGTTGCCTGATTCATCCGTTTCATGAATGAACCAAGTAACATTATTAACTGTTTACAAGATGTACAATGTGAATAAAATACATTGAGGACAAACAAGAGTGACTGATATCCTTTCTAAGGGCCAGTAGGTTCCGATTTTTAGTTAAAATGTTCAATAAATCAACAACCTGAGGAGGCGGCAGCCCACATACTGCTGCAGAGCTCCGTTCTCCACTCACTGACCCACATTTTATCATTGGACTGGTGCTTGTCCTTTCTATGCAGGGATATTTAGAGTCGCACAATTTGAAACGAGCCATTTCTATTACCTTTCTGTGTCTTCCCTTGAACACCACTGCGAACGCTCCATGTCCTACCAAGTCCTTCCTGCTGTACTCAAAATCTCCCACAGTCTCCATTGTGAGGGGGAAAGTAGATCAACTCAGATGCCTCAAAACCCTGCAGTCCTCTTCAGAGGGGGACAGATCCGCTCCGAGCTGATGTTGCTTTAGTTTCAGTTATTTCATGTCAGGTTCCTCTGATGTTCCCATAAGGTAAAAAAAAGGAGCTGGAGGCCGGAGATGATGCATTCAAGTGCCCCGCGAGAAGCCTGGAACGTTTGTAGTATCACTACCGATCAGACGGCGTTGATGGGTACCATCAATCCTTAGCTTAACTGTGTCAGTGCCAGTTGTCTGCTTGTCTGTGACCCGATTAAACGACTGCTCACTAACTAGCTCTGTGCCCGGTCACCTGACTTGTCCCGGTGGATTGTCTTCATGATGGGAAGCCGGGGAGACATGACTCTGCGAAGCCTGGATCAACTGCAGAACACTGCGTTAGCCTGACCGTGACATAACCCTGCGGCTACACCTAGCGTCATGGCTGCATACCATGGCAGCTCTGCGCAAACATGCTAACAATAACATGAGCTCAGTGGGTCACCGCTTTGCTAAAATACAGACAAATTAAAAGGGACCATTAAGCTAACTAACATTAGCGAGCAGGTTTGCGTTCAACAGTTAACCTAAAAATCTTAAAAATGTTAGCACCGAGCTCCTGTTCATCCACACAAGGCAAACCAAATTACTGGTCATCTTCCACAAGTCGTACAGATCCAGAAGACGTCTCTCCGATGCTGATAAACACTGCCGTTTTCCCAGCCTAGCGCCCGTTTCATCCGTGGGGAAACTTCGAACGTCACTATTTATCTTCGTCGACTACTTTAAATTAACCAGTAGGAGCGAATGACACCTGCAATTACATGTTTTAATGTCAATTACAACACACTAAACCGATATAAACTGTAACGCTCCAGTATATCACAAGTACGACCACATTACTACTACGTGCCACTGAGTTAACAATATTCAGCGTTTATAAGCTGCTGTTTACGCCGCACAAACTAACGGCATGTCCTTCCGCCACAAGAGCTAATCCGTTACACGAATAAACTTAAGGTCGGGAAAAAGATAAATCAGAAGTGCAGTCTCTATCTTTATGTTATAACGTGTTTTTTGCTGTTTATGTGGAACAACCTACATGTTTTGGCTCCTCTGTGGTGAAACAGTACATAGCTATATTGCAGGACTACCAAGTAATTTGTATGAAGATATATTATCAGATAAAAGTGATTGGATCAAAAATAAGAAGCATGGGCAATATTGATAATCTGATTAAACTGAGACAGTCTCTGCAGTGATGCAACATAGCACACACTTCATAAAGCCGAAATGTCTCTTTAAACAACAGCAATGAGGAAGCGCTAAAGAAGAATATCAAGATTTGACGCCCTCCAGTGGCTGGAAATGGAACCGGTCCATCCGTCCTCTTATCCTTGCGAGGTCGCATGGGGGCTGGTCGTGCCTATCTTCAGGATACACCCCGGACAGGTCGCCAGTCCATTACAGGGCAACACAAAGACAGGAAAAAACAACCATGCACACACACCGGAGGACAATTTAGAGCAGGGTTCACCAACCTTTTGCAGCCTGGGAGCTACTTCACGGGTCCAGAGCAACACGAAGGGCTACTTTCCTTGGCTCACCCTTTATAACAATAATACATGCCGTCTAATCATATTAATGTTAGGGAGTATTCACAATAGTTATCAGTAATTATTACCATGGCAGCTATGGTTAATTTATTATGTGATCAGAAGTTCTTAGTTCAGTTTTAAGTTTGATTCCCTTTCTTAGCTTTTCTGTGTGATTCTAAATTTCCCACAAGTGACTGACAGTCCGGATTATTGCAGCTGTTGGATTTTCCTTTAAATAAAAAAAAGAAAAGTTATTGTATATTTTTATCCAACCCTCTTTACTGTGCAGAGACATCTGCTGGCTTCTGCTGGCTGACACCAGATGTCGAGAAAAAAATGTCCGACAGATTGTAAGGTAGCACAAAACGATCCCTGCACCTGACCTGTAAGAGTGCATCATCTGCGTATCGCACAAAACCAGAGCAAACTTAAACCACTAAAGCAGCGAAGCCTTTTTTTAAACACAAACGATGCTAAATACAAATAAAGACATGGAAGCGAAGCTGACCTGTGATCCACGGAAAGAGGAGGATGTTGATCCCCGGTTCTGGTGTCAGACGTCCAGAGGAGGAGAAGGTGAAGCAACAATGTTTGTTCAGTTTTTACTCTTTTAGGAAACGTTTTAACTAGATTAAATTGTTTAACCCGCAGTCTTAGCGCGACGCTAAGTAGGAGCGGCAGATGTCAGCTAACGGGTGACCCGCTAACTCTCCGGTTCGGGAAACATCAAAGAAGCTCAGAACCGGTGACCCGTCAGAACCGAACACGGTAAAAAGCTCAACCGGCATCCGAACCGCTCCTAGAACTACGGGAGGTTCAAACTGCGCTCATTCAGTTTTAGCTTACAGAAAAAGCGCCAAACCGCCAAATAAACAAAAGCAAACGGACCAATAAGATTTAAGCTTTGGGTGCCCTTTGACCCCCACAGACTCAGATGTGCGCCACGTACAATATGTTTTGACACTTAATATATATATTTTTTTCTCCACAATTTTGTTAATTGCAAAGAGGGTTCGATAATTAAAATTTCAGAAATTCTTCTTTTTTTTTGTTTTACTTCAAGTAAAAAAAACAAAAAAAAAAACATTAGAGCTGCTGTCTGCTCTAAGGTCGGCAGAGAGGGAGCAGCAGGACTGCAGGCGCTGCTGCCCTCCGATAACATTTATGCATAAAAATTTACATTTAAATGTTTTTAATAATTAGCTTTTTTTAAAATTCTGAATATAAACAAATTTTACTACTTCAATGTAAAAATATTAAATTAAATAATTTATTTGGCAATGCTCCCTAATGACAATGGCTATTTTTATAACTTGCCCCGCGGGCAACTAACAAGGGGCCCGCGGGCGATAGGGGGCCCGCGGGCACCGCGTTGGTGGCCCCTGATTTAGAGAGACCAGTTAAGCTGCACAGTGGCACAGTTGGTTTCCCTTGCAGCAAGAAGGTCCCAAGTTGCAGCTGGATTGAAATGTATGCCACTAAGCAGATCTAATGGTTCATTTGTGAATCTCACCTTTATCCAGTCAAAGGCTGCTTCTATTTAACACATTGGAATCATGTTTTATTCTGTTATGGTCTTATGGTCTATGTTTGCCATTTCTGGAATAGATGTAATTTTTTTAGCAGATTTCTCACAGCTCTCTTGTAAACACTGAACATGTCATGTTTAAAAAGGACCAACATAGAGGGATTTGACAGAAATTGAGGAGGGTGACCAAAGAATGGAGAACAGGAGATGATTACTGACGTGGAACAGCCATGAGCAGAGCAGGGAGCTTGTAGCTACTGAGGAGTATCAATGAAAGAGAATGGCTGTAAAAAGAAGCGATCGGTAACCAGATAAAAAAAGTCAAATAAAAAAACAAAACTACAAGTACTTATCACAACATTTTATCAAGGACATTGAGTGATTCCATAGCCTTTTCTGTGACATATGCCACAACTTCTGTGACAGCTGTCACAGCTTCGGTAGCTGTGACATACCAACCTGTTAACACCAGATGCTTTATCATTCCTAAGCTACTGTATGTGTGTAACATTCCTACTATCAGTATCATTTGTAATTAACTTAAATCACACCAGTATAATTATGGTTATTGATTCTAACCTTACAGGAGTAACAATCTGAAAAAAAAATTTGAGTTGAATAAGATCAATAATCCTTTTTATTATTGAGATAATCAAAAGAGTACGGCAATTGACCAAAATCTTAGTCAAATAGTCGAGCTAAAAACTCACAACAAGCAAAACAAACTAATTTAACATTCATCAAGCAGATTCCTCTCCAATGATACTTCAAAACATTTTTCACAGGAGCTCTTACATAAATGCATCTTAAAGAGTGCATTCCCAGATGGGGGACGATTCCAAAGGTAAATTACAAAGTTTTGTGTTGAATTCAGTTTTTCTTCTTGGCTTTGCCTGATGTGCTGCCAGGTTTGGAGGTGGGGTTGTATTTGGAGGAGAGCAGCATTGTGAGCAGCAGCAGCACAGGGACCAGCAGGTACGGCACGTATATGGAGACCAGCAGCCAGCGCTCCCAATTAGTCTGGGGACCGGGGTGGGGTTTAACAGGGAACTGATGGAAAAGGATGTGGGCTAGGATGGGAATCAGCGTGGTGGCAACATGCGTGGAGTACACAATGGCAGGAGTCCGGATCCACTTACAGCCACCTGGAAGATGAGAAGGATCAGGAGAAGGTGCATCTGGCTGCAGAATTTCACTGACATTTAAACCACTAAGGATATAAAAACATGGACATGATGCACAGTGCAAAAGTCATATTTGCAAGTTTACATCCTGACTTCTTTTTCTCAGGGCTGCAAATACTTTCATCATCACTGATTATGTAAAAAGAAAGTGCACCCTCAGCACATCATTAGGCCATTAAACATAATCTGATCTTTACCAGGTGTTAAAACTAAACAATTTAAACATCAAATCAACAAAACATTATGTTTTACTGAGAATCAAAAGGAAACACAATGGAAGCAAATAAATACTTTTTATCAAGGTTTCACAGGATTGTGGAGGAACCTCTCTTCTACCCAGAGCTTCTTTAGTTCAAGCTTCCACTCACTTGTTTATTCCCATCTATCTGTAGTTGTATTCCAGCTCATGAGCACATGATGCCTAGATTTCACATTTAACTTTAGAAATCTTTGACTTACAGGGTGACTGTGTCCTGTGGCAGAAAATCAAGCCCAAACTCCTCCACCACTCTGCTTGACGGTTTAAGATGCTCTCTGTTATGTCAGGTTTTGTTTTTTTTTTACATAAGGGGGTTCTGTAAGTCCAATTTTATTGGTTTATTTTTGCGGTTTCTTTAAGAACTTTACCTTTCAGTGGACTTATTTGGACATCTACTTCTGGGAAAATTACCAACGGACCTTGAAACATTTCAAATTTCTTGAAGACTAACAGATATGCTCCCTCTTAAATCCTAGGTTGTGTGGTCAACATTCCACACATTGTTTCTAAGTTTTTGCTGTGTTTGTTTACAAGTAATGACATGTAATACCAGGGCTTATGATTATTGTTGTTCACCATAAAGCTTCATATTTTTGCTTTGCATCATCTTTTACCCTGTCATCCCCCTGTGACCTCCTGGATTCCCAGTGGAAGAACTCTGCGTCAAGCTCAGTATATTCCCTCTTACTGCTCAGTTTGTTGTTATTAATTCTATTTTTGCATTACTCTGTATGCTTCCTGTCACTTTGCTGCTGAATGTTGCTAAGGGATATAAAAGTTTAGAAATAAAGGTATTTCTAAACTAAGCTGACTTTAGTCAGTTCAATCAATCTTGTGGTCTGTGGTCGATCAGCAAGTTCAGTTATTAGACTGATATATACTACTACTAATAAAACTAATAATTTATATTGATGGTGTGGCCTTTCAACCATGATAGCAGTCTGTTAGTGAGGTCTTTCTGGTCTTTAAAAGTCATGCAGTGTCCACAGCTTAACTTTACAAACCTGGAACTGACTAGGTTTTTATTATTTCCAAATCCTAATGTGGAGATGCAAATCAGGATATATCCTCACTTTTTTTAATTTTATGTTTGTTCAAGCAGTTGTATTGCAGATTTCACACATTCTTTTTTTAAGTTTACTCACCTTTCAGAAAAGCATATGCTGCAATGGGGAAAAATGGCATTTGGAGAAAAGCCTCGCAGAAAATAAACGACTTGAACCACTCAGGAGGATCCAGCACCATGGGGTCTTTGAACTCCTCTGCATACCACTTCAGAAGATCCTTCAGCTGGTGAGGAAAACTGGGTGAATCATCTCAGAACAAACAGATGAACAAGACGCTGTGGTCTGAACTTACCGGCTGGGGGTACACATGTTCAGGTAGAAGGGCTTGTAAGTCAATAAATAACGTAATAGGAATGTGGGAAGCAAAATAAAAGAAAAAGATTATTTCTAACACACGAACAGCCATTATGTGTGAATGGGCGCTAAGGACAGACTGGAACTAGGGTCCAAAATCCGCGATGGCGCTGTGGCGTAAAAACGCATGTTCCATGACTTCATCCTATTGGCTCACAGGGAGAGTAGGCGTTCCTGAACGCACCACTCCTTCCTGTCACAAGAATGTAACTACAGCTATTGGGGAATTTTCCTACCAAAATTCGAGAGCACACATTTTCTGTCACGATCCGTGTTTCTGTGTGTTTATTTTTGAGTTCTCTGTGTTCAGTCCTGTTTTCCTGTGAGTCTCTGTCCTGTCCCCCCGTTGATTGTCTCCCAGGTGTGTCTCATTCCCTTGATTACCCCGTGTGTATTTAAACCCACCTGTTGTCTGTGTTCCTCGTCGGGTTGTTGTCGTTTGTCTACTATGTCTTATGTTCGCGCCAGTTGTACTGCTTAGTCCTGGTTTGCGTTAGTTCTCGTCTCCAAGTCCTGTTTATCAGTTGCTACCGGTATTTGGCTGTGTGCCTGTCTCTCTGCCGTGCTGCCTGTGTTTGGACTGTTTGAGCATCTTCATCATTAAATATCATCATCATCACTATAACCTGGGTCTCAGCGTCTCTCCTCACCACCAACAACCGCACTTCATGACATTTTCGATCTGACAGCAGGATTTCATGTCTTTTGTTCTCAAAACTTTTAATACTTGTGCTTACATTATCAGTTTGAAAGCAGGACTTAATCTCTTTCTTCTCAAAAGTTGTAGTGCTTGAGCAAAACTTCTGATCTCTTTCAAATATTCACTGTCCTTACTCAAACCTTTCTCCTCGCGCTCAAAACGTGTCTCTGTCGGATCAAATTTCTGCTTGCAAACCTCTCTGCTCGCTTACGAATTCTTTTCTGCTCTATGGGAACAAAAAAGTACTATAGTCTGGCAACCTCTTAGCCAATAGAAAGGAAGTGTTTTACTTGGTCCATCTGTTTCCTTCTAGCGTAGTGGTCCCCAAAATCGGTCCTCGAGAAATTCTGTTCCCCTGTGAAAATCTGTTCCCCCTGTGTCGGGAGCGCGCATTGCAGCCAGAGAAGTGGATTCGGCGGATCTGACCATTTTCACGGCGCTTCTGATCGATTTCTCGGTAAAAAACTACTCCTATAATCATGTCAGTGTTGTAACTTTCAGTTTAATCGGCAGCTATCAAAATAAAAATACATACATAAATAAACGAGGTCCTGTGTGGAGGTCTTTTTACGCTGTTTTGTGTTATTTTAAATGCGAAGAGAATCGATCTTTTTTTTTCAGCTTTTGTCTCGTAAGCCTGATATATAAAAGTCAGTCAACAAACACAGGTTCCCAACACGAAGTGTGCATTTATAATTTTTCATTTCTGATAAAGGAGGAGGGAAGCTGGCCGATAGCAGGGCACAAAAATAAAGACTTCCTGAAAAGATCAGAGTGTAGACTTTTTGGTCAATCCCGTTCTAATGTAAAATAAGGAAAATAAGGAAATGTCTAGTATGCTATCACACATAATTTTTGAGAATTTGGAAACAGTTACTTTTTATTTCCCAAAGTTAAAGGGGGAGAAGAGGAGAGAATGGATATTTCACCAGCCTGATAAAATCTGTTCCCCCTCTATAAAATGGAAACAAATGGAAACACCTTCAAAGTCTTTTACTGTGTTCATTCCCCTTATGATCAACAAGAAATCCTGTGATTTTCATAGCATTTGCTCTTTTTTTGCCAAAGTTAGGATGGGGGAACAAAATATTTTAAGCGGCTGATAAAATCTGTTCCCCCCCTTAAAATGGAAACAAATTAATTTACCTTCAAAGTCTTTTACTGTGTTCATTCCCCTTATCATCAACAAGAAATCCTGTGATTTTCATAACATTTGCTCTTTTTTTTAACAAAGTTAGGATGGGGGAACAAAATATTTTAGCTCTTTCAGCCACCTGAAATAATATGTTCCCCCTACATAAAATGGACATGTATAGTGAATTATTTTCTTTGTTACCTAAAATGTGAATCATTAAATGAAGCTGTTTATTTCAGTTTGCAGAAAAAACTCCTAGCAAAAGAGTTTGTGGATTTTCCTGTTTCCACTGCGGCGTCTACAGCATGAGGTTGGACATTGCTGTGACTTATTCTTAACAGTGGTGATTATAACATTAATATTCTTATTTTGAGTGTTAATGAAAATTTTTATCATGACTATAATTTGTATGTTTTGATAAAAAAATATGTACTTAGCCAAAACTTAATACATCAACATGTGAAAACAGTTATTTAACAAAATTGTTTGTCTATAACTTAATAATTTCTTGTTGATGATAAGGGGAATGAACACAGTAAAAGACTTTGTGGTTAAATTAATTTGTTTCCATTTTAGGGGTGGGGGGGGGGGGTTCAGATTTTATCAGGCACTTAAAATATTTTGTTCCCCCATCCTAACTTTGGCAAAAAAAGAGCAAATGTTTTCAAACTTGCAGGATTTGTTGTTGATGATGAGTGGAATCAACACATTAAAAGACTTTGTGGTTAAATTAATTTATTTCCATTTTATAGAGGGGGAACATATTTTATCAGGCTGGTGAAATATCCATTCCCTCCTCTTCTCCCCCTATAACTTTGGGAAATAAAAAGTAACTGTTTCCAAATTCTCAAAAATTATGTGTGATAGCATACTAGACATTTCCTTATTTTCCTTATTTTACATTAGAACGGGATTGACCAAAAAGTCTACACTCTGATCTTTTCAGGAAGTCTTTATTTTTGTGCCCTGCTATCGGCCAGCTTCCCTCCTCCTTTATCAGAAATGAAAAATTATAAATGCACACTTCGTGTTGGGAACCTGTGTTTGTTGACTGACTTTTATTTGTCAGGCTTACGAGACAAAAGCTGAAAAAAAAAGATCGATTCTCTTCGCATTTAAAATAACACAAAACAGCGTAAAAAGACCTCCACACAGGACCTCGTTTATTTATGTATTTTTATTTTGATAGCTGCCGATTAAACTGAAAGTTACAACACTGACATGATTATACGAGTAGTTTTTACCGAGAAATCGATCAGAAGCGCCGTGAAAATGGTCAGATCCGCCGAATCCACTTCTCTGGCTGCAATGCGCGCTCCCGACACAGGGGGAACAGATTTTCACAGGGGAACAGAATTTCTCACAAGACAGGTGTTACGTCAATCCGCGTTTCCCCATCAGATACGGTTCCCCCTTCGTCTTCTTGCCGCTCCGCCCCGCCCACGCGGCAAAATAGGCGCGTGCTCGTGATGAGCACTGAGAAAGCACGCGCGTAGCAAGCACGAGCTTGTTCGGCGCGTTTGTCTGAGGAACTACGGACACCGTGAAAGCTCAAACAACATGTTTCGGCAAAGTTGTCACACTTTCTTCACGTTTTTTTGGGAAACTAATAGTAATAATACTAATAATTATAATAAATATATATGTTATACATATTATAATTATAATAAATAATATATATTTCATACATATATTATAATTATAATACATAATATATGTTATATATATTATAATTATAATATATATGTTGTATATATTATAATTATAATATGTTGTATATATTATAACTATGATAGATAGATAGATAGATAGATAGATAGATAGATAGATAGATAGATAGATAGATAGATAGATAGATAGATAGATAGATAGATAGATAGATAGATAGATAGCCTAGTGCTATATGAATTAAAAACAGGGCAATGCAATTTAATGCTCAATATTACCCATCAGATACCGTTTCCCCTGTTTTAAAGTGGGGGAACGCTATCTGATGGCCATAAATCTCCCATCAGATACCGTTTCCCCTGTTTTAAAGTGGGGGAACGGTATCGGATGGCCACATTTCACCCATCAGATAGTGTTCCCCCTATGTTAAAATCACCCATCAGATAGTGTTCCCCTTGTTTTACAGTGGGGGAACGGTATCTGATGGAGACATTTCACCCATCAGATAGCGTTCCCCCTGTTTTACAGTGGGGGAACGCTATCTGATGGCCATAAATCTCCCATCAGATACCGTTTCCCCTGTTTTAAAGTGGGGGAACAGTATCTGTTGGCCACATTTCACCCATCAGATAGCGTTCCCCCTGTTTTACAGTGGGGAAAAGGTATCTGATGGCCATATTTCACCCATCAGATAGTGTTCCCCTTGTTTTACAGTGGGGGAACGGTATCTGATGGAGACATTTCACCCATCAGATAGCGTTCCCCCTGTTTTACAGTGGGGAAAAGGTATCTGATGGCCATATTTCACCCATCAGATAGCATTCCCCCTGTTTTACAGTGGGGGAACGCTATCTGATGGCCACAGTTCACCCATCAGATAGCGTTCCCCCTGTTTTACAGTGGGGGAACGCTATCTGTTGGCCACATTTCACCCATCAGATAGCGTTCCCCCTGTTTTACAGTGGGGGAACGCTATCTGATGGCCATAAATCTCCCATCAGATAGCGTTTCCCCTGTTTTAAAGTGGGGGAACGGTATCTGTTGGCCACATTTCACCCATCAGATACCGTTCCCCCTGTTTTACAGTGGGGAAAAGGTATCTGTTGGCCACATTTCACCCATCAGATACCATTCCCCCTGTTTTACAGTGGGGGAACACTATCTGATGGCCATATTTCACCCATCAGATAACGTTCCCCGTTTTACAGTGGGGGAACACTATCTGTTGGCCACATTTCACCCATCAGATAGCGTTCCCCCACTTTAAAACAGGGGAAACGGTATCTGATGGGAGATTTATGGCCATCAGATAGCGTTCCCCCACTTTAAAACAGGGGAAACGGTATCTGATGGGTAATATTGAGCATTAAATTGCATTGCCCTGTTTTTAATTCATATAGCACTAGGCTAACTATCTATCTATCATAGTTATAATATATACAACATATTATAATTATAATATATACAACATATATATTATAATTATAATATATATAACATATTTTATGTATTATAATTATAATATATGTATAAAATATATATTATTTATTATAATTATAATATGTATAACATATATATTTATTATAATTATTAGTATTATTACTATTAGTTTCCCGAAAAAACGTGAAGAAAGTGTGACAACTTTGCCGAAACATGTTGTTTGAGCTTTCACGGTGTCCGTAGTTCCTCAGACAAGCGCGCCGAATAAGCTCGTGCTTGCTACGCGCGTGCTTTCTCAGTGCTCATCACGAGCACGCGCCTATTTTGCCGCGTGGGCGGGGCGGAGCGGCAAGAAGACGAAGGGGGAACCGTATCTGATGGGGAAACGCGGATTGACGTAACACCGGCATCCTGCACGTTTTAGTTCTCTCCCTGGATATAGGGAGAAACTTTGACGAAATTATGGCAGAAAACTTCCCCCATACACAACGGCTTCAGGTGCCCCTCATAAGTAGCGATGCAAAAATCGCGATGTTTTTCTGTCAAAAATGTAAAATTCCCCTAAAATTAGACGCCCCCCTTTGTGTTGCTAAAGAGTTCAGTAAAAAAAGGAGATACTTTGATATGTTTAATAAAAAAGATAAGTATAATACATGTTTTAAAAAGAAACATAAGACCCAGTAAAATAAGATCCAATAGAAAGGCTAAACTAAAATCTATGATTTATCTATCTATTTTCCACTCCTCTGTCAAACCGCATTTTAAATGTTTATGCACAAAGAAACACACATAAAACATATTAATTGAATAGTTCCTGATTTAAATCATTTGTATTAACACAGCCTTGATATATATGTTATTTAAACGTGATGTTCTTCTTTCAAGACGACACTCCCTCGCTGACTTTTATCTTCATGATATTCTGCCCGATCTTTAGCCAAATTCTGCGGACTCTCCACATCCACATAATCCTGAAACAAAGACAATAATTTGGTTGGTTGGTCAGAAAATTCACATCATATGAATATCTATTTGTGGCTACAAAACTAAAATGTCGAAGAAATCAGTTTTACATTTGCTCTTTGCCAGCGTCAGCAATCTTTCCAGGAAAAACAACAAAAAATTGCTGGTGGCAGATTTTAGAAAAGCTGTCTCAGAATAATTCTTTCAGACATTGAATTTATTATGCAGATGATTTACATGTGTTGCTGTTGTTTTCATGTTAAATTCACATGTAAAGCTTTAACCTGCAAAAAATTCACCTTCCATCATTTGCTTGTAAAACTTCATCTGTAAAAGTGGTGACCTTCTGGTGAGCCAAGCCACAACAATCAGTATTAGACCAAGTCAAGGCGTTTAGCCAATCTGACACATAGGCTTGAAAGGGCACCAAATTTTGCAGCTAACATTTTTACTGATATATTTAATAAAAAATGAGAGAACAAATAATTTACATAATTGCAATGGACAAAAATGTAGTGTTATAATTGTATTGTGTAGAAAAAGTCTGATTCAAATTAGACCATATTTCTTATATAATTTTAAATGTTAACTTATGACCTAAATTTTATTCCACTAGAAAACCTTAAATTTCATCTCCACAACATGAACAAAAATGGGGCTGCTCACTGCATCATCCTCTATGATGTTCTCCAGCATGGATACGATATCCTTGAAGGCGGGCCTCAGGGTGTAGGGCTCCTGCCAGCAGTCACGCATGATGTGAAGCCTGCAACATTCAAACTTTATTCTCTTTCATGCACATGTCCTCTGTCAGTGACTGTGTTGATGTTTTAGAAAATGTTGTGTGATTTCAATACCAATGCAGAAAATGATTTTGGAATACAAATAGTAATTATTTACTTACACACCACGAAAAAGATGTAAACATGCCCAAGACTACAGCAGTGACACAAATGTTGTGTTTTATGGTTTTAACATTTTATTTATTAAACATGCTTTTAGAATATGTTGCAGAATATTTAGGAATTCTTCTGGGATGTATGAGATTTTTTTTCTTTAGGAAATTGTCAGTATTTACAAAGCTGATCTCCTTTAATAACTTTTGCCTTTCAGACTGACGTTGGATTTGTACTGATAGTGATCCACTGTCATCTTTTTGGTGCTTGGAGTTGATCGGTTTGTTGGCTTTTGTTTCTATTTTTTTCCTGTGTTTTGAGAACTCACCACAGGTTCTACTTGGGATTCAGATCTGGGGAGTTTTCTGGAGACACTTTGTAGTCACTTTTGTCTTGTGACATAGACCTCTATCATTATGCCAAACACAGCTCCTTACCAAGGTGTGTCTGGATTGGTGGAAGAGGTTACTCTTGGACAGTGGTGGGTATTTTAATAATTTGAATAAAAAATTAGATGTTCTGATCATTTACTCAGAGCAGAAGTAGTGTTTTTACAAAATACAATTTTACTCTTGAGTCATTTCTTTCTACTTTCGCTTTTACTTGAGTAAAATATGTTAAGAGCAGTGCTTCTCTTATTTGGGTACAGTTGTTAGTTCCTCTTCCCAAATCTGCTCTTGAAGGACATCTGGTATTGTATCCATATTTTATTCATAGCAGTAAGCCCACTCGTCCAAATAAGAAGCAACCTTTCATGGATTGACCAGGGGAATTACTGTTGGGACCTCACAGAACCTATTGGATTCTTAACCTTGTTAATATTTATCTGATTATTGCACAATCAATGAAAAGGATGATTCATCAAGGAAAATAACTGCACCAGCTTCTGCTGTCTGTCTTTGGACTTCCTGCAGAATTTCAGACCATCTTTCATGTTTTCTTTTTGTGGCTCCATCGCCATCCCTCTTGTCACAATGAAATTGTTCAAAAGACTTTGCTTCATTGTCAATACAGATACACAAACACTTGATGCCAGCATAAGTTCTGCACTGTGAAATCTCATATGTAATATACGTTTAAATAGATAAAATCAATTAATGCAATATCATGCAATGTTGTTTTTTAAAGTGGTTACAAAAAAGATGTTTTGTAAGCAAAACATCTAACATTCATTTATGACAATTAAATGAATGCAA
Source organism: Poecilia mexicana (assembly GCF_051168715.1). Classification (NCBI taxonomy): domain Eukaryota; kingdom Metazoa; phylum Chordata; class Actinopteri; order Cyprinodontiformes; family Poeciliidae; genus Poecilia; species Poecilia mexicana. Next base: position 1,105,956 of record NW_028263382.1, read on the forward strand.
GTCAGATGTATTAGCTACATCTGATTATAAACAAATTTGGAAAACAAGCCAATGAGTCAAATACAGTTTCTTTTATATAAGAAACTGTATTTAGTTTTGTGCCAAAACTAAATGCAGTAACGCTAGATTTATGGTGCAGCTCGTCCCTCTGCATGATAATCTAAAATAATGTGAACTGTTTCCACAAAAAAGAAAATAAAATCTGTCACTGCAAAACTTTTAGTCATCATTATGAATCATACATGTGTCACTCTGTAACGTTTTGAAGCTTAGAGAAAAAAAAATCAGCATGAATTATCAGATATATGGGTTTTATGTAGTGAGCTTTTGCTTACATTTCTGGTCTGCATCCTTCAGGATTTGTGTTCTTATGACCCATGCAGATGTGGAACACCACTTCCTCTGATGTCTCCAGGTTGGGGTATGGTAATGTCCCTGAGATTTGAAGATTTCCATATGAGTTGTAATTATTTAGAAAACACAGTTTAAAGGTGATATGCTGTTTGCTTAACTAGATCTATCATATTTGCTCATGTAATATTCTTTATTTTTAGACATCACTTAGATATTTTGTTATAATCTCAGAACAAATCCTGTTTACATTTTGAAGAACAGAGCCTCATGACAAAACACTAACACTTGCCTATAAGCTGAAACAGGAGGATGAAAACAGAATCTATGGTAAGATATCCTCATATGTTTGGAGGGTACACATCTCAGATGTAGAACAACACAATTATTACATTACTTTGGATCAGGCAAACCCATGTGAATCAACTGACTCATAGAAGATAAAATAGAAGACGAAGGGAATTCAAAAGAGGAAGACCAAGCTTAGCATAAACTATCAGCTGTATTTATTTCCCATATAATGATCTCTTACCAGCCTGATTTCTCCATGACAGATAGTGTTAAAAAGATTCGGATTGTTGGACGCTAAGTAACATGACTGCAATCTCCAGTTTAACCAACAGAGGTCAGCACTTGTTGCATATTGTTCCTTAAACTCAAAATAAAAGGCAGCATAATTTGTTCCCTGGATTTGTGATTATCTATTTATGTAGTGAAAGAAAAACAGTTCTTTGGTTGTAACATGTTGATGGAATTGCCTGAATGCAATAATGTTTTGAGAATACTGTACAGCAGTGGTTCCCAAACTTTTTCCTCTGCGCCCCCCCAGTGGTTTCCAAACATTTTCTGCGCCCCCCCTATGGATTACAAATGGCTGTCTTGTTGAAACGACGCGTGTGACAGGGGGGCATCGACTTTTTGGGGGGCAAAATGAATGTACGTAGCTGAAAATAGACACCGGTAGCCTACAAGGTACTTGTTAAGCTTAAGGTTCTGTATTAATATTAGCTAGTCATCTTTTAGCTAACATTACCTGCATCCAACAGCTTTACTCAACTCAGTCGGTTAGTTTGGAGGGAAAAACTATGAAAAGTTCTTTGCGTTTTGCTGGTTTGCTGCCGTGATTCTAACACAAACCTGCGTAGCTCCGCACAGCAGCAGCAGGTCTCCTTCACAGGTGGAAACCCAGCGCGAGCGTCGTAGCGCTCATGTTGCGTTTAAAGGCGGCTCGGAAAAACAGGTTACAACATGTTAACAACGGATTAAACAGTTTTAACTGCTGATAAAAGTGACAGAGGACACAAATATGGGAAGTGTGGAAGCCTCTACTGTATCAAATTGACATAGGAATAACAGAGAGTTGGCCATTCTAAGGTAAAAACCCAGCGCATACAGTGTTCATGTTTTTTTTTTTTTTTCATCCAGACGGCTTCCCGCGCCCCCCTGCAATGACACGGCGCCTCCCCTAGGGGGCGCGCCCCACAGTTTGGGAACCTCTGCTGTACAGCACTGTGGTGCAGTTAATAGCTGTTTACAGTAAGCAATTTGAAGCTTGGTGCTGCTCTAACTGAAGTGGGTCATCCATCCATTAGTCTTCACACATCCTCCAAGATTGTTTTGCCTCCCATTACAGTATATTACATGTTCCTAACAGCACCTACCAAATGTCTGCATCTCCCACAGCACAATGCCAAACGCCCATACATCTCCTTTGAAGCTGTAGTAGTTGTTCTTGAAGTACTCAGGGGGGTACCAGCGCAGCGGCACGCGTGGCTGCACAAAACACACAACGGAAAAAGTCTCAGAGGATGAAAAAAGCTGCTTCCTCTCTAACACCAAATCTAATACAGCAGATTAATAGACATCAAAAGGAGAAATGAAACTGCAGAATCTACAGTATATATTTAGGTTAATAAGCTTCAACTGATTATCTGGGGTTTTTTTTTTTTGTTTTGTTTTTTTGTCTGTTTGTTTTAGATTGAAGCTGTATGTCTGTAAATGGGCTGCTTCCTGCTCTAAACAATGTCACTACACCCACAAACACACATAACTAAGAATTTGATCTTCCATTTCAGACACACAAATGGGAGACAGTGTGGTCAGTGCGGAGAGCTACGTGCTAGATGACAGGCCAACAGTGTGTGTGGTGTGAACACACACTGTATTAGGAGTTCACTTCACGAGTCCCCAGGCAGCAGGTTTATTTGAGGCAGATGTCACTACCTTAAGAAAGTGAAGAAACGTAGTCATGAAACAAAGAGAATCCAAATCAAACAGCAAGGAGAGATAAACTGTTGCTAAAACACTGAAATGAAAAGAGCTGAGACAATTTGTAACAAAAAAACATTGTTTTGGTGTGTCAAAAATATATATATATTTTTTTTTTAATGACATTGTGGATGAACTGAAGTGCAAACCATGCTTAAGGCTGATTTTTTTCATACCAAATCTGATTTTAACAATTATTTATTTATTTATTTATTTTTGCCTTTTGTGTTGACATCATTCTAAACTATGGAAATCCATGAAAAAATCCAGATTTTTCAAAGATTTAATTTTTAAAAACAGAAAATCAAATTAATTGATAAAATTGATTTATTGCCCAGCCCTTAACTCATCTCACAAATCAGCACATCAGGTCTTCCCTTTAGGTCACAATGTTTTCTTTGCATTATATTAACAGGAGGTCATTTTTAATTGTTGCATGAGCCATATAAAACCTGTGTGAAACACAGAATAACTCAACAGCATCTACAAAATGAAAGCAAATGTCATGATTTCAGCCCTGCAGCTCCACCTTGACTGTGCTGATTACTCATTACCCTCACCTGCTGCTCCCTATTTAAAAAGCTGCTCGTCACCAGCACAGTGTGAGATTGTCTGTTGTCCCTGTCACAGCTTTCAAGCCTTGTTTCATGTTCAAAAGAGTTTTCTGATCCTGCCTGTTTTTTGACCACAGATTCTTGCCTATTCCTTCTGCTGTAGGAAAAGTTCTGACCTCCTGTTGCTGAACCCTGCCTCCAGTCTTCTGATTATTGGATTTTCATTGCCTGAGACCCCCTGTGCATAACTTTCAATTGTTTCAACGACTAAGCCTCTGGTTAGTGGATTTTGTCCCTGTCATCTGTTTGTCCCCTGAGCCCCCCTTAGGCCTCCTACTGCCCATTCACCCTACCCTCCCCAGGCTGGATTCCTGGCCCCTGTGGATCCCCCATTCCTGACCTACCTGTGTGACCACATCCTGTAGAGCCCCTTCAACACCCTCATTTTTTGTAATAAACTTTTGGTGAACCAAACACTTGTTTTGGGTTCTGGCTGAGTTTACTTTAATGTTAGAGTACGATGTCGCCAGTATGAACCCAAAGCCAAATTCTGATTGGTGTTCTAAGGTGGAGGGTGCTATTACTGGCCTAGAAAGAAATGTCCAGGAGCTTTTACAGGGACTTTCTTCTCTTAGGGCTTCCAAAGCCCAAGTTAGGTCCTCAGTTACACGGCCACTTCCCCTTGCTGTCACTCCCACAGTTAACGCTAACAACGAACCTAAGAAACTCCCCCACCCTTGCCCAGAGCATTTTGATGGGGATCCTGAACAGTGCAGACCATTTTTAACCCAGTGTTCGCTGTTTCTTGAACTCCAACCCTCTGCCTTCCCTTCTGAATGGGCCAAGGTGGCCTATACAATCTCTCCACTATCTGGTATGGCAAAGCAGTGGGGAAACTCTGAGTGGGAGAATGATACTGACAGCTGTGACTCCTTCTTTGAGTTTTCTGATTAAATGAAAAGGGTTTTTGATCCAATCCATCCTGAGAGGGAGGCTGTCAGGAGACTGTTTTCTCTCAAAAAGGGCTCTCGACCTGTTACTGACTACATCATCAATTTCCATGCCTTGAAGTCCAGTTGTCTTTGGAATAATGAAGCCCTGTTTGACATTTTTTACCAGGGCCTGTCAGATGATATCAAGAATGAGATTACTACCCGTGACCCTCCCAAGATCCTCAAGGCCACGCGGATTGATCGAGGCCATGCGGATTGATCAACTGCTTCGTGAACGAAGGAGGGAGAAGTCTTCATCTAATTTTCAAGGAAGGGTCTCAACTGTCCAGGTCAGTCCATGCAGCATGTCACAAGCCTCCACGCCTTGTGACATGCTGGCGGCTTTCAACACCCCTTCAGGGCATTATGAATACCTGGTCATGCCCTTGGGCTCACCAATGCTCCAGCTGTTTTCCAGGCATTGGTTAGCGACGTTTTAAGGGACACGCTAAACAGATTTGTTTTTGTATACCTTGATTACATTCTTTTTTTTTTTTTTTTTTTTTTAAGGATCTACCTACCCATATCAAGCATATTCGCAAGGTTCTTCTTAGGCTTCTCCAAAATAAACTATTTCTTAAGGCTGAGAAGTGTGCATTTTATCAATCATCTGTATCTTTTCTGGGTTTTGTCATTGCTCCTGGCAGGATTAACATGGATCCATCAAAGGTGGCAGCAGTCTTGGAGTGGCCAGACCCATCAAGTTTGAAGGAGCTTCAACAGTTTCTTGGGTTTGCCAATTTTTATCGTTTTATCAAGGATTACAGTTCAGTGGCTCCCCCTCTTCATCAACTCACGTCAACCAAGACTCAGTTCAAGTGGTCTTCAGAGGCCAAACATGCCTTTGGTAAGCTGAAATGTTTCTTTACCTCAGCTCCCATTCTGCGTTTTCCTGATCCGTCTAACCCTTTTGTGGTGGAGGTTGATGCCTCGGACACTGGGGTCGGTGCAGTTCTGTCTCAACGGTTTGCAGATGATGCCAGGTTACATCCTTGTGCCTTTTTTTCTCGCCAACACTCTGCCTCTGAGAGAAACTATGACGTTGGAGACGGAGAACTGTTGGCTATCAAACTAACATCAGAGGAACAGAGGCACTGGCTGGAGAGGTCCATACATCCTTTTATTGTATGGACAGACCATAAGAACTTGGGATACCTCAAATCTGCCAAGAGACTGAACCCACGCCAAGCTAGATGGGCACTATTCTTTAGCAGGTTTGACTTCTCCTTGGCCTAGCAGCAAGAACATCAAACCAGATGCCCTTTTCAAGACTTCATCAGCCTTCTGTCTGTCCTTCTGATTCTGTTGACCATGACTACATCCTTCCCTCCAAGACCAGGTTAGCTCTAACCAGTATTGAGACTTTGCTCAAGAGAGTCATCAGAAACAACCAGCTCCAGTTCAGTGTCCTAAGGGTCTTCTGTTTGTTCCTGAAGAAATGGTTTCTAAGGTCCTTCAGTTCTGTCACTACTCTAAACTTTTCTGTCACTCAGGTATAACTAAGGCACTGGCAGTGGTCCAGTCAGTGGCCCACACTGAGAAAGAACACACAAGAATTTGTGTCGGCATGTTCCATCTGTTCCAGAGTAAAGCCCTACAGACGTCCCGAAGCCGGTTTACTGAGGCCTCTGCCGAGTATACATAGACTGTGGTCCCACGTCTCAATGGATTTTGTCAGCGGCCTACCTCCTTCTCAAGGTAACACTGTACTCGTCACTGTGGTTGACATGTTCTCCAAGATGACCCACCTCATTCCTCTACACAAGTTGCCTTCAGCACCTGATCTCGCTGAGGTGATGGCCCAAGAAGTATTCAGACTTCATGGCATTCCCTGCAACATCATGTCTGATAGAGGACCGTTTCACGTTTTTGGGGTGAGTTCTGCACCCATCTCGGCATTGACGTCAGTCTCTCTTCAGGTTTTCACCCTCAGACGGATGGTCAGATGGAGAGGATGAATCAGGAGGTTGAGTCCAAGTTCCGCATCCTTTGCATGGATGCTCCCAGTCAATGGTCCCAGAACTTATCTTGGGTAGAGTACGCCATCAAGTGCCACAGGTCTGTCACCATTTCATGTTGTTTATGGCCATCAGCCACCTATTCTCTCTGCTCAGGAAGGGGCTACCCAGGTTCCTGCTGCCCATTTATCAGCATGTCGTTGTTTCAGAGTCTGGAGAGGGGCCAGAGCGACTCTCTGCAAGACCTCTGCTGTTTATGCCCATAATGCCAATCGCCACAGATCTCAAGTCCCAAGCTACCTGGTTAGTCAGAAGGTGTGGTTATCCACTAAGGATCTGCCCATCAAGGCAGAGAATCTCAAGTTGGCACCCTGTTTTGTGGGCCCATTTCCTGTTGCCAAGGTTGTTAACCCAGTTGCTGTGCATCTCAAACTGCCTAATTCATTGCATGTACACCCCACCTTCCACGTCTCCAAGGTCAAACCTGTGATGTCCAGGTTTTGCCATCCAGGGCCCCTCCATCCCCCCGACTCATTGATGGAGCTCCTGCCTTTAGTGTGAGCTGCTTGCTACATTCCCGACGTTAGGGCTGTGTCATCCAATACCTTGTGGACTGGAAGGGCTATGGTCCTGAGGAGAGGTCCTGCATACCTTCTCACTTGATCCTGGGTAAGGGCCTCATCCGCGACTTCCATTGCCAGCATCTGGACCCAGAGGGGCGTCAAGAGCTGCCCCTTGAGGAGGAAGAGGTGATGTCATGATTTCAGCCTTGCAGCTCCACCTTGACTGTGCTGATTACTCATTATCCTCACCTCCACTGTGCTGCAACCTATTTAAACAGCTGCTCGTCACCAGCTCAGTGCGAGATTGTCTGTTGTCCCTGTCACAGCTTTCAAGCCTTGTTTCATGTTCAAATGAGTTTTCTGATCCTGCCTGTTTTTTGACCACAGATTCTTGCCTAGTCCTTCTGCTGTAGGAAAAGTTCTGACCTCCTGTTGCTGAAACCTGCCTGCGTCTGATCCTGCCTCCAATCTTCTGATTATTGGATTTTCATTGCCTGAGATCCCCCCGTGCATGACCCTGGATTGTTTCAACGACTGAGCCTCTGGTTGGTGGATTTTGTCCCCTGAGCCCCGCCTAGGCCTCCCACTGCCCATCCACCCTACCCTCCCCAGGCTGGATTCCTGGCCCCTGTGGATCCCCCATTCCTGACCTATCTGTGTAACTACACCCTATGGAGCCCCTTCAACACCCTAATTTTTTGTAATAAACTTTTGGTGAACCAAACACTTATTTTGGTTGCGTTTTGGGTTCTGGCTGAGTTTGCTTTAACGTTACAGCAAAGTGATCTAAATTGCACATTGAAAAACAGAATGTCCCCTGAAGTGTAACCAGACCTGCTGTCATGTCTTTTATGCAGTGGCGAGTATGTGGCAAACCTATTTTATTCTTTTGTGTCAGAATAAAAGCAGAACTGCATGCAGGTTGATAGTTGAACAAAAAAGGTGAGAATGATGTAAGACAAGCTAAAACGATGTTCTGATGAGGTCATTATATCTTTATATATCTCAGTGGTGCTTGCCCAAAATACTAGACAACAGTACTGAACAAACCCAGCATACAGTGTGTGTGTATTTCTTACTCGTGGACTCCTCCAACGGCTGCTGCGGCGGCTCGCCATGCGGCTCAGGTCCCGGGCCAGACCAAACTCTGCTAATTTCACCTCCCAAGGAAACTTATTGACCATAATATTCCTCAGAGCTAAGTCACAGTGAACGATCTGCACAGATGGCCACAGCAACAAGTGTCAAAAAAAAATAAATATTCAAGCTCATATTCTTGCATGTCTAGAACATGCAAGAATATGAATAATAGTCAAAAAGTCATCATCCGAAAGGGGTAACAAGATTATTCTAAAGAAAACTTAAAATATATATTTTAGAACAATGTAAGCTTTCAAAAGAAATAAAATGGCAAAATATGCCAATATTGAAACAATTTTTATCTAAAATCTACATGAAATGAAAGTCATGTTGAACAATTGTTCTTCAAACCATTTCTAATATTTCAGAAATGTTCTAGTATATAGATTCAATGAGACAAATGTTCCAACATTACATAAAATGTATTGAACATGTAGTAGTGTGTGAGAGGATTACCATTTTGGAGCGCAGGTGCTGCATCGCCAGGGCGATGTGGTAGGAAGCAATGGTGAGGAGGCTCTGCAGCTCTGGGTCTGCACTGAGGTGGACCCTGTTGGTCTGGAGGAAGGTCCTCAGTGTGCCATAACTAACATATTCCATGATCAGAATGTAGGGCTCTGCACACAGGAAGGTTCACTCAAACACCTCCAGAACTGCAATATTTAAATATTTAAAAACTGTTGCTTTAATATTCACTTAAAAGATCTGCCCTGTTTGACCTAGCACCAGCATATGGATATGAAGATCCCAAAATGCTGTGGAACCCTGAAAAGCTACTACAGGTACATCTGTAAAATAACTGGAATATTTGTTCTGATGGGGCTCATTTGTTGGAATAAAAGTAAGTCTTTAAAATAATAACCTCTCAGCAGGTATTAAACATACTCTTTATTAAGTTTATACACCTAAATGTTTTGTTTTCGTTGATTAACAGAAAATCTTAAAGTCTTGAAAACAAAAATTTGTTTCAAAAATAAATTAAATTTTAAATAATATTCTAATTTAGATGCACCTGTATTTGTTTGATTGGTTCTGAGTATTCTGAACTCTGCATTTGAAGTAAAAACTGTCATTCTTTCATTCAACAAATACAAATAATTATGCATTAATAAATCATAACTTACATTATACATTAGTCTGATTCACTGTTAAACTGAGAATAAATGGTCTTGTATCTTTTTCTACAGTTTATATGAGCATGTTTTAACTTGCGTTCACTCGTGTTCCAGTCCAGAAGCTGGAGGATGTTTTTATGGTGAACCAGTTTCCTCATGATGCAAATCTCCATATCCACATGTTTGGGACGCACACCTTAGAGGGAAGAAAACACAATTAGATGAAACTAAATCATGACCATAAACACATTTCAGATTCAATTAACCAATCTTTCAACCAAACACTTTCATAATAAAAACATTAAAACAATAAATAAAAATACTAAAATAGAGCAAAAACAATCTATACTATTTATTGGGTATAAATAAATGAATCAGGTTTCATTGTATGGTTAAGTTGACAGAATAATAAATGGATATTATTCAGCCTCAGGAGGTCTAATTTGTCTGCCAAGGCAAACTAAGCCTCTTATAGGTCCCCCACAACAGGAGGGGGCGCCAAAGAGCACCAGACAGCAAGTCTTGGCTGTCTAAGTAAGGTAATGCTCATTTGGTGGAAACACACCAAACGTGTTGGAGGACTGGGGTTGCCACCAGTCCCTTAAAATACAGAACTGTTCCGTATTTGGCTGTTAAATGTAGCGTCCCGTATTGAACCGATACGGCTGCCCCAGTCATTGTTTCACTCACGGTTTTGGTGTTGTGTTCATATGGTTGGGATATTGTGCCCAACTGCTTTATGGGTAACACAGACCAACCGACACGCTGCCGCCCCCGGCTTTAAATACATAGGGACTAGTCCCTTGGTAACCTTAGTCGAAGCACACAACCCTAGGACTAGGACGACGCGCATTAGTGGGCGTCCCTTATTTTGATTTCTGAAAGGTGGCAACCCTATCCAGGACACAGGGTCGCAACTACATATTATTCAGGTGGCTGCGAACACATAAACCCCTCTGGTGCAGCGCCCCTATGCGTTGTATACGCTGCATGCCCACTTTTTGCACCACTGGCAGGTCATGTTTGTTGTCCTGCAACATTGTGATGTGGCTAGTCCAACACATCTGGATTAAATGACTGAAATGTCTCCTCCACCTGCAGTCAAGTTCTATAAACTGTATTCAGTTCAGCTGTGTTGTAGCAGAAAATACCTAAGAAGGTGCAGGACCCCAACCCTTGAGGAATAGAGTTTGACACCCATGACCTAAATAAAACTATTTACCCAAAAAAGTTTTATTAAAGGTATGAATTAAAGGCTGTTAAAAATCCCCTTTATTTCTCTAGTGACCGTTACAGTAAATGGACCTTCTTTGCTGATCTTGCAGGTGAACATGCTGTGACCTTTACACGTCCCTCTGCTCATCCTGGCCTGGTAGAAGACTCCCTCCTTCCCTGCTTTGATCAGTTGCAGAAGATTCAGGTCTGACTTGGTGAAACGAGGTTCCTGCAATGAAACACTCCTGGTGAAGTCATCCATAGAAGAAGAAGAAAGACCAGGATTCTTTTAATATGGACTGTTTTCAGAAAGGACTCCAAGTCAGACAGATGGATAAATCACCAGTCCATCACTGAGCAATAGGAAGACAGGACAAACAATCATACACACACGCCTAAGAAGAATTTAGAGAGCTCAATTAACCTGACAGTCATGTTTTTGGATTGTGAGATTGCCAGAGTACCTGGAGAGAACCCACACATGCACAGGGAGAACATACAAACTCCATGTAGAAAGGGCTGGGATTTGAACCCAGGGCCTTTTTGCTGCAAGGTAACAGTGCTACCAGCTGTGCCACTGCGCAGCCCACACTGAGACTTAAATATCCATTTTCCTCTGAAGAATAAATCTGGACCCAGCTGTGTGACAGTACCTGCTGTAGGCCTTTCCACAACCTCTTGGAAGATAACCGGACTGTGGTTATCCGTAAAGGAGTTTCTGGAGGAAGCTGCTCGCCCTCGTCATTGTCCACTGACTGGACTGTGGGTGTCACAACGGGGGTCTCTAACTGAGGCAAATGTCTCAGAATAAACTTGCTGCCCTGCTGCATTCGGACTGTTCGAACCATGGTGCGGTACCTGCAGAAAAAAATGTGTTTCATAAAGCAACATTGTACGAGACTGAAAAGGACCATTTAAAGCAGAAAACCCTGTATACCTTGACTGCCCCTTTTTGTCAGGGAGTATCAAATGAGTATTTAAACCATCATTTCATATTTGCCTTTAAATTGGATTTTGTTGAGAACCAATAAGAGGTAAATATCTATCTGATAGAAGATAGAATATTTCTTGCAAGAGAAACCAGAAATATTCAGGACATCAGTTGACGTCCTGAACGGCTCAGTGTTGTGGGGTTTCTGGTGACTATCTCCAGAGGTCTAATATTTAAGTATAATTTTATCATATTAAAAATTAATATGACCTGCCAAGTCTAACTTTACAATTAAAGTTAGACTTGGCTCCTTGGAAGTAATAAATTGAGGGCCTTAAAATGAATAGGTACAGTTAATTGTTTATTTCTATTTATGGATTTCTATCACTTTTAGCCTTGAACTGCAGGGATATTTGCAACCCTTGTGATGCTTTGTGGCCCCTGACTGCCCACATTTGGCAACATTTGGTTCATTTGGTTTTTAAGCTAAATTATGTGTGATAAATTTCAGTCTTCAAAGAATGGAAAATGTTTGATTTGACATGAATTATTTTTCTCTTATTCATCAAAAGTTTTACTGTGACTTTAGTTTCATTCTAAGGATCCCAAACATCCAGTGGCTTTTACAGGAAAGCAACTTTTGGTACATCTATTTATTAAACTTGGCTAAATACAAGACATGTTTTCAAAGAGTGGCACATATTCAGCTCTTGTTGTGAGTACGGAGATAAACTTTTTTTAGACCAACAGAGTAGGAAATAATCTCACCTGATAACTTGGACCTGCGTGTCATTCTTTAAAAAAAGGCAAAAGTGTTTGACCCTTTTTACATGTTGGATCTACATGTGAGACTTTTTGTTATTAAGTTATTGAATGTTTAGTCTACTGTTGAGCAGTAGAAATAGAAAACTTAAATATTTCTTTGAAAATAGTTTTTGTGAGAACTTTCAACATCGGGATTTTGGCCTAACTGGCAAAAAGTTTGCGCAACTCTGACTTAAAAAGGCCTGGAAGCTTAGAGGAATTAGATAACTCTAATCATACTGCATATTTTCAGTAATACTATGAAGAGATTCATTGTCCTACATGAATTGCACATGAAAAGGATGTTTGTCATCTAAACTAGCAAGGTGGTTTTAAATAGAAATCATAAGTTAGTGCTGTGATGAATTTCTGAAGAACTTTGTGCTGCGGACACAAATCAGGATGTGTTTGACCTTGAAGACTGAACTTAAAATGGGCTTTCTAAAAACTCAGTTTCAAATATATTTGTTCATTTTGAAATTTAGCATGAACAAATTGCACTAAAATTCTTACTTTCTTAGAAACACGGCACCAAGCACAATGAACAGCAGCAGGATGAAGCAGAGAACTGCAAGGACAACGTAGAACTCTGCAGAAAGACAAAGGTTCACCTTTAAAATGTTTGGATAATTCTGCTGGATATTAATCTGAATTGTGGAAGCCTGACAGCTCACCTGGACACATATCAGTACATATATCAAAGGCCAGATTCACCACGCTCTGCGTCTTCTGCCCCAGGAGCCCAAAGTGGAGTGTGAACAGAAGAACATCACTTTGGTCTGGAAAAAGGGTGAAAACTTTCAGACAGATGTGGAGGAAAAGCAGTTTTGTTTAAAACTTGGCTACAAAGCAAGGAGACGCAGGAAAGAGGTGCACTGAACATCCAACCGCCTTACCTCTGTTCTGAAGTAGAGAGTTGAAGAATCCAAACCAGCTGTAATCCTTTACTGTTCTGAGGAGCTTATTAACACAACGTCAAACTTGTTAGAGTTTAGTGTGATCCTCTGACCTATCTGTCACGTTACCAGCCGGAGCTCAGCTCGCATGTGAACCACAACACAGGCAGAGGAAGTGAACAGAAGCAGCAGGTGGCTTGAGATACAAACTCCCTCAGACACAGTGCTGATGCTCAGCCTGGAGTCAGCCCTCAGCGCATGCACAGGTGGCCCAATCTGAAGCAGTGGAATGAAGATCAGGATGAGTTCACCCCCTCAGTTCAAACTACAGCAGCAAGAGCAAAAATGTTCTTTGCAAGATGTGGCTGAAGGGTCAAGAGATACTTATTTTCCCTTCAAAACTGGAACTAGACTTTTTTTTGTAAAGTATTTATTGTAAGACTTTCAGCATGGACTTGTAGCAGAGAAGAAAATCATCAGATAAATAATATTACAACCAACTTAAGGTTATGCAGGTCTTTTAAAATTTTAAATGTTGTCAATAGCTACTAAATGATGTCCTAAAAATGTTCATCTCATGATAAAAATGTGCATAATGTTTTCACAAAATGAGCAAAGTTAGCCCATTAAATTCCAGCATTTAAAAGCTGCTAAAGGCATTCCAGGCTATTTATATATTTTTACTCAGAATAACTTTATCTGTCAGTCTGGGTCAGATGAGAGGCGGACCGGAAACCTTTAAAAATAGTGCACAGCGTTGCAGTTTGCATGTGTCAGTAGCACCTTTTAATTCGGGGAAGCGGCTGCAGAGACCCTGCAACTGTGGTTTTCCTCCCTGAGCTGCAGCAGAAGCCTGACAGCCTGAACAGTGCACACACCGTCACAGTGACAGGCACGGATCAAACCAAGTCCAGCACAGGCAGGATGTGGCCTGTGTCTGCTGGTTCTGGTCAAACAGCAAGAAAAACTCTGAGGTTTAGCCTGTAGTCACATATGACATGTTGGGATGTTTTCATTTCAATGTGGAAGATAATCATTCTGACAGTTCGTTAAGGGAATGTCATTAACATCTGAGAGGCCTCTCTCGTTGGTGTTTTTAAAGTTTCTGGATTCCTGTTTTAATCAGTAATAGATTGTTAGCATCAGGTATGTATTTTCCAGGCACAGAAGGCCATTTTATAGCACAATCGTATTACCTTCAGTTGTTATAGAAGTGCTGTGTATATCAAACATGGTTTAAAATACTTTATAATTTGACATCTTAAAATGGCCTCCTGCTCTTTTTGAAACTAGGAGCTTTCTGTGAAAAGGTAAACTAATAATTAACTTAATTTTACAGAATTTAATTAAATGATTGTTTTTACCACTTTTCTCTCCCAGGACGTTTGTACAGGTAAAACATTGTAACTATTCTTGTTTTTCTTGGAATGGGCTGGTATGTGACAACAGGAGTTTGGATTTTGCCATTCCTTCCTTTTTTCTTCTAAAAATGATTTTGCCATAATCATGACTTGTCTGCCCACAATGCTTTCACCATTTCATAGGTGTAAGGCACCTGAGACCTAAAGGCTAATACAACCACTGAACAAAGTTAATATAAGTCTTACTAAGTTTTTTACTATGTGAAGCTTGGCAAATATTTCCAGAGTATTCCTTTGTTTTTGTGGTTCTGTTTCTTATTATTAAATGCTGAGGTCTTGATTGAGGACCAGCTGCAGTCCTGGTGCTCTGCTGAGACTCTGCAAAAACAAAGCAACAGCATCTCAACATTTAGACAACCTATTCTGTAGAAAGAGAAATGTGCAAACATTCTGAAAATGTTCCTTGTTCTTTGATAAGAACAAGGAACATCACTACCCCTCCACCACTGTGCTCAGCAGCTACTCCAATGTGTCTTTGATGGTACCCTGTTTTTCTCCTACAGATGTGCTTAGCATTATTCCCTTAAAAAATGATAAAACTGCCAAACTATTTCCACAACTTTGAACAACAAAAGCAATCACTTTTAATGAATGTAATTTCATCTGCAGTTTAATTTGTTGCTTGGTTATTTTGTTACAGATAAACAGTTTCACTCCATATACAACTACAAGTACAATAGTTTGTACAGTTCATATTCAAATACAGAGTTTTCATTGGCTTATTTACAAAACACTTTATATACATGTTTTAATGTCAGTGCAATGTCACTTTCTTTCATCACCTTACAAAAAAGCGTTTTTTTTTTTTTTTAAATTAAGTCAGCTTTCAATCTGACGGTACAGAAGTTAAATAAAAAGAGGCTACAAACAGACAGCTCAGTAGTAGATTGCTCCGCCTGCCAACATGCTGAAGTTATCTGCGGGGTGGGGGCTGGGGGCAGGGGGCATCAGCCCTGTGATTTAACTGGGTCTGTTTGTCCAGCCTCGGCTAACAGATTGGTTCCATTAAAGATTTTCTGAAATCTTTTGATTTCAGAAAATTGTGCTGAAATTAGCCCCTATTTTTAACAACAGTTTGAGCTGCAGGTGGCCTGAGGGCACATTTATGGACAGAAAACAAATAAATCAAAAACTGACATGTACTGGGCATATAACTGGATGTAGCATTAGAAAATGGGTTCTTGACTGATCTGATCCTTACTGCAATTTTCCCTTTTAGTCATTTCAAAGACATAAAACTGAACATCATTAATAGCTCAGCATAAAGGCAGAAAGGTGGAGGAAAAACAGCGTTCAGAGCAAACATAAATAGCACTCATCTACACACTTTCATTCATTCAACAGTCTTTGCAAAGGAAAAGATGACTTCTTTCTAATACATATTCTCCAGAACAATGTCTTTTCCATGGATAGAGCAGCTAAAAAGGAAGCAAACATCAGGTGTGTGTGTGTGTGCGCGCGTGTGTGTAGTGGGGGAGCCAGAGAACATTTCAGCTGCAGAGGTTTCCCACTACTACTGATCAAAATAAAACGGACCCAGCTTTAAGTGAAAGAAACATGTTTTCCTTTGTGCTTACATTGAGCTGAAACTTTTGACCCAGTTGCTCACTTAAGGAATGCAGTGCAGCTTTATCTTTTCAATTCATGCCGGGCGTTAATGGTTCAAACAAATGTCATTTTGAGGCCGTTGGAACTTGTTTTAGTTGAATGTGTGCTCAGATGTAGTGCTATGAACTGAAAACCTTTGGCGCTACTGCACACATTTAATCTGTATAGCAACCATGAGTCATCTGATGTCAGACTTTAGTATCAGCCCACAAAAGCAAGGTTGTCTGAAAAAATGTGTAAAGGGGCTTACAAATCTGACACCAGATTAGCACAAGATCATAAATACACAGGCTTAAACCAGCTAATTAGTGGGCAACTAGCCAGGCAGACAACAGCTGTTGTAAATTACAACTTTTATAATGAAAAAGCTGTTTGACTCAGGAGTTGAATCAGGTGGAAATCACTTCAGCTCACTTTTACTTTGAACCAGTGGCAGGCTGAAGATGGTTCAGATATTAATCACGACTAGAAATCTCCTGAAGTGGGGTTCAGGTGTGAGGTTATGAGCAGTCAATATCCTACTTTCAGTAGAGCCAGAGCCAGACTGAGACTAAAACAGACTTTTATTTTTAAAACAGAAATCTCAAAATGAGCATAATCAGTTATGCTAACACTATTTTACAAATCTTTCAGTGCAGTCAGTCATCATGTTTGCATTAAATCTTTATTTACACAAAACTCTGTCCATGTTTGCAGGTAAACTGGGACATTATGGTCTGCCACAATGGCCTTCAAATGTGAAACATGTACTGGTACATTAACCTCTTTCTGCTTAGCTGTACATGTTCCACCTGCTCTTGTAATTAACCAACTAACTTTCCAACCAACTAACTAACATTCTCACTAGAAACACATCCATAGCAAATGTGACTGGTTTAAAGATTTATGAATCAATGTTTACATTAAGTGCTCGAAATTCTTTGAGATTGCAGTAGTTTTAAGACAGCCTCTTAAAACCTCACTTCAAAAAGTGGGTACTATCCCTTTAAATTGACATTGCTTGAATTACTACAATTCGAAGGCTCAGCTGCATCAGTCAAGTTTTTTTAGGTTATTGATTAGAATAATAAAACCACTGATAAAATTCTTTATGATAGTACAGTCAACATTTTTTCTCCCTAAATGTTCCAGGTTTGTTCCAAGGTTGCAAAGATTTAATCATCAGAAATATGTGTAAAGTGACAGCAGGGAACTGCAGCAGGGGTAAGGTGCAAAGAGAAGCTTGCTTCCTGTGGGCGTGGCTTCAGCTAGACATCCAGGTCAGATCTAAAGAGATCCACCTCAACAGAAAGCCTTTCTGTTTACAAAAATAAAACATGTCTTATAAAACGCCACCTCCCCAGAATCCAGGGACAAAGTCATGAACATATACTGAACATATTTAAGCTTCTGTTTTTTTGAAATCATGGCACCTCTCCAGAATAAATGGAGGTTCCCAGGTGAGCTCCTGGAGTTGTGGCTTTACACACGTCTACACCAGTCATTTGGCAGCCGTGGGACTCAGGCGTGGGCGTAGAGAGCTGCATTTTCTTTTTTTTTGGTGTGGGAACTCTGAAATGCAAGTACCTCGTCTCCTACAGTGGAAGGAACAACATATTTCTCATTAACACTGTTTCATACATTTAGGCTACAGCTGCTGCACAGACTGCATGATGGGAAGTGATGAGGTAGCATATGATATTAATCCTAGTGACACATTACCCAAATAAAACAGCTTTAAAAAGCGTCTCACAGTGTCCAATAGTCTAGATAAGAAGTTTCAAATCCATAATGGCCTGTGGCACCACATATGACACCAGCATGTATGTATGTACCGAACTTTAACTATTCCCAAATGGCATTCCAGACCCAGAGAACAGCGACACTGTTCTTCCTCTGATGACCCAACATCAGGTGGAAATGCTTTCTCTCCTCCCGTCATCACAGGTGACCAATGCACAGAGAAAGTATCATCACTTCATGACTCGGCCACATCGGCATACATTCAGAGATCTGTGAGGTTCAGCTGAATGTTACAGGTATGCTATGGCAAAATACACATAGAGGATTGTTTTTTTTATAATTATTATTTTTTCACTGGGTTTTCACTTGTACCACATTAGTGCTTTGGAAAAGGAGGGGAGGGGAGCGGAGGATGAGACTAATCTAGGTTTTGGATTGGTAAGAAGTGCTGCGTTGCCTCCATGCAGGCGGACAGAGGCGTGGCTCTGAGCCGTTAGCAGTCTGGGAGGATCCAAACAGCTGGCGCTTCCTGCTTAGAGGCAGAGCAGGGCGCAGGTGTAGTGTAGTGACTGAAAAGCAGCGGGCTCACTGAAGGACACAGTACTTCTTGTAGTCGGACTCAAAGTCTTCGTCCATGCTACTGGTGTCGGCCATCTTTTTGCCGTCGATCTTTGGCAGGAACTGGGAGTAGTCGACTCCCTGCTGCTCGTAGAACAGGATGTAGGCCGAATCGGTGTCGATCTCCTCAGAGTGAACTTCCTGTTGAAACGACAGATCCATCATGTCACGTTGTGAAACACCAGAAAGAGGAAGGCAAATTTACAAACAGCTTCTTCAGATAACACATGAAGATACATTTACAGCACCTCACAAAAGCATACATACACCTTCAAATACCTCACATTTAGTCCATGACTATAAACTTCAATGTAATGTGTTGTGACTTTATGATAGATAAACTTAAGTGCATATTGCATAATGCGGAAGGTTGTTCTGTTAGGATGTGAACCTCCAGGATTCTCTCCCATCTGACCAAGTTCCCTGTCCCTCCTGGAAACACCCAGCAAAAAACACAACCCGCAGCACAATGCTGCCACCACCATGTTCTAAAGTTCCAGTGGTGGAAGTTCCATTTATAATTTAGGGATGTCTTTCGTTGCAACATAGAAAACTTTAAGATGGTGTAGAGTAAAGTGTAAAACATGCATTAAACTGAAGGCCGGGGGGCCAAATATGGCCTGCCATAGTTTCTTACATGGCCCTCTAGACTCTAGAAAACCACATAAAAAATTTTACATTTTGCAGATCAAATCAAAGAGAAAGACCATTATTAATGATTTAATGGGTTTTATCAATACATTCTGCCACAACTGGTCATGATCCTGGTGTAAAAATGCTAATGAGAAAATGTTTCTTGTTTTTTTAACTGCCACAAAAATAAACTTTGTAGTGTTATGTGTATTTTAAAAGTGTCTGTGAGAAGAGAAACACCCACACAGGGTTAGCAGGAAAACACATGATTTTAGTCAATTCTCTGGTGATTCACTCAGACCACAAGGCCATCCAGGATCACTTCTAAAGCCTTGATGTGTGTGTGTGTGTGTGTGTGTGTGTGTGTGTGTGTGTGTGTGTGTGTGTGTGTGTGTGTGTGTGTGTGTGTGTGTGTGTGTGTGTTTGGTTACCTTGCAGCTGCTGTCATTGTAACAGTACCACTTGTCATTGGGGTTTTTGGCATATGTCACATAGTGGCCCCCTCCCATGATTCCTGAATGACACTGAGAGGATAAAAATAGAAAGATTCAGAACTTTATTTAATTACCAACAGCATAAACTCATCACTAGAGTGAATATGAGGATGGTACTGACTGATATTGCATAGAGGTTGTAGAGAGGATTCAGACACATGTCTCTGTGCTGAAGCAGAGAACTGTCAGGATCCACATTGCTCTCTATGCTGCAGTCTGACCCCATCCCGTTGCTGTCTCCGTTCATCAGGATTACGTCACAGTAGCTGCTGGACGCCTCTCTGCTGCAGGATGACTCTGAAGCCGCCTGATCGCTGGAGCCCACAGGCCCTGCTCCTGCTGCTATCGCCACCCTCTCCTCTGTGTCCGCCTGCGGCGCACCGTCCCGGGAGTCGGCTTCAGAGGATGCAGCTCCGTCTAAGTTCTCCTTGCTGCTGGAGAGCCGGTGCTTGCTGCTAAGCTGCGGCAGCCGTAGCCGACCTGGCCTGTGACCAGCAGGCTTTGGACTACCGGAGGGGCTGCTGGTCCGACTGAGAGACGGCGCTGATCTCCTGCTGGAGGCTGGAGAGGCTGTTATAAAACAAAACCGGATAAATGTTAATGACCTTCCATCTCCACCTGAATGAACCCCCAACAATATTCACTGGATTTTGGAATTAAGAAGGTAAAGACATTCAGTTACTGCCCTGCTATTAGTGTTAAATTCTGGAAAAAGGATTTTCCTTTTCACAGATTTCTTCTGTTTTTGCTATTTGTCACAAAAACATGTTTCAGATCAAATTATTTATAGTATCAGAAAGATGACCAAAGTAAATACAAAAACCAATTTTCAAGTTAAGACTTCACTCATTAAAGCTGCAGTGTGCAACTTATAATGAAATACATATATTTTTTACATATTTGTTGAAACTGTCACTATGTGTTGACAGTATGGCATGAGACAGATAATCTGTGAAGAAAATTGAGCTCCTCTGCCATATCACAATACTAACTAGAAACAACCAATCAGAGCCAGGAGGCGGGTTTTAGTAATGTCAATAACAACCTTTAGTGGCGCTTCTCATCCCGTCCTCCCCTTGACTGTGGTGCTGCAGCTAGCAGAGTCTGTTGTGGATGCTAATGCTAGTTAGCATGGTCACTCATGGCAGTAGATAAATGGTTTTCTGTAACTGTGAATTGTTACTCTGCCATTTTTACACAATTCATGGCATGTACATAAGTTTGATTAACAATGCTAAGACCCTCCCTCTGGCTCTGATTGGTTGTTTTGGTGGATTTCTTCAGATAGCAATAATAGCTCAGAGAGGAGTCATATTTCACAAGTTGAGACCTAGTCAGCACTTATGTCATCATTATCACCAACTGGGGTTGCACTGCAACTAGTCCACTTCCAACTTTTACCAAAAAGCTGTGCAAGGTCAGGACAATAAAAAGAGGTGGATTATTAATTAAAAAAGTTTAAATAGGCCTGTAGCAAAATAGGATCAGTATATAAAAGTCAAATTACAAAATGCACCAACTACACAGTAAACATACTGCACATGGCTATGGCTCATACATCTCCTCATGTGTCCAGACAATATTAACATTTGTTAATGTTCCACAAATAGAAGTGGCAGCGATCCGTTTTTTTGGGGAGGTGAAATAATCTGACTTGGGCCTTTCAGACTGCCGTGAAAAAGTCAGATATAGGTTGCATATGGGCAAAAAGAATTGGATTTGGGTTCCATCTCCCTTCTATTTGAATGTAGTTTTAGTTTTAGAAGTAGCAGATTATTCAGTTTTCATAAGCAGAGTTCATTTTGACTCACACAATATAAGGAATTATAATGATATAAAACAGAGAAATATTTGGAAGCAGCTGATGCAGGTCTAGAAGCAATAATGTTTAAGGTAAACAAATGGCTAACAATAGTACTGAGTACAGCACTTAAAGGAGTTGACTGTGAATCAAGAGACAATATTTCCATTAAAAAAATAAACCTTTCTGTTAATTAAAGACAAGAGTCAACTAAAAACAATCAAGGAAACCCCAGAGAATGATCCATTTAAAGACAGTAGGATTCTGATCCTGTGTCTGGTAGCTGTTCAGCTATATTTGGCACATTTTGAACCATTCTAATCCTCCTGATATCACTCATGTTGCTCTCACAGCCACACATGCACTAGAGCTACCTCTGCTGGACACCTATTTCCTAAAGAATTAGAAACTTAAGAACAAATGTTGACAAACTTCCTTATGCTTCACTGTGGAACAGCTGTGAACCAACATGGAGCTTGGTGTTATTATCTCAGTGACTCATTAAGCAGGAAGTGAGTGGAAGCACCTTTGGGCAGGTTGCAGAAACCAGCGGGAGCAGAGATGGAGGACAGGTTGTCTTCCCCAACCCTCAGCAGGTCCTCGCTCTCACTGCGTGAGTGCAGGGAGCGATGCTCTAGGTCTCTGGGGGCCAGGAAGGCGCTGGGGTCAAAACTCTCTCGAGGAAATTTAACAATCTTCTGAGACTTTATCCAGCGACCGTTGACAAATTGGAAGCGCTTCAGGTGGACAATCTGGAGAAAATACATGTGGCAGACATTTAAACACCTCACATACAGTCATTATTGGAAGCCCATGTGGAAGCCAGCTCCAGGGCTCATGGTTTACAGACCAGGATGGGCGGGAGCCTCCACAGGTCCAGCTTCTTGGTGGCCAGCCGATGGGTCTTGCACTTTGAGCAGTAGTAGAGCTCATCCTCCCCCAGCTCCTCTTCACTGGTGAAGGCCTTCAGACAGCTGTCCAAGCTGATGGGCTCAGCCTGAGCACGACGAGACTGCTCCACACTACAGTGCTCCTCCACAATCTGCAGGGAGGCATAGAGGTATTTGCTGCTCTGCACTGACCACCTTCTCTTTCACTTACAAACACAATATTTTGATTATGTTCAGTAAAGATCTTTGCTTTACTGAATGTGTGACACATTTAGCCAACTTGTCACTTAAACAAGACATTTTGCCTATATGTGAAAAAGATTTGCCAGTAAGACTGGTATTTAAAGTTGCCAGGTTTGGGGGTAAATAACTTTTCCAAGAAGTTCCAGTTGGTTTAAATAGTTTTCTTTTCCCTTAATGAACAAAATAATCATTTGATAACTACTTTTTGTATTTTCTCAGGTTATCTTTATCCAATTTTAGAAATTTGATTACTGTCAAAAAACAAAGACAGAAGGAATGTGTAGACAGGCAAACAGCACTGCATATCACAAAGATTTCTTTATTTCATTCTAATGTAGAAATTCCTCCCCATAGTGGTGTGTGTGTGTTATGTGCTGCTCCCAGTCTGAGGCTGCTGGTGTGTGTTACCCTCTCCTGGGAGGTCTGGTAGCGAAGGTGTAGGGCGGTGGGATCCCAGTCCACAGCTATATAAGCATTCCCTACAGAGGCTCTGTCCTCTGTACACTCTATGGTGCAGCCTCGACAGAACCTGGAACAGGACAAACACATTAACAAAACAAATGGAATATTTCATTTTCTGAACCTGAATGTTGCATTAAACACGTTTCTTATAAATTTTATGTAATGTGAGAGCATGAATCAGATGTGTTGCTTCTTAACTTGTGGCAAATGCCTGTGAGTGGATCCTACCTGTACCAGGGACACCAAGCACACGAGTTGCCGTCCTTTCCCACCACTCGCAGAGTGAAGGGGTACTGGTACCCCATGCTGTCATCACTGCAGGTTAGGAAAAGGAAAAATCAACAATATGATGTGTCTGTGATGAACAGAAGCTTCTCAGGCATTCAGCAGCAGACAGCCCTGCTCCTGACAGACCTCCAGCCTCCTACCAATCACAGATAGATCCCAACTGGACCCTGATGTCGGTGGTGCAACCCTCCTCCTAGCTCTGATTGGTTATTTCTGTCTGGGTGCATTTCTGTAGATGGCAATCAAAGCACTGGGAGGAGGTGGAAGAGCTAAATTTTTTAACGGATTATCTGTCTTATACTGTACTGCCATTACATAGTAACATTTTTATCAAATATGTCAAAAAACATATTTTTAAAAAGAAGAATATAATTTATTTTTTTCTCTTCTTTCAAATGTGAAATTAAAACTCAGTGCTGAAGAACATTTATCCTTCAGATTAGTTTTTCTAAGGATTTCAACCGACACGAAAAACAATAATATATAATAATATTATGAGGCGGAATAGATTTTTAATGCATAAATATAAGAAGAGAAAAAGACTTCTTATCAATTGCTACATTTTACAGTCAACCATACTCATCATGTTCATCCACTAACACTGCTGTGAGACATATGCATGAGAAGACTAAGATGTTTGTGAGAATTACCAGTCCTGAGCATGGTTGCTAGCCTCCTGGGGGGGCAGTGGGCTGGCCAGTCGCGACACTTGGATCCAGACTGCGTCATACAGGTCCTTCTTACTGGTGTGGACAGTGCAGGGGACGATGAGCGGCATCCCAAACAGGCTGGGCCGGTTCTTCTGAGATGACAGGAAGTACAACTCTGTCCGCATCTGAAAAGGGGAAACAAACATGGACGTGTACCCAGCATAAACACATCGGCCATTTTCAAATGTCACTTAACAACACATGTTTAGTGAAATCTCACCCAAGATTGTCGCAATACGCAATTAATCATCTAGTTAATCTCACAATACATTAAAATGAGCTTGATCATGTTCATTCTGATGACTAATATTTTTTGAAGGTCAATTTTGTTTACAGACACCATAACACATTTTATTTATGGTTTTGGTTGTGTGTGGTGCTTATTTCCTTTTTTATTGTTTTTGGTTGTGGTTTTATTTTGGATTTAAAATGTCTTCTGGTCCCAGTGTTAAGTGTTCTTTACAAATTAAACTTTATTTATATTTGAGAGGGTGAACTTGCATTCTTACACCATTATCAATATATTACCTGAAAATGGGCTCAAAACCACAACATTATCTTTTTTACTGCAATCAGTACTGGGATGATTTGTGGCCTATTCTCACCATCTTTCTGTGCATGGCGATGATATATCCAATGAAAGGGCTGTCCTGCAGGGGGCTTATGTGTCCGTTGGCAACCCCATTGACCAGAGGCGTCTCTGGGCTGCTGGGCAGCAGGGTGCCGAGCCCACCGTTAGCGATCAGGTGCCCGTTAGCAGCTGTTGGGGTGATGTCTGGTTGAACAAGGCAAAAAATGATGAAAACAGAAAATGCACAGACAGTAGTAGACGACCATGCAGACCTCCAGTACGTGAAAAGTCTGCTGCTACAGGAGAGTAACCTGTGAGTGTGGGCGAGCTCAGAGATGTTGGCGAACCCGGCACCGGGACCTCAAACGCACAGAGGAAGCCATTGACAGAGAGACGGACCTTCTGGTTGTCCTGAGGGAAGTTCTGAACACGGACAGCTGACATGTTAGACTGCAGAACTCCAGAGAGTACAACTGTGTTAGCACCAGCATCACCATGGGACTACCTTGATGTTGGAAGCATGGACCTCAGCCAGGAGGATCTGCTCCGGCTTCAGGCTGCACAGCTCGCTCAGCAGCTTCTTCAGCCCCGTGTATTTCTCATCCATGTTCAGCCTCAGCCCGTATCGCACCGGCGTGGAGCCGTCCAGCTTAATAACTGCACACACAACACTGCACTTTATCCGTTCCTGAGATACCATGTTTATTCTCACTGGTGTACTCACCAGTGATCTCCAAATGCATGGAACTGTCCATGGGCAGAGGCAGGGACAGGAAGTTGAAGGGGTCGAAGCGAGCGCTGATGTGGCCACAAGTTTTACACTTAACCTGGGACTTGAGTTGACCGTGGAACAGATCCACCACGATGGAGCGATTCCTGCGAAGGTGGTTATCCCAGGCCTGCAGAGATGAAGAACATAAGCACACACCAAGGATAACAGCACCTCCGTTAGAACAGCAGCAGCTCCTTAAGCAATGCAGTACATCACGAGACACGATGAGAACCACGATGAGAACGAGAGGCTGTGACTTGGATACGGGTCGGTCAAAAAAGAGGAAAGCAGTGGGCCTCCTCTGGTTTGGGAAGGAATTTTCTGATCCGTTTGAAGAGATTAGATATTGCAGATGGGAAGTTTTTATTGATTAGGATTAGAACTGAATCTAAGAGAAGTATTAAAACAACATCTGCAGTGATGTGGATTCTGCTATCTTTAGAAATCTTCCATCATAACTAGAAACAAGAAGAAAAAAAAGAAAAACTTTTAAATCTCCTTTGAAAGCTGGATCTACACTCTTCACTCCCAGAGTGAAACAAATGTACCAAAAATCCCATAAAGTAGAACTACAGGGAAATGATAAACACTCTGCTGCCTCCTGGTGGCTGCCACTTTCCCCCTCCAGACAATATAGGGAAATTAGCTGCATTGAGAAATTATTGTACATTTCCAGACTAGTAGTAAAAATTGGGTATATGGATGAATGTTTTTGTGACAACTTATCCAATATTGACAGAAAGATATGTTAATTTAATAACTGTACACACACACTGTGTTTTGCATGTGCGTGTGATATGGGAGGAGGGAGGAAGACAGGAGAGCAAATCAGCAGAGCTCTGACCTCAGAAGCCACTTCCCAGTCCGGCCGCCCGTCGCTGTCCTTCAGCTCCACATATGGCTTCTCATGGACCCGGTTCAGGTCTTCATGGAGGCCATCCAGGAGGAATGCCAGCAGCTCCTGGGAGTCCTGCTGCTGGAAGCCGTTGAAGCGAGGGGCATACTTTGCTATTGTCCACTAGGGAGAAAACAGTTTGGTTTGTTTCATTCTTTTAAAGCTTGGATGCATCAACAGAAAGGTGGAGCCTCCTGAACCCTTTGGGTTTGCAGGAAAAGACTGGATGGAAGCTTCACCCTGAGTTTGAGCGGAGCAATGCTCTTCTGGGTTCCACTCCACAGCTCCAGCACCAGGTCTCCGTAACACTTGGCCATATGACCCCTCATCCCGATGGGGTTGATCCTGAAGGGAAACGGCATACAGGTTGAGCGGGACAGAAACACTCTGGAGTGCGCCGATGTCATGCAGACCACTCAGCACCTGTTGAGCTCGTACAGGTGCCTCCCCGACAGGAAGTAGTCCGACAGAGGCTTGGTGTTGCTCACACACTGAATGCTGGAGTTCATGAAACACGTGTTGCCAAGGTTACTGAGACCAGTCGCTCCTTTCTCAGTAGGAACTAGGCAGTGGAAAACAAGACAAGAAATCAACGAAGCTTTGATTTACAGAATTAAATTTATGATCAATATTTTTAAAGCCTAATGCAAAAACCTGTTGTAAACATACATCAACCAAAAGAGGAACTTTGCCACTCACTTAAGCTGCACTTTTTAGCCATTTACACAATAATTATGAGTGAAAATGAAAAGGCATTAGGGGCAATTCTAGATTAAAAAAAACTTAAAGAAAAATAATTGGACATTCTGATGACAAAAAATTATAGAATAAAGGATATTTTCTCATAATTAAAGGCAAACATTCACAATACTAAAACTAAGATACCTCTGAGAAAGTTGGTCATTTGTGACAATAAATGGCAGAAATCCTCTAGGATATAAGTGGTAAATTTAGGAGATGTGGATATTAGCGACTCTTTTTCCTCTCACATTCTCTCCCAGATCCAGAGCAGATCCGGTGCAGTCATACTGCAACTTCTTTCTCAATGTCTCAGGTGTGTGTTCTGGATCCCAAGGAATTCATGGTGATTCTGCACCCAGGAGAAGTTCTGATGCAGGAAGAATCTTCTGTTTACACTTTGGAAAGATCCAGATGTGCATCTTGGAAACATATTTCTTCAACCTGAGAAGACTTCTGCCATGTTCTGTGGCAAATGTCTAATTTTATAATTTGAGGGGGTTTTTTATGCACATTTCTGACTTACAATGTCTAGAATATCTTAATTTTAATATGAGAAATGTATCCCTTTAGTCACTGAAAAAGTAGCATTTTTTTCTTGCAATCTTTTAACAGTTTACATCAGAAAATATTGTCATTTCTGTTCTCATAAACAAATAAATTATCCTAAAAGTTTTGTTAAAATTATTGTTCTTATTTTGTGTGCCAGAGCCAGTATAACCTATAGTCGAAACCTCTTACAGCTGCTGAAAACAATAAATCTAAGAGAACAGCGTAACAATAACATTCATTTTTATGAGTTTATGAAACGTGCAGGACAAAGAGGACTCCTGCACATCAAACAGTTGGACATCAGAGTTGATGCAACACAGGCCTGCTGCTGTGTAAGAAATCGCATGATGCAAGTGATGTGGAGAAAAAACTACAAATCACAGAAGAACTCCTTCTGGAGCTGCTAGGGGACGTCTGATGGCTAAAGTGTTTTAGATACTGAAAAATGATTTCTGCTACAGTCTGGGAGCATGAGAGACAACAGCTGGAGTGATAAGGCAATGATAAAGGAGAAAGAGAAGGAGGAGAAGGGGTCACATGGGTGTAGTTTCTATCCTGTTCTTCATGATCTGTCCTCTCTTCTCTTTTAGCAAAATCTAAGAGCATCAAAACTAGAAGGTGTTTTTCACTCACTGATGGATTGACATCTCTGAAACAAAAACCATCAACTAAACATTTTTAGTTGATGGTTTGTGCTATCAGAGTTAAGCTCACTGAGTCAGATGTTCAGGTTCTACATGGTATCTGATATCATCCTGAGTGAACTGGCCATGAAGAATAAAGCACTGGTCCGTAAGCATCCACTGAGCCCAGCAGCAGAGAATGTGAAGTGGGAGAACACAGAGAACCTCAGCGTACCTTTGTGTCTGTCCATTTTGCTGCTGTTGGCGATGAAGGACATTTCCTCAGGCCAGCTCATGTCTTTGTTCCTGACTGAGGACGAACAAACAGAGATGACAAGTTTTCTCATCAGCCAACATCAAGTTCTCAGTACATAGCAGCTGCAGTTTAGTGACTGAGAAGCAACAAGAGGAACATTCGGGAGAGCTTCTCATACCCTCAATAACCAGCTGCTGCTCATCCTGGATCTTCAGACTCTCCAGAGTGTGGTCTTCATCATCGAGCAGGGTCAGGTAATTCTGGAGGAAAAACACTGGTTTTATTCAAATGTACTGAACAATCTTTACAGATGCATTGGGGGAACAGTCAGGCTGTTCGGATGGTCATGATGCCATTTTACAGAGGCTTTCATTATTTAATGTTTTAAACTGTTTGGTCACAACGAGGTCTACAGTAGAGGTCGCGTTAATGGAATATTTTCTGTATTTGACCGGTTACTTCTTTAAACGACGGGAAAATTTTAAACCCGTCGGTCATTTGACAGGTTATAATTCACACCTTTGACTAGTGCACATGGGCAGACATTACAGACTTTACTCAAAGAGTTCATCGCAGAGGCAACTAAAATTAATCAATAAAATCCTTTCTAAATATCATCTCATGGACACTAAACTAAATGCGTCATTCTGATGGGGAGCTGACAGCGTGTTGAAGAGTTATGGACAGGACACTTTGGAGAATCTGGTTCAAAAGCGCATTCCAAACCTTTGGTTGAAGTGGAGCGTATAATTCAAGTCTCTATTCCATACAGAATAGAGAAAACTATAGAGTTTTCAATGTTGTGATAATCCATTTAGAGTCTAAACAGAGGAACCGGTGTTCTGTAGGTTATCTTGAGGACATAAATAAAGGTGCAGAAGTTAATTAGACTGTAACAAGCGCAGTGCGCTGCAAATGTATGAGGCAATGAGGAGGTGGCTCCGCTGCTGTGAAGAATTCAACTTAACTGATCCTGCGGTTTTAACAAATGGAGCTGAAGACGTTACCCTCCTGAGCTCAGGAGGAGAGCGGCGCTCAGAAGTGTGGCAGACGTAACATCTCGTAAAAAGATTCTCGTAAAAGCGCATGCCCGGACCGCACACAGGGTAAAAAACTCGCAGATCGGTTTGGATCAGACAGATTCAACTGACTGATGAACTAGTGTAGATTTCTCTGCAGATGCCACCAAAGAGGAATTAGTGAAGCTGTGCGTTCTGACCGCAGCAGGTGCTTGTAATTTAAGTGGAGTCGTTTAATTTCAGTTATTATAAGTTATGGGGGCCACAGTCAGTAGTTTTAGTCACTACGGAGAAAAAGTTAGCTGCGTTCATCTGCTTTATGTATGATGGGATCTGGATTCATGGCTCAATTAGGTGAATTTTAACTAAACCGCATAAAAATGCGTCTAAATAGCTTATGTTAACATAATTATAATTTGAGGGGTAAAAACAGGAGATGACCGATTTTTTTAATGCTGTCCATCAAAATGACGGAGAACAAGAAAGTCTAGTGCAACCTCTGATCTACAGATTAAAATCCTTCCAGCTGTCAGAGAAAGTGGTGACTGCAGATCTCCCTGGATATCATGCACAAAGAACAATAAGCCCAACCTATTTCTGCCTTGTTGCTACTCACTGCCAGTCAGCTGGGTGAAAAAAAGCTCCAACACTTTCCATTGCTTTTCAGAAAGATGAATCATAAAAATGGTAGTCATGCTGTGGAAACTAAAAGACTCCTCTTCACACACAGGGACATAAGCATCAGAGCTAGTTGTCAGGATTTTGAATTTCTTTAAATTTATTTATTCTAGCACAATAATAGTAACATTACAGAGTTAATAAAGAAAAGACATTTAAAATGGTCTAGACTCCAGTACAACATCTCGTTATATTTGCCTGTGGCGTTGAACTTTAAAATGATCTCAGGTCTATCTCTGAACACAGAACATGAGGTTTCTAAGTGATCTCTGTTCACCTCACTGTTGTAGAGCCAGAGCCTCATGTCCTCCTCCTTGATGCGAAGCCGCTGTGACAGGTACAGGTGGATGTCTTTGATGGTGGCCATGCGGCTGAAGCAGCCTGTGTACGCCAGCATCCTCTTCAGAGGAGCGTTAGGAGATGGCACGTTTCCTGGACGAATACAAACCCCCGTTTAGTCCCAAACACCAGAGAAATCCTAATAATCAGACCAAAGCCAGGACTTCCATCCAGCACACAAGCTCACAGATGCAACCAACAGCAGCCATCAGCTGATTGAGGATTAGTTGTAAGAAAGCAGCAAGAAAAGTCAATCAGAGCAGGCATGATTGGTCATATAGTCAGCAAACCAACCTGGTGGATTCAGGACTCAAACACAAATCATAATTAGTCCTGTTATTCAACTGGTGGTGATTGAACAAATATTAAGAGATTTGCTAGTTTGATTCCCACCCACACAGCTTTGCTATTGTTCCACCATGGCACAATAAGAAGCAGCCTGTACATGTTTATCCTGCATGCCAAGAGGGGCTATTAGGGCTGGATCAGGCTCTCAGGCCCAGGTCAGAACCACAGCAGGAGTGAAACTGGAAACAGAGTCCAGTCTGATCACATGATTTGGAGGGGCGTGCTCACACACACAGCGCTGATGTCAGCCTGAGCATCCCAAACCTGATCAGGCCTGAAATGGCTTTCTAGAAGTCCAGGAAAGCTGTGATGTTCATCAGCAGAGAAATGACACGGCGAGATGAGGACACTGCCTACTCACTGGCCACACTTTCCTTTTGACTTCAGTTTATGCAACAGATGCTGTAAAACAACTATGGCTAAGATTTTCAGGCAGTAAGCTGACAATGCAGACTAGGAATAAACTGAGGAGGATTTTAAATACAGATAGCAGAAGTCAAGTATTTCCACCTCTCCAGTCACTGTGGCTAAAAGTGAGGACGACATGCAGGAACAGTCACATTTTATTACAAAACAGTGATTATTGATGCTGTAGAGAGCATCATCATGGCTTTAAATGCAATCCATCGCAAAAGTATTCATACCCTTAAACCTTTCTCCTTTGCTCAAGTTGCAACAGCACACTTCAATGTATTTAACTTCAGATTTATGTAACAAATCAACACAAAGTACAACATAACCATAAACTGGAAGGAAAAGGATAGATGGTTTTATTTTGTACTCCGATACCACTAAATAAAATCCAGTGCAACCAATTCAGATCTCATCTTGATAGTAAATAAAGTCTAAGCTGTTCTGTGAAGGTTTCAGAGGTTTGTAAGAGAACAAACAGCATCATGGAGACCAAAGAGGCCAGCAGGCAGAGCAGGGAGGAAGAACTGGAGAGCTTAACTGCAAAGTCAGGCTTCACAGCTCTGTTCAGTCCAACCATCTAAAGGAGCAAAGACTATGGTACAACTGTAAACCTAATGAGACCAGGCTGTCTGTGAAACGGGAAAAGCAATGCTGTGCATCACAGTTTCACAGTAAAACATGGTGACGGCAGCATTATTGGGACAGGAAAGCTGGAGATGATGAGAGAATGGATGGAGCTAATTATAAAGTAATGCTGTTCAACACTCAGCTGGATGACCTTTAACCTGCAGCCAGAGGGGGATGTGATCAAAACTGGTGGTGAGCCGTATTAATGTGGTTCAATTAAAGTTCAGATTTAAATCTAACAAAGAATCTATGGCAAGAATCTATTATTCATATAATCTGGCTGAGCTTGAGCCACTTTGCAAAGAAGAGCAGGTAAAACTGTAAGCGGGGAGGTGGAGCTGCAGCAAAATGTGGTTCTACGATCTATTGACTTAATAAAAGGCCCATCATGATTTAGTCATCTATAAAAAAATAAACCAGCTGAAACCTAGGTATCCTTTTTCTTCCAACTCATGTTTTTACACAATTTGTGTTGCTTTATTATATCAACTTCCAAACAAAACACTGTGGTTTGAGGTTGTAAAGTGACAAAACATGGACTGTGGAAACATTTGCAAGGCCCTGTCTTATACACTGTCAGTAGTCATAGTTTCACTATTTACTAAGCCACTCCCAGATTTCCTTCACATACTATTATGCCATCTCTGCAAAGCTGTGAAGATTGGAAAAGTCAATTATTAAACTTTCCTAATGATTAGTTTTTGCTGTGGGAGATGTGGGATTGCTCAGGGAAACATTTATCGACGGCTTGCTCTGGTCTTGCTGCAGGCTTACGTTACCTCTTGGTGGGGGCAAATACGGTGGAAACATTCGCAGGCTGGTCATACCCATATTGACCCATATGTTGGACTGAGGGGAGCGTGTGGCAGGCTGCTGGCGGAGGAACAGGAGGTAGCGGGGGAACAGCTCCAGCTCTGCTTGACCAGTCTTGCTTTCCAGGATAACCTGCAGGAGTGGAGAGGAAAGTTATGTTAGCTAGCAATGAAGCTGCTGTCCCTGGGTGGACAGAACAGTCCAACAGAGACGCCCATGAAGGAACATGCTGAGACATTTTGGTTTTGTAGCATTTATTCAAAGGAGAGACTAGCTTCCTATAAATCAACTTCATAAAGTTCAACATGACTACAGTCCAGCACAGAGCAGAGGTCTGGCAGGTTAAACATGTACAAGGAGATACATTAAGATAACATTACATGTACTTGTTGATCAAAAGGAATAATGATGTGGAAAGAAAGGAGAAATATCTTAATAATGAGATTCAGATTTTAAATTCTTTTTCACCAAAGAAAAGGGCTAGAAACATGCAGTGTTAAACATTTTGGGCACATATGAAATTTTTGTTTTACTTATAGTTTTAGTATGGCTATAGCTATTTTGTTTTAATTTGTTTGGTTTTGTTGGAAGTGAATCTGGACTAGTCAGTAGTTCAGTGCCACACTCTGTTTTTCCAGTGTATCCAGCCTGAAGGGACATTACTCTCTTTTGTCTCACGCTGCTCCGTTCACTCACCGGTCGTGGCAGGCTCAGGTTGGCACCGTACCAGTGGTAGAGGGCCCGCCACACAGGCTCTGGCATCATCTCAAAGTCTCTGCCAGGCACCAGCTGCAAAGAGCGCTTCAGTCTGCCACCCTCCATAGTTAACGTCGGGGCCTGCAGGGGATAGAGCACAGCAGATACGTAAGCAGAGAGGAAAAAAAGCACAGAAAAGACGCTGTTCTGTCACTTTGAATAACACATAACAGCCAGAGACAAAATCCTAATGCTGTGGAGAAGCTGGCAGCCTTCTATTATTACAGTAAATTGCAGAGATAAAAACTAAATGGAGACACTATCTGGTTCCAGACCACAAAAAAACAACAAAAAAAACAAAGAAGTGGGTTTGAAATTAGTACCTCTGCTACCAAACTATTATCATGATGCAAAGTGGAACAAATATTTAACGGTTTCTACAGCCTGTATGAGTGCAGGACAGTGTAAAGCAAGGGGACTGCATCATTCTCTCTAAAGCAGTGTGGCTTCTATTCTCAGATCAAACATATCCACTAACAAGCAGATGAAAGGAAACACCATGAACAAAACAACTGGGTTCAGTCTAGTTTCCTAACGACAGCAGAGCAGGATGGACTGTGGCTGATTTTTAGTGTGGACAATTTGTGTTTGTTTATTGTAGAAGCATGTGCCTGTGAAATGATCAAATGTAAAATAAAAATTAAGAGATAGAAATATTTCTGCAAAATGCTGTGTGTGAAAGGGAGTCCTGCTATCTGACCTTGACGACCCACGATATACACGATATATCAGCACTAACATCAGTATTGATGTTGGTCATTTTTTTTAACATATCGGTGTTGGTCTGATAAATAAAACTAAGCCCATATTAACCAATATTTATTTTGACTTTCATCTGATTGCCGTTTGTTTCTGGTAGTTTTTTTTTTTCCAAAGGGGTCGCATCAGTGGTGAAAAATATATAATATCGCTTATTGGCAATAACAACAATATTAATTTCAGATATTGAATTTTCATATTGGTGCATCCCTAACATACACCCATTCTGCTTAGAGGGATGGACTACTCCTTCAACTGATACAGATTGGAAGATTTTTTGAATAAACATTTAATGTTTCATATTTTTTTGGATTGGGACTTTATATGGATGAGCCTTTAAGAACTATTCTGAAACAGAGTGAAAAATCCACAGAGCAGGAAAACAGTTCTAATGAGTTCCACCGGTCAACATGGTGAGGACCATTTTGACCAACATAGGATGTAGGTCAACATAGGACATAGGAAAAGCCCTCCTTGCCTTTATGGGGTCGGTGGTGACCAGAGACTGGTTGTCGATGGCTCCAGGCCTCTGTGCTGTCAGCTGAGAGGGCAGGTGACCGTTGGCTCCAGAAAAACACTGATTGTTGTTTTCTGAAATGTTGTGCTGACGGGCGAAGCAGCTCTCTGCTGAGGAAGGACCCAGCTGAGGACTCAGTGCTGTTGGGGCGTGGAGGGAGAGGAGATCAACATCAACAGCAAACAATCAGAAAATAGCAAAACTGTCAGATGACAGAGGAAACAGGAGGCTTAAATAAATACAGCAAAGTTTGTACATAATGCAGTAGCATAGTACTAATATGAGGTATAAAGTCTCTAATTATTTCATGTACGCTTTTTCACCAGGATATCTTATTTAGATGGGAACTCTTTCAATCTGGTGGCTGAAGACTTCATCTAGCTGTTTCATAACTATACCAAGATGAATGAACTGATTTGAAATCTACAGCACTATCAGTTTAAGTTGAAGTAATTCAGCTAAACTCTTTTCTGTCTTCACCCTTACAGAAAACTCTGTGAACCTGGAGACTGAAAAAGGTTTTTACACCCAGATCATCAAATAATAACATCAAAGAAAACTGACCTTCAATGGTGATTTCATATATTACAACCAATGTGAAAATGTAACTATTCAATTTTTTTATGTAATTTAATAAACCAGAATACAGTATGAACTGCAGAATAAACTGTTTTGTGACTAGAGATTGTTCTATGTGTTATTTCATATTTTATTCATTCCATGTGTCTTGTGTTGCTGTGTGAAGTGTACAGAGACCATAATGAATCTGAATTAGCTCAAACCAACAAACACACTCCAGATTCCTCATGACATAAATCTACTTTCTCAATATTCACAATTCATCTTGAACTGTGAAATTATTGCATCATTTCATTGGCTCTATTTTTTTTTTTAATCTATTTTTACATTTAAATACTTTATCTTTAAACATTTAAATTCTTTTATCATTTTATCATTAGCTTAATGATAATAAACTCCTGTCGTTTGTAGTCATCTGTATTAATTCTATTAATTCTATTGCTGCTCAGACAGCACCAGTGCTGTTTGCACCTTCTTCTGTTATCATTTTAAAACCTGAGCTGCATCAGGCATCCATTTATATAGACACCAACTGAGGCTGAATTATTTGTCTATTTTCTTGATGATTAAAATGTATCCCGTTTTAAAGATCGGGTGACGTTCCAAATTGGTCATTGTGATCTAAATTACTAGTTTTATTAATAATTGCCTTAAGTAGTTATTGTACTGTAGTTATTCATAGCCAAGGCTGGACCTCTATTGCTGCACAACAAATCTAAGACATGCAACAAACTGAGTTTTAATGTACTTTACAGTAATTAGGATTGTATTGAATAAGTCTGGATTATTGTATTGGAATGAATCAGACTGATTTAACATGAATTGGAGCTGGTCTGGATTGAGTGTAACTGGGTATTACATGAATTGACATGTTTATCTCCTTCAGCAACATAATATGTTTATTCAAATGTGGAGGCATGTAAATACACGGGATTGAACTGAATTTAAAAACTCTCACTTACTTGTTTCCACATGAACTAACAAACAGAGAAATCAACAGTGGACTCTTATCTATTGTGGACTGTTTCAAGAAGACTGACCAGTTTCTGTTGCTTCTGAGGCACTCGACACAGCATCAGGAGACTTCTCCTCTGAGGGACTGAAGGGGCCGAAGGTCCCCAGTCCCCCCGGCATGTCGGGGTGTGCGGGCTCCACAGTGGCTGTGACTGTCAGGGGCCTGAGTGAGCTCAGAATGGACGGCTGCTCCACAACGATGTCTTTATGCTCCTGGACAGGAAGACAACAGCAGGGACTGTCCTGTCAGTGTTCAAAGTGGTTAGACAACAGCAGCTAAAGAACTTGCTTTGGCTAAATGACTGGAACATTTCAGGAAGGGTGCTGGTTCCCACAGGTAGCTCAGATGAGATGGAGTCTGGCTTACTGACACTTCTCACACCTCAACAGAACAGAACTGCTGATGTTTCATCATATTTTCTGCCTTTCTAATGTTGAACAAACGTTTTCAGCATTAAAATGATCAAACCAGTGCATTAAAAACTGCAGATTGAGGAATGATGCACAGCAGGAAATATTTCCATTTAGAGGGAAACAGAAAAAAACTCTGAATGCTTTAAGGGTGATCAAGTGATTTTATCTATTAACTAAATTTTCTGGGTATGAAGATTTCATTTTTGGCAAATCTGAATTTTTTGGGGTTCCATAGATCAGAATGTCACCCACTCAGGGCTTTCCATCACATTTTACAAGCAGCTTGTATTTAGTTGGACTTTGAATTCAGGGAAACTCAGAACAGATAACTGAAATAAAAGAAAGTTTTTGAAAATATTTTTTTGTAATTTATAACTTAGAGCAGGGGTGCCCAACACATCGATCGCGATCGACCTGTCGATCGCGGAAAGGTTTTGAGTCGATCTTGGCAGGTGACAAGCTGAATGTCGCCAGGACACTGAGACCAGAACTTCCTCTTCTGACAGGCTTATCAAAAATATTCACTAAGATCCTAAAAGTTTGTAGCTTCATTAAAAAATAACGAAATGTGTTAAAATTAATCTCAGTAATTATTGTTTCAACAAGGTGTTGCACTATTCAGTGCATTTCGGTTCCATTAACAAATAAAAAACAAAAAGAAAAAAAAGGCAACTCAAAGACTGACTGATGAGCAGAGCAGGAGTTTAAACTAGCTACTCAACCACCACTGTGTTCATGAGAGGCTTATTAATAATCGAGAAATAAATATCAAGCCTGGAAACCTGATATTGTAATGGACTGAATGTTGTGTTTTCAAGTAATCTGTTCTCAGCTTGCGGGACGCAGGCGGTTGCCACGGCAATGGGTGTGCTTAAACGACAAAGAGACAGAGAGTAGAAAGGTAGGAGTGGTTTTGAGTTGATCGTCTGTTCGGGTTGTTTAACTTTGTTTACTTTTAGCTTTCTTTCTTCTTTTTGTCTTTCCTATGGTTTGTTATTTTGTTTGTATTTCCTTTTAATTAATGTAAAGCACTTTCAATTGCCTTGTTGCTGAAAATGTGCTATAATTACCTTATCTTACCTTTGCTGTGGCTCATTACTCCCACTGTAGGTTTTGAATATTCAATAAACGACAAACTTGGACTAATTAGCTCCTTCGTTTGTGAGTATATATCACAACAAACATCAAATAGGACAAATATATTTCATTAAGTTTTAACAAATTCTACTGCGATAATTATGTGAAATTAAATTAATTATATCCCAACTTCAGAAGATTTGCCTTTACCTTTACTGGGCTCTTTGGTTCCTCCTATCAGTCTGTAGTTTCTCATATTGAGGTCATCAAACCAAATTTCGGATCTACCATGACTGACTGACACCTGCTGGCGTCAGGTCTGCAACCAGCTTCTGACTGAGAAACCAGTAACCACCTCCTAGTGTCAGAATCTCACTGAAGAAGAAACTGCGTTAGGTTTTCTGTCACTTTATCATTTCTGCTATAACTGATGTATATTCGCATATAAAATAAGTCAATAGAGTTTAATTTGCAATTTTTATGTCTTTGTGTCATGAGGTAGATCTCAGGCGGCTGGTGAGAGTAAAAGTAGATCTTGCTCTCAAAAAGTTTGGGCACCCCTGACTCAAAGAAAGGGAGAAAAATAATCTATTAAAATTGAAAGTCAAATTTGGTGTAAAAGCCAAATCAGGATATTTTTTTTATTTTTAAGCCAATTAAAAAAATAAAGTTTATTCCTTTGATGGGTGGACACCATTTCTGATAACTCTACTTATCTTAATGTATATACATACATGTTATAAATACTTCACGTATTTTTATGTTATAATTTTGTCATTACTGTACAGTATTTTCTTAACTTTGCTTTGTACACAGTTGAATACATTTTTATTTTTGTGTGAACCTATATCTCTCGATCCTGCTCTGTTACACCTCAACATCCCACTATGGGACAATAAAGAATATTTTTAATCTATTCTAGTTTATGGCTTTGGAAAACATATAACATGCTTTTTAATTGTTATGTAACTATGCAGAGAAGCCACAACATAATAATATTGTAACATGAAAACAGAATAGGTTGATTATCGACTTTTGACAGGTAACTAGCTAGTTGAATACCAAAACCTCTGGTTTTTTAGTCAGTGAATGTACCATATATAAGAACATGTCAGCATCTCATTCAGTATGTGACAGAGGCAGACTGAAAGGCAAAATGTGTTCCTGCTGTTGCTTGAAAATCAGAGTCCATCTCCAGAACATACTGCTGGTTACACTGGTCACTGAATCTCTGAAGTGACAAAAAGGTGTCACCATGGTTACAGTATCCTTTGCAATATGGAGAACATAAAGCATATCCCATTTTAAATATCATGATTGGGAATGAAGTTTGGAAAGAGCTCTTTTCCATCCTCCCTTTAGATTCTTCTATGGTCATCTGGATGTAAAAAAAATAATAATCAAGTAACTTTTTAAAATTATTAAGGAACTATGAACCATTTTCACAGACTGCTCTGATTCTGTTGTGCTATTTACAAACAGCAGGAAGATGTTTTATCTTTATAATAGTGACATGATTTCACCTGGTATGAGACTAAACCTGGGGCAGAATATACTTTTTGATTTACAGAACAAATATTTAATGTTGACAATGTTTTGTATGAAATTGATGCTATTATTTTATGCACAATGGTGCTTCATTTCTTCTGCTTTACTCACATATTTAACGTAGTCCTTCCACTGCTGCCACCACAGCATGGAAATCAGGAACCAGCTCTGGCCCTGCTGCAGCCCATGTCTGCTCTCCCTTTCTAACCACCCCCTGCATACAGGCAGACGCACGCACACGCACGCACGCACGCACACGCACACACACACACACACACACACACACACACACACACACACACACACACACACACACACACACACACACTCTCATCAGATTTAAGCACATACCATCTGGAAACAGAAAAAGAAAAATCAGGTAAAGAGGCAGGTTACCTGATGATCTGCCCTTCCTCTTCAGGAGTGGCAGGTCTGAGGCCCAGCACTATGTGGCAAACCTGGGATAAGTCAAACACGTCGACATAATCATAAATGAATGCTGTTGCGCTTCCAGCAGCTGTATGGTGCCACAGCAGCATGCCGGGGTACCAACCTGGAAAAGCAGGTTCAGGAACTCATTGGCCAAAGCGCTCTTCACGCTCCAGATCTGGTAGTCTTCAAGGGTCAAGTGACCCAACTGTGTAAGAGCCAAATGACACACAGGTCAGCATACTGCTCCGTCTGATCGCAGAGTGCTCTGACACCTCACAAAGCTCTTTAGATTTCACTCCACCTGGTTACCATGTGTGTGACGTGCTGGTCTGATTTCAGGTACGGTGCCACTTATTAGTCCCTCCAGGAAGTTCCAATGTTCCGATTGCAACAATTAATGCAAATGCACTTATTTTGCATAGTCTTATACTTTTTGCCAGTAATCACAACTTTTCCACAAATGACTAATCAGCTTAACGTTTTCTGTATTTCCTTCTTTTTGTACCAGTTACTGCAACGTGACGTAATAGTCAAGTTAGCCTCCTTCTAATTTAACTTCTTGTTTCACATTATCTCTTGAAACCGAAGTCTGCAAGATGAAAGCATATGGGATGCTAAACAGTAACATTTTATTTTTGCAAAAACCATTCTGAGATGTTCTGTAGGATTTGCTTTTAGTGTGTATATAGGCAACCTGTCCATGTGTACCCCAGCACCCTCACAGTCCCACAAGGATAAGTGTGTTGGATAATGAAAGGGTGAATGTGTATACAGTTAATCTTAGCTTTATTGTCCAATATGACATTCTTGGCATAAAAATGAAACCATTTTGAAAATGGTCCTACAAAATTAGTAATTTTATGTCGCAACAATCACAAAAACTGATGCAAAATTTTAGAGGAACAGAGAATTCAGCTGAGGCAGCCTGAGGTTCCATCTGTCTGTTAACTGTTTCAAACTCCAGATTATAACTGAACTGTTAAACAGGTCTACAATGGGTTGCCATCTGTATTTCTGATATTTGGCCTGGATAGCCTTAATAATGTACAGTAAACTATCCCACAGTGCTAGCTAACACCTCAGTCACTCTACATCTCTGGATGTGAGAAAGTTTAAGAAAAATGACCTCTGTCAATGTGGATCTAGAACTGCATGTTTCCAACAAAAAACACTTAATTAAAGCAAGACTTCCTGTTTTATACACAAGAATGGAAAACTGAAAAAACACAATCATTTGGGAAACATCTTAACTGCATCATCACCTACTGCTGAGTAATAAAACAAACAATTTCAAAAATTTGTCAAGAAACAGAAAATGTCATCAACAATGATAAAGGCTGGCATTAAAATTTAATAATACAGATAATACATGCTACCTAAGAGGCAATATGTGGAGTTGCCAGTATTTATGGAAGATGGAGAAAAGGCTGTAAACAGAGTGACTTTGGTTTACATTATTTTCTGGTGGTAAACAAACATATTTGCTGTTTTAAACAAAGAAAAAGAGCCATTATTAATCTACAAAATTCTGAAATTGATCTGACAATTTAATGTTTTGTTCATGAAAATTTTTCAAATAAATGTTCTATGTTTGCTTTACTACTTATTTAAATTTGTTATTTAATTTCACATTGAAACAGATAGAATCTTAGATCTTAGGAAAAAGGCTTTTGGAAATGCGTGTGAAGAAGAGCACCCCGGTGTCTCACCTTGGTCGTGTCGTGCATCTTCACAATTTCCTCCACTATGTCTGAGACACTGCTGTGCAGCTCCTGCAACAGCATCAACATGTCAGTGGGAGACAGGAGAAACCAGAACTAAGCTCAGCTCTCAAATCTGCTGGGGAACATTCTGCAGGCTGACATGGAATTATTTTCATTCAGTTCATGTGCAGGGTCCCCACATACTTTCCATTTCCAAACATTCATAAGACTTGAAGTTCTAGACTTTTTTTCTGTCCCTTTTCTAAAAATGTTGGGTTATAAAAAATCTATCTGACCACATCAACAGTAGGTATGATTTACTATGTTTATGTTCCACAAATCATAAAACACAATACTGAAGTTGGCATGGGACTGTTTGGTAAAGTGTATGACTTTCTAATATCCAATGAAAATCTATAACACTTGTCCACCCAGGTCAGGATTGTCCTACCTTCAATATAGATTCTTTAAAGCTCACTTTGTGATCTCATTTTTTACATGTTTAAACATGTTAAATTAAGTTTCAATGATTTTGTTTGGGATTTAGACCAGAATCACAAGTCAAGTTCAAAACCCAGATTGAATGAAAGCACATGTAGCCGTCACTCTTAACTCATCAGCCTAAAAACCAATACACTAAAGAGGCAACACAAATAAACGATGCAATATAAATGTCAATCTATGTTTGAACATTTAATCTAAAAGTTAAGTATAAATCTATACTTCGTTTTTCAGACATTTGTTTTCTATTACAGAACAGAATAAAGAATAAAGTATATAAGCTGTTGCTTAACTATTTTTCTTTGATCCTTACTTTTCCAGATCTGAAAAATGATCATTTATGCAAACTACATATTGTCATTTTATTCCCAGAAGTTCCAGGATTATACAGGAACCCTGAATCTGCTGATCTGCTGCATTTCCACTCAAATAAAATATTTCAAATTGTTCATTCTTCTTCTTAAACTCACATATGTTCATGTCTTTTTTTAGCTTAAAAACACAAATGAGAGAATCAGACAACTACAAGACAGGAAGCAGCTGCCTTTATTACCACATATATTACTAAGGCTACAAGCTATTCTACCACAAAACACTCCAAATAATACATATTTTAATAACAAACACTAAACATTCTGTGATCAAACCTAAATGTAGTGTGTCTCTAAAGTATACGGATTTTACTGTTATTTCCAAATACCAGTCAATCAAATGGACAAGTCAACCTTTAGTAAATACTTTCAAATGCAGAAGATCAGCCTCTTCTATATTTGCCTCCATAATTCCACTCAAACCAAAACTGTTGGGCTGTTTTGAACTGAATCATGTGTTCATAGCAGGAAATGAATGCTCTCTCAGCCTGAGGGTGAACTCACAGGGATTGTGTCTGTGCGATTGTCCTTCCACACCTCCAGCAAGGCAACAACCATCTCATGGAGCTCATCTCGAGACAGGACCCCATCACGGTCCACATCAAACACTTTGAAGCAAACTGAAGAGAGAAATAAAACTAATTAATTTTATAATGTAGCTAATATCTTGATATGACTTTTTCTGCATCCAAATCAATCAAAAAGTTGATTTGAGGCTACATGTTAGAGCCACACAGGAGAAAGCCCTCCAGGTCTTATGACAGGAAGCCTGTTATTATGGAAAACCACAAGGAGGGTTCATTTATCTATAAGCAGTTAAAACCATAGCATGGCTTACATTTCTGCCTTTCAGCAACAGGCCCCCTACAGCAAGCTGAGAGTCCACAAGAGATCTCTTTAAAGTCGATGTGATTGTCCCGATTTTCATCAAAGGCGTGAAACAGGCCTGAAACACAGCATGAAGAAAAGAAATTATGTTTGGATGCAGTAATAAAGAGCAAACAGTGCAGAGGGAAGAGAAGGGGCTGGAGAAACCATTCTGGGCTAATTGCATGTGAGCTCATTAAGATTCAGAGTTTGTAAACCAAAGATCACAAATGACTCCAAAGTAAAAGCAGAGACTCCTGTGGAAAGAAAAGCAACACGTCCATGTCACTGGTTCCATCAAGCATTGATTCACTTGGTTCCAAACCCTGAAACCTGAAAACCTTACTAATGATTTCACAAAGTTTGATTTAAAATTCCAAAGAGTTCAACAAGCAGGGTTCAAACCTTGACACCAATTAAGGACAGTATAAGCTATCAAACTGCCCATGTCAGTTAAGGTTTGATGTGTTTACATGTTTGACATGGATTTCTAAGATTCCCCAGACGGAAGATTGGTCCCACTTTCCACACAGACTCATATTTCCAGAATTCTGAATCCAGTTTTTAAAGTATAGAATGACAGGCTCAATTTGGATATACTGCAGGTATGTATATAGATGGAGTCTATGGGTGTGACAGACAACAGCAGGACGGGTGGGTTTGTGTTGTGTGATGGACAGTCAGGTGGGTGGGGTTAGTGATGTAAGATGTGTTGGTAAGTGGGTGGGGTTTGACCAACATGTCACTGGCTGGGTGTTGTCTGGTGAGACAGATGTAGTGCAGGGGCAAGATGACAGATTTAGGGTGGATGAATGGGGTGGGGTTGGGCATGATGGATGGATGCAAAGTCCAAGACCACTGTTCAGGGCATAAAGTCTGCTAAGATGCAGATTTTTCCATGTCCGTTTTCATGCTTAACCACACTTTCTAATCTTTTTTAAAGATTGCATGTTTCTATTAAATATGTTTTCATAGCATGGAGACCTGTATCAGCGAAGATAGGACTTACCTTCACTCAGTGAGGCATGGATGGGAGGAGACACCAACGGGACGAAGGTTTCCAAGTCAAAGCGGCCGGTTCTGGACTGGGCTTTGAGCAGCCAGTAGCGCTTCTCCAAGTCTATTATGTCTGACTCCTCCACTGCAGGACAAGATCAAACAGGTAAAACATGGATCACAGTTCTAAATATACACTGCAGGACAATGTAACTCCAGCTTCAAAAATCAATGAGTTTCTCAATGTCTTCCAAAGGAATGGTGGCTGATTGAGCTCAAAACAACAGATTCACAGCCTTAGTCTAACGAAATGAAACCTACGACAG
Organism: Poecilia mexicana; assembly: GCF_051168715.1. Classification (NCBI taxonomy): domain Eukaryota; kingdom Metazoa; phylum Chordata; class Actinopteri; order Cyprinodontiformes; family Poeciliidae; genus Poecilia; species Poecilia mexicana. The sequence goes on from NW_028263382.1 coordinate 1,150,138, forward strand.
GTAAAGGTAGAAACTGTGAGTGAACATTTAACCATTTCTGTACAATGATATGTTAACTACATTTATATTAGATGGTACTTTGTATGCTCCTACTGGCATCAAAAGAAAAAGTGTAGTTTAAACTAAAGCAGCGAAACAGTTCCAGTTTTATCCTCGTGGAGGAAAACACAGTTTGTCCTTGGGAACAATATGAACGTCTAAAAGCAGAGAGCTCATTTTATTTAGTGGTAAAAAAAAAATTAAAAACATCTAATAGGACAGTGTCATCACTAGGAAGGGAACAAAGGTCAAACACATCAGAAATCAAACTGTTACTGACAACGTATTATCTGTAATACTTGCTTTGTTGCTGAAATGTGCTCTTCAAATAAACTTGAAACTCCTTTTTTTTAAACCAGAAAACCATAATTCCCTGCTGACATATCCATTCTCCACAATGCAGCAGAACAGATACTTGAAACAAGCAGAACCAAAATCCTAAAACACACAAAAGAGTGACTAAATGATGTACAAGGTTCTGTGTACATTTACAAAGGTTTGCAAAGTAATGTCTTGTTCTATTGAGTTCACACTAAGCACTTTTCTTAAAGCAAGGCAAGTACCGAGTCCACAAAACTCATCTGCTAGGATGAACTTTAAGACGGCTCTAGAGATGAGAAAATCCACTCCCTGAAGTTGTTCTGCAGTAACTGGCATCAAGCCATACTTCACCTATTCCAGGACCTGAAATCTGGATTATTCGAGTTGTGGGTGAGAATATAGTTTTTTATTTTATTGATTTTCCACCGAGCTGTCAGAGTTGCTGCAATTGCTGGGTTTTTTAAACTGCTTGACAAGAAACTGTATTTACATTGAATTGTTTTGTTTGCAACATCAAGCTGATAATGTCCACAGTCAACACGCTATACTAAAATGCATAGCGTGACTGCCGCTCTCTGAGCAGCACCAGTTGTGTGGTGGCTGCTCTGGTAGAGAGGAAACGGGGCTAGCCGCCCAACTAGTTCAACCACCTTGCTAGTATCCATTAGGATTGTGGGAAATGAAGGAATTTGTCATGAGAAATCTAGGCAATTTTTACACTTGACTATGAAGTCTCAACAGACCAAGGACAGTGCACGGTCCACCGAATGTGTACAGTGTGCCTAAGTATGTGGGAGAGGTATCATGTTTTGCAGCCATACAGCATAACAGTTTAAAAATAAAAAAGAACATTCTGGATTGAAAGTACATGCAGATGGCAGTAGGAACACTGAGAGAAGGCAGAGGAGCTTGATCTTTTCACAAATTATCTGTCTCATGTTATTGTTACAAAATAGTGATAGTTTTAACAAATATGAAAAAAAATTTTTTTAATAAAAGTTATCTACTGCAGCTTTAAAGGAAATAATCATCAAACTGTGTGGGAGGGCAGTAGACAATGGAGGGAATACGCTGACTGCTCAGACAAAGAGCATTGTATGAAGCTCTGCCAGGCTCGATGGACTAGTCACTCCCTGTCAACATGCTAATCCTCAGATTAAGCTAATAGGATTCAGCAAGTAGCCAGATACAGTAGCTGTTGGCATGACAGGTGTCAAAATACAGACAAGCAATCAAATTACAGTCAGTTCTTGGTAGAACAGACTGGCAATAAAATCAATCTTAAGAAAGGCTTGTTTTTAACAACTGTTGGTCGGAGCTTCAATGAGGATGGCAGAACGAAGCAGATTCGTGAAGAGCAGACAGTTCCCTGTACCTGTGGTACAGATTCTGAGTTTTGGAGGTAAGCATCAGGACAGTTGGCCCAGCACACTCTGAGAAATAGGCTTTCAGCATGCCTATTTACTGTAGCAGTTCCTGCTGGTTCTAAAGGACCGACTGAAACAAACTAAGAGGAGCAAAATCAATGCTCCTCCAGTAGAATGTTCAGGGAGCTATACTGAGCTAACATAGACAAATGGATGAAAGACTGATAAATTATTGAGGGTTATGGACCGAGGCAGGGAGAAGACACATCCCAGTCTCAAAGCTCAGTTGGGTGTTGCAGCCACAGCAAAAACAAAACATTAGTTCCTCCTTGGAGATAATCATAAAACAAGCAAAAAGCAGAAAGGCCTTCTGTGGTGAGGGCAGTGTTTTTCCCAATTTGACAGCCTTTTCGGCTGGAAGACAGGAATCATAACATCACTGTTGGATTGTTATTCTGAAACATCTGATGGCAAATCAATAAAATTCCTCATCCTTCCAATGGAGCTGCCTTGCCTACCCTTACAGTCACCAGCATACTACACCACTAAATCTGTCAAAAACATTCAGACTTTCAGATGTTGCGCAAACAAACAATACACTTTTAAAGATGTAGATTAGCAGTTTACAGTAGCGCTCGTTAGAACGACAATAACAAAAGCACTCTTCAGTGTGGAGGTTGTCACTGTGGGAGCATGACTCAAAGCTTGCCATTTTCAGTGTAAGGGAGATGTATAAAGCCTTTTAAATAAACACAGTTTCTATGACATGTAGTGACATGGAGAGGTCAAAGAGAGCAGGAATTTGGCACATAACAGGAAGGGTCAATGGCGTACCATCGTTATTCAATTTCATCACTTAAAAGGGACCATTTATATTGCATTGAACAGGTTAGGATAGATCCATGGTCTATACCAAAATGTTCATTACTTTTTGCATGAAATTATTTTCCCAATAATGAGAGTTCACAACCAGGTTCGAGGCAGCAGTGGCAATTGTATGGCACATACAGCTGTAAAACCAGCTGACCAAACGTAAATGTCTTCCAATAATGAAGTGGGCAGAGCTCCACTTCATTATTGGAAGGAGTTGGGCTTTCCTGGGATTGCTGACTTAATAATCGGGAGATTTTTGAAATGGCTCAAGGGTGTGGTGTTTATTTTTAGTGCTCTAGAAGTAGTAGAGACCCAAATGGAAGTACAAAAATGCACAAAACGACAATTTTGCATCATAAGACATTTAAAACTCTTTATCCCCGTCTGTTGTGGAATATGCTGTACACGGAAATGTTGGCAGCTTTTGGGAAATCTCATTTTCTGGAATCTACACAAGGAGAAAGCTGTTTTGGAAAAGCTAGGCATGCTGATGGACTGTTAACTCCAAATCATTCTGTCTTTAGTTTAAAATAATGAATACCTGATTTACCCCAACTAATTTGATTAATTAATTAATGATAGTTCATAAGACCAAAGTTAGAGAACATATTTTTAATCTTGTTCCTCAAACTTTTTCCAAAACTTCTATCTGCTGATAAAAACTTTACAAAGATGGAGATCAGAAATCAACTTAAAAACTCTATCAATGCATCTCTGTGCAGAATCAGTCTGTTTACCTATGTTGGCAGGTGCTGACATATCTGTAACACATTAGCAACTGACCCAATGATTTGAACTCGTGCTACCCTCAACACTCAAAAGACACACTGAGCATCAGAGCAACAATTCCATCAATTATGTAAACCTGAGATGATGATATACTGAGGAAGCACATTGTAAGAAGCTTTTGCAGTAACTGTGTAACTGAAGAAAGGCCAAACTTAGAATGCAAGAGCAAGATTCTTCTCATCTAGGAACAAAAGATTACATAAATCTCAAAAACATAACTGACTCCAGTTCGAAGTGTGAGATGGTTTTAGGCATAAAAGCCATTTAACTGACAACACAAACAGGTTTCCAACAGAAAAAATAAACCCTGAAGGTGTGATACCCACCTACGGGTGCAACTCTCTCAGAGTGGCAGCAGAGATACCATACCATTATCCAGAAAACATCCTTGGACAGGTGTTGCCACGGCCTGCGTGCAGCAAAATTAACTCAGCACAAAAAATAAAAAAAATACTCTAACAGAAACTACACCATCCTGCAGGGAAGGCTGAGACTACCAACACCTTGACTATACCGTGACAGTAGGCTAGCAAGCAGATGACTCCCACTGCTAAGCTCAGTCATGAGTCAAGCTTTACCATCTTGTTCTGGAAAGAGTCATGAACCACGATTGTGTCACTCACTCTCTCCAACTCCAACACACGCACACGCGCGCACACACACACACACACACACACACACACACACACACACACGCTCACACACACACACACACACACACACACACACACACACACACACACACACACACACACACACACACATGTTTGTGTTGCTATCTTTGTGGGGACTTTCCATTGACTTCCATTCATTTCTACAGCCTAAACCTTACCTTTACCCTTTTCCTAACCCTAACCATCACATACCTAACCCTAACCCTAACCAAAACTCAATTCATACCTTAGCCCCAACTCTGACCCCTGACCCAAAAACAGGGTTTCCCCTTGTGGGGACCAGGCTCCGGTCCCCACAAGGAGCAATTGGTCCCCACAACGTAGTATATGTCAGGAAAATCGTCCCCACAAGGTATTACAAACAAACGCACACACACGCAGAGACGCAAAGTTAAGAGGATAAGATGGGAGCAAGCAGATTAAAGGCAAAGTCCGGGTTACCTGGTCAAGATAGGCTCTTTCCAGGGCTCTGCTCCTAATTGGTGAAATTAAGCTTCACTATATTTACTTGGCCTTTAACCTGCAGCCTCAATAATCAATTTCATGAAATGCTTTTATGTAAGGCTGTGAATACCTTATAACAACTGAGTGAAAAGCTTAAGGCATAAATTCCTGGAATCATGACAGAAAACAACTCCTTATGTCTAAACACAAGTAACCTTGCAGAAGACCTCATCTGTTTTCACTTCCTGTCATGTTACAGATGGTAGCACTGTTGCCTTGCAGTAAGAAAGTTTATGCCCCTGCAATGTAAAAAAGTGTTTTTATTTTAAGTGTTTTTGTAAATCTTTACCAAGAGTGTCTGTCAGTCTGGAGGGACCCATGCAGTATATACAACAACATCAGGGATTTCATCTGAGCACTGAGGCATTTTAATGATTCACAATACCACCAACCTCTACAACTGAGGCAGAACTGGGATGAGGATGTGCTGAAGGGGAACCAACAGCAACACCTCACAGGAATAACACAGAGATTTTAACTTGGATTCACTGCATCAGAAATAGCAGCATTGAGTTCATCTCCATCTCCACTCTGCTTGTTATGTTTATGAAGAGAAACATGAGGAAACCTATTGAGCCCTGACTGATCTTTATGTTTGTGTATGGTGACAAATGGAGTGGGTGTGGAAATGTGTAACTAGCCGTGTTTCCGTTACAAATGTGCGTAAAACTTTGTCAATATTCCGCTAATGTCGAATAAAGACAATTTCACTATTGCAGTGTTTTCATTAAATAAGAAATACAATTAAAATCTCACATGAATAAGTTTGTTTCCACGATAATTAATTTAAAAACCATGCCACATCATCATCCTTCAACCACTTCCTTTCTTCTTCTTCATGGTTTCTGCCACTAGTAACATCTGGTAGTTGATCATGTGATTCGTGTGATGCAAAAAAAAAAAGTGTTTTCATTGCAGTTTTGCAATATAAATACATTTTGATACAGCCAAAAAAAAAAAAAACACCTCTTAATAAATTGATGTGGTTACTCACCAAATTATTTCTGAAATGTCAAATAGTGCAATTATATGGTCAAGAAGACTTAAATGGACTCACAGTGTGTGACGCCAGCGAGGGTCTGGTAGAAGGTGGGTGTGTCACTATCATCCGTCAGCGTGACACACACTCCTCCAGAGAGAAGCCATCGAGACAAAGTGAAGGCCTCCTTGTTCTGCAGCAGCCAGTTCCTGAAGCGCTCATAGTTGACCTTGTCACTCTGCAGAAAATCACCAGCGAGGAGCAATTATTACATGTTCCCAAAGAGCCAAGTCACCTGGCTTTAATGGGTGTATTTAATTTCCCTGCAGGAAACAATGTCAGCTGAGTTAACTCCTCCCGATGGGACATTAATTCAGCTGACAGTAATTTTAAAAAATGGGGATTTCCTAGCAGACATGGACATTCTCTGCTGTATCAATTCCAACAGCAAGTCTTTTTTTCCCCCATTTTTTAGTGGGATTGCAGGTGAAAATGCTAGCCCGTCAGATCATTAAACAAATTGTGTCAAATTTAACAAGAACGCAGAGTGAAAACGATATTTTGCAACATCTCTTTACTTAAACTAATACAGAAAAGCATTGTGGAAGATATTATCAAAAAATTTAACTGCAATATTGCTGTTTAATATTTCCACCATTATGTTGGTTCATTCCCCATGTCTTTGTTTTCCATCATTTTGATTTCCCACCCCATCCTGAGAGCCTAAACACCTCATCCAGGTTTAGGCATCAAGGGCAAAACAATCTTCAAAATATTAAGTCTGCAGTGTTGATGCATGTCACTCAAAATACAATAACCTGACACATTATCCCTGGGCAGTCTTTGAGATTCTAATATTGGAAACATTAATATCCTGATGCAAATTGTTTGGCATGTCATACTAATGCTGAGTATGGTACAGAGCTGGAGAGAATTTGACAATATCTTGTTTATCACATTAATATGAACAGAGTTTCTTTAAAAGGTGCCAAGATGGTCACCGGACAGAGCTCTACTAATGGACAACTGTGGGTCAGCAGTGGAGTAGGTGCCATCTTTTTCCTCATTAAAGGTTTATGAGAAAATGAGCGGCATGGTTTGCACCCTTGCAAGTTTGTGCAGCCAACCGCGCAGCAACCTATGACAATTTTTACAATGAAATCAACTAAATAAAAGCAATATGAGGCTACCAACTGTTTTTTGACTAGCTTTACAGGAGAACATAGGTTGTTTTGACGTTAGTCATGGCGGAATGGGTGGTTTTTGAAGAGTGTGATGTCGCATGCAAATGATGGTGGCTATGGTGGTAGGAGTTCATCCTGCAATTGGTGGGGTTGCCAAATCGATTCCAGCTATAGGGCAGCTGTAGCTACTATCCAGCAGCTCACCATCATCAGCCTGTGAATGTGTGAATCACTGAATGTAGTGTGAATCACTTTGGAGTCCTCTAGACTTGATGAAGTGCTATACAAGTACAAGTTATGTACCATTTTACAATTCACAATAGTGGAGTTAAAACAGTATGTCATACAGGAAACAGAATTCCCAGCTAAGCAGTGTCCAATAACTTTCTATCTCAAATTAGTGTGAGGAGGGTAGACTATGGAAAGTGTACATTTTGTGTATTAAACATTATTTTTCAGACTAGCATTTCAGGTGTGAATGTTCTTTTCCTCTACCCCTGTTGTAAAATCAATTCTTAATACCTTCAACTTGCACATGAGGAGAAGGAAAAAGTCATGGACTATTAAGATTATTATTTCCTCTCAAATGCAACTTTAGAAATATAGCAGCACCAAGAAAAGTTAAACCACTTTTTTTCATTTTTGAAGTAATTTCTTAAACATATTATCGATATAATAACTGAGTGAAGCCAAACTTTATCTGATCATAGGTGCTTGGCAACAGGCATCAACTGACTGTTCACACACTACACCTGGAGAGGTCTGTGCTGTGCTTACACACCTCTGTGAAGCACCTCTTCAGGGAGGACGGGACTTCTCCATCAAGGGCCTGCAGAACTGCCTCGATATCTTCCCTGGCAGCATATCCACTGAGATCGCTGGCAAACAGGCTGAAGAGGTCTGAAAACACACACACACACACACACACACACACACACACACACACACACACACACACACACACACACACACACACACACACACACAGTGTCACAGAGCATTCATCTTTAACACAGGAAGGCAAACCTCTTGTTCAAAGACCTAGTGATGATGATAAAAGCTAGAATGACACTGTGACGTCCTGAGAGATGCTCCATCGTTTTGATTAAACAGCAGTTGAAAGAATTGGGAAAGGACTTCAGCATTCAGTTGTTAAAAATAAATAAGCTCTTCCTTTTAGCTGTGAGTCAATCATTTCTTCACCCGTTTTGAGGCTGAATCACCAGCAGAGCCCCTAGTGCAGCTGAGTCAAGTGAGGCTCCTCTTCCTGGACTTCACCTTGGCTTTTAACACCATCATTTGGAGCAGACTGGTAAGGAAATTGAGGGACCTGGGTCTGCCCCACAACATCTGCTGCTGGATCATGTTCTTCCTGGCAGACAGCTCCCAGAGAGTTAGAATCAGATCCCACCTGTTCTCAGCACTGACTCCCCACAAGGATATGTGCTAAGCCCCCTACCTACACCCTCTACACCAGGGGTTTCAAAGTCAATTTACCCAGGGGCCGCTGGAGGCAGAGTCTGGGTGAAGTTGGGCCGCATAAAGGATTCCACAAAAAACATTTAAAAAATATCCTCAAATGTCATCAACATTTAATCATTTCTCCAATACATGAACTGCAGGCTTTGGTTTTGACAAAGACATGATGAGGGTGTGACAAAATTTAGGGTGCGTTCACACTGCAGCCTCAAACCCAATTCCGATTTTTTGTCAAATTGGAATTTTTTTTGCCAGGCCATTCACACTGCCACACATATGCGACCTGTATGTGTTCTGCATAGGGTTGCCACCTTTCAGACATCAAAATAAGGGACGCCCTCTAATGCACGTCATCCTATAGTCTCATAAGAGGTGGGGTGCTTCGACTAGGGTTACCAAGGAAACAGACCCTATATATTTAAAGCTGGGGCGGGGGGTTGGTTCATATTTTTAGGGACGGGTGGCAACCCTAGTTCTGCAGTCTGAACGGGCAAACCATAGACATAATATAAGAGTAGACCCCACATTGGCCGCTCCGGCGCAGGAAATACGGCGGCCATCTTGGAGCGGTATACCCTCCTACTTTGCTCAATCAAAACAGCAGAAGATGCCTCAGCACTGAGGGATACTGTTGTTCGGATCTATGGATTATTGATGTGAGGGCTCCACAGACAACATTTCACAAGTAAGATGGACATATTATTGTGTATATATTGTGATTAGAATATTACTTTACTGTATTTATGTCCACCGGCGAGATACCAGCTAATATTAGCTACAGTGCTTGGTGTAATACCGGGTTCAGCCCCGCTATGAAGGCTAACTGAGATCCCGTAAATCTAAAAAAATTAATTATTCTCTAACATTGACTTAGATTATCTGACACAAGGGCCTATATTAGAAATGAAACAATATAACACATATTATAAAACTTATATTATGTGTTATAACATTCATCGGCAAAGTTTACACGGGTGGTGTGCTGTTTTACAGCATTTTTCTTTAGTATTTTATGGATATAGTAAGTTTGATGACATTTTTAGTTATTTGTAGCTATAGTAAATTTGAATGCTTTTATTTTGAAGAACCATTGTATTATCAGTGTCTGACTTCCTGTTTAGTAATTTCCTGGGATTTTTTGGAGCTGCAGCAAGCATGGCTGGATGTTATTTTGTCTTCAGCATTTAATCTTTTGCCATCCACAAAGAAGCTCACCTGAAGCAATGCTGTAAGTGATGTTTTATGATAAGATACATGCTACTTAAGATGTGTCAGATATTATTTTGTTAAAACGCTAATGTTTCATTATTGTGACTGGTGTTTTTCATCTGACTGTTCATGGTACATTTCAGTTGACTGCAGAGCTCATATTTATGTTAAATTTATGGACTGTATGTAAGGTTTGCTTAGACACAGAACTAAGTTTTGTATTGTTTTGTGTTCATTCTGTCTGCAGTTTTCACCGCAGCATGTAAAGAGGAAGCCAACAGTAAATGGTCAACCTTACTCCACGTCTCCCTCTCATCATTTGCTGTGGTTTAACTCAGTGTTTAGTCAGAGTTGATACACTCTTGACGAGAACATTACAGGTGGTAAAGACTATTATTTATATTCTTTCACTCTGTCAAAAGTAAGATACATCCTAAATCTTCCGTTTTTGTTTTGAAAGTTTCATAAAGACACAATGTGAGGAAGAAGAGGGAGATATCTATAAAGAGAGACGGATTCACTGCAGCACGGATGAATCTCACATCGGATTTTGGATTCGTCGGCTGAAAAACATACATACATATACACATATATATATATATATATATATATATATATATATATATATATATATATATATATATATATATATATTGTTGAGAAAATAAATTTAAAATAAGCTAGTTTTAAAACTTAACATGTCTTGATTCAAATGGCCTAATTGTGGTTTTGAAATTAGTAATGTATTCTGGCTCTTTGACCTTTATGTTACCTGTAGTTACAGCAGATGGTTTGCTAGGATCGTTTGAACTGCCTTTTGTCTGTGTGGAAAACAATACAGTGGAAGTTGTAGCTTTTCACACTCATCTGTGAAAGGCCGTAAACACGGCAGGGGTTTCTGGCTTGAGAGAGGGTCAGAGATAGCTTCTGGTTGGATGAGCACAGGTACGCTTTATAGGAATAAATTAAATACAAGAGGATAAAACTTTCTACACAGAAGTAACAAATCAAATTTGCTCTTGCAACTCTCCAAAGATGTCTTTGCACGTCTTTGCTTTTCTTCTTCTTTCCATTTATGTCAGGTAAATAAATGTATGTCTCCGTTGTTCTGCAGTTTCTGGTGTAAGTTTATGCATTGTCTTATATTGGATTAAACTTTGTAATTCTGTGACGTCAACGCACATTGTTGTTTTCCTTGTGGCTACACGTGGCCCGCCGAGAGGACCTGGGATCCAGAGGAAGAGAGAGCCAAACTTTTTTCCAAAGTTAACTTATTTAGAAAATTCTTCCTTAACATTATATATATATGTCTTTATTTATTAGTGTTTGTATAGTTATATAAATATGTATTGATATTACTAAATAATTTATTAAATAAATTATGAACGGCTGTGTGCTTTGTAATATGCTCTTCATACATCGATATCAGAATATTCCATTCCTAATCTATTGTTATAGCCACTAAGCATATTTAAATATGATGAACTATGTATTGAAAACATACTTAAAAAAATACAATTGTTTATAAATGTTGCTTTGATAGATGTTTGAATATGGTTTCCAGTAACAAAAAAGTGTGTTATGATCGATTAAATCCGCTGATACGTCATTGTGCCTGCTAAACACATAACGCTGAGTGGAGTGGTGTACCGCTCCAAGATGGCCGCCCTAAATCTCGTCAGCGACAATAGGCGAGAGCAGTCGATGAGGCGTCTATTCTTATATTATGTCTATGGGGCAAACGACCTGAAAGTGTCCCGCATGCGCAGTAGAGGGCAATAGCGTCAGCGTTCTCAGTGTTCTGCCAACCGCCATAAAAAGAAGTAGTGCTCAGTGTTTGCGGAAGTAAACATGGATGCTAACGGTGAAGCTTAGCTTATATATTTGAAGTTGCTGTCCAACCGGAGCAGCATATTAACAACTTAATCCTCATTATAGTCCGTCATAGTTGTTTTTCTTCCCATTTGCGCGTATAAGGACGTAGAATTTGTTGTGACGTTCAGTTTGGATGAATGCGGTCTGGACGTTTCTCAATACTCAAGAACGCAAGTACTTTCTTGAGTTCTTGGCAAGTACGTACCCGCAAGAACAGTTGAAAGTCCGTTCTTACCGAAATGTATAGAAATGTATTGCATTTTTACCACCATTAATTGCCACGAAAACTCATTTAAATTTGTTTTTAGGCGAAAAAGTAGACCTTATAGCTTCATCTATCCACTCAGTTCATCCAGAATATTCATACTTTAATATTTGCTCCGGAGTTTTTCAGAGTACCCTAGCTCCGCTAACAGACCGGAGGAGCTGCCAGTTTAACGGGCGGTTGGAACGTGTTTTCCCCGCTAACGGCAGGCTGATTTCAGCAAGTCACTGTCGTTTTCCGCTGCTTGTTATCTGTTCGTAGCGGCTGAAAGTGAGATATAAACTGTAGCAGAATAGGAAATATATTTTCTCTTAGCTTATTTTTTATATTTATTTAGTTAATATTGGTATTTTATAAATTGTGTTGACAAAGACTTTCAAAACCAATTACTTTCATTCGCTAATTAACTGTTTTAGGGCATTTAAATTCGTAGTAAGAAAAAATATTTTAATACAATGTCCCTTCATGATCAGAGAATCATACTTTAATTGTAAATTTAAAAAAACAACAACATTTCCCTAGGATTATCATTTCATGTATGAGAGTGAACTCTTATTTTTCATTGTTTTATGCAGGCAGCTCTTCAGGTGAGCAGACTGCAGTTCCAGGTTTACTTTCACCTTCCCAAAAACTCCTGGAGATTCTCTTCATCCCCGTCGTGTCCTGCCAATGTTCTCTTCACTGTCTCCTCATCTTCTTAGAAAAAACACTATTAAATTATGGTAATATTTGCTTTTGACAGTCTCAGTAGGAATTTCCTGGAGTTATTGACTGATTATCTGCTAGTTTTTGTTTATTTTTTTGTTATTCTAATAAAGACATTCCTACAAAAATTATGTTTCTCTTTATCTTACTAGAGTATACTTGATTATGATAACAAAGGAAACATAAGTTTGTTAATAAGTGTTTAGTAGTTATAAAATAACCATCCAGTTGTGTGACAGGAACTCTGGCCAGATGCAGGTTGGTAAAACATTAAATATGAAATTATTGTTTTAACTTTCCCTGTTTATGAATCCCCGGCAAACCTGGGGAACAAGAAAGAAATCAGTTAACTGCATGACAGGCTGGCCATCATCTATTATGATTTGTCATTTGAGATAAATATTTTATCAGCAAATGATCTGATGAAGGTGGCAAACAAGACTCAAGCTTCACTGGTAACAGAAGTCTGAAAAAGTAATTTGAGGTGATAAATTGTTTTCTATTAAGCTTTTTTCAATCAGTAATAAGGTGTTTCTACTTAGAAATTACTTTTCCTTAATTATGTATATTTGACATCTGTTAATATTTGTCCCAATTATAAAATTGTCCAGTCCCAATTGTTAAATTATCACACACACAGGAATTATCCTTTGTTAAACTGAACAATTTATTGAAATTTATGGAAGTTGAGTGACATCATCAAGAACGCCCTGTTCCAATTGGCGAACTAGCATACTGCGTCCTTGTGAACTTGGTAAGAACGGACTTTCAACTGTTCTTGCAGGTACGTGCTTGCCAAGAACTCAAGAACGTACTTGCGTTCTTGAGTATTGAGAAACGGCCTAGGTCACATTTGAATCGGATACGTATCGGATATGGGTCGCATTCGAAAAGAATCCGACCTGTGCTGTTCAAACTACCATGAAAAGATCGGATACAAGTCGCATTACGTTAAGTAAAATCGGAATTGGGTCACTTTAGGCTGCAGTGTGAATGCACCCCTAAGTTTATTCCACTTGGCGTCGCTCTTGTTCTACGTTTCACATTAGTCTTTAGCCAGCTAGCAACGTATGGAGAACGTCTTGACGTGTGATGTCATTACCGCTTCTACTTGTCACAACAGTGTGGCGGATGATGAGCAGCGCGATAGTAGTCGTCTTTCTCTTGCGTTTGATCGTGGCATTTATTAATGGTAGAAAGTACCGGAATGGCGACTGCAAAAAAAGGCAACTGGTACCGGACTGTTCCATCATCAGAAGCTCGGTCATCCGGGAGGGACTCAGAGTAGAGCCGCTGCTCCTCCACGTCGAGAGGAGCCAGTTGAGGTGGCTCGGGCATCTGGTCAGGGTGCCTCCTGGACGCCTCCCTGGTGAGGTGTTCCGGGCACGTCCCACCAGTAGGAGGCCCCAAGGAAGACCCAGGACACGCTGGAGGGACTATGTCTCTTGGCTGGCCTGGGAACGCCTTGGGATTCCCCCGGAGGAGCTGGAAGAAGTGGCTGGGGAGAGGGAAGTCTGGGCCTCCCTTCTGAAGCTGCTGCCCCCCGACCCGACCCCGGATAAGCGGCAGAAAATGAATGGATGGATGGATGGATGGATATTTTTATTTATTTATTTATTTGTGCCTTCGAGAGTTTTTTTTTAAATTTTGTTGTGCTTTCTTCCTTGCACAATGACAATAAAAGGAATTCTGATTGTGAAATATCTAATAGCTAAGGTAAGCTGAATATTCTATGATTGCTCATTAAGGCCAGGTTTTCATCCAGTTCTATATCCTACTGAAGCTCTCAATGCAACTTTATCTGGCTAACTATTTGAGCAACAATGGACAGACCCACAAGAGTAGAATATGCAGAACTGATGAGCAGAAAACTGATTATACAAAGATACACTGTGTGAACAATCATTATGCAAGTTGTAGTAGTGAAGAAAGGGGCCACTATCCTTTCTTCTTTAAGGGCTTTACTGGCTAGCCACATAGTGGAGTACTGTGATGCTCGATGGAGCATTGTCCTGCATAAAAATTATGATTATATGGTCAAAACTAAAACTTGCCTAATAATTGTGCACACAGTGTAGCTCCACTATCTGCAAACTTTTCATGAAACATGCACCTCCAGCTAAAGCAAAATGCCTGAATGTTTTGAGTATTATGTGTTTTATAATAAAACATGTTTTATAATAAAACATTTTGGAGAATGCAACCTTCAGAGGTGGAACAGCAAAAGTGTTGGATAGGAAAGGAATTTTCTTGACCATTTCCCATGATGTCTCAGACTTTTGTGACATTTCTGACAATAACAACATGGAACAAGTTGCTAAGTGTAACTTCCACTTAGCTCAACTGAAAGTACTTACACTTAGCCTTCTCCTCATCGCGGCCTCTGGTCAGCAGCACAAGCCCCACTATCAGGTTGTTAAAGTGCAGTCCTTTAGAGGAGCCTCCAAACGAGCTGTAGATTACCTGAAACAGACAGGAATAGAAAGGCTGAAGATATTCAGAAAATAATACAAGGAGAACTGATGAGCAGAAAACTGTTGTTGACAACACAAAAATGTTTTAGCCACAAAACTAAAAAGGAAGAACTATGTTCAAATATGTAAACTTCTTCCTTCTCTCTGCTCTTAGATCCTGCTCTGCATCCAGAAAGCCTTTTCATCTCCTCTGGAATTTGTAGTCAAAATTCAAGATTTATCTGAGATTTTGAGATGCTAATCAGCTGCTCCTAATTGTAAAAACAAATCATTGTTGCCACGGTTACACATCTTAACTGAAAATAAAACAGAGCAAAACTCATTCCAGTTGAACACCCTCTAACACCAGATAAATAACTGTCCAAACATGCAACGCCTCAACCAAACACATTATGAGCAAAAGTCTAAATAAAATGAGCAAATCAGCTCCAACGTAGCAGAAGCTCCAACATGCCGCCACCATGCGTGGCAAAATTCTAGATCTGAAACTGATTATTTGTCATTGTAATAATGCATAGCTTATCCTTAGAAACTACATGTAGTTTATATTTGGACAAAGATAGGAAACAATGGAGAAAGTCCCTCACACTGATGAGCACAAAGCCTGATGAGCGTGACGAAGGTCTGAGAAACTTTGTCTATTAAAAATTTGCAGGTTTAACAGTTTAAGTATTCCCCTTTTTCTGGTTGTGGGGTTTGGCCTTGTCTTTTTCCTACGGATTTGTTCCATATACAGATATGCAAAAAAAAAAAGCAACATTCAGCATCTGGACCGTTATACTAAGGATGTTTTCACAGCTGATAGTTCAGTAGATTTGGTTTGATTGGGAACCAAAGTGGCAACATTTGCTACAATTTCAGCCACTGCAGTTCTCTTTCACAAATCAACCAATCTCTTTGAAAAACTTGTTACCCCTCCTTGCCTGTGGTGGCGTTGCACCAAGAATCACTCAAGGAAACAACAAAAAAACCACTGAATGAGACACTGAGCACAACTTAACTCTTTATGAAATGTAAACAAGCATTGAGTGGTGTCAGATTTTAGCGGCTGGACCATTTCTCCACTCATGCGTTTGTTTTGCTCTATGGTCCACTTCCTGCTTTTGGAGTACATTCATTCATCTGTTAAAAATGTAGGAACTAATTGCTTTACATTACAAAAACCATGAAACAAAATCAGGTTTTAAAGATGAAAGCAGGGAGAAGAAATACTACCAGTCACCAGCTTAAAAAAAGTTTACATAAAAGTTGAGTTTTCAACTATTTATTACAACAGGACATAAAGATACAGAATACTGTTTCCTCACAGAGATTCCAAACGGTGCAGCGTTTGCAAAGCATGCTAACTGACTTGGAGGAGGTGACTGTGCAGTCAGTGTGCTAATGAAGCATGTCCTTGTCAGTAGGTCACACACTGTCTAACTTATGGTTTGAAAAAAAGGAAGTCAATGTGTGTCACACTTTGCTAACTTTTAAATCCACCATCACTTTTTCCCCTCTGCTATCTTCTGATGGTTCTACTGGATATAAATATACTAAACAGACAGACTACATGGTAAACACGTGTAGTGATGACTCATGTTATGTCACAACCAGCAAGGAGGGATTTACCTGATATTTTCCCTCTGAACCCTGAAGATGAATAATTGCAGTAGAGGTAATGAATCATTCTGAGTACATATAATGTACATCGACATATGAATTCACAGCAACCTGCTGAGGTCACAGTGAAACAACTGAAACCTGTGTCTCTGTGTCTCCTGTGACGAAACAACCTTGTTCAAGTTTGTAAAAGAGTAAAATGAGATTACAGGGGAATCCCACCAACCCTACAAACCGTCTGTTCGTCATGGAAAGTACAGGCTGGAGCATGTTTAAGTCCAAAATACCAGCAGTGACAACAGACAAACTCATTTTTATACATCAATGTAGCAGGATGACATATCACTGATGTTAACTGTTTATACTCAACAAGCAGACATCACAGCTGTATGACAGTGTGCATTCAAACACTGAATGACACAGAATAAGGCAATACTATGCTACATTATAACATGCCGAGTCAAACAGGAGTTTATTACATGCAACATTCAAGGAAGTTTAGGTTTATGGTGTAAACTGAACAGATCAATAGAAAACAAAGTTTAAGTGTTGATCTTGACTGCAGGTAAAGTCTAAAGTCTGATCTGTTCTTGTTATGTCAGTGATGACTATATGTAAAAATATTATCTTTTTTGTAACTCGCCACAGAATCCCCACATTATCTATGGAAACCCCTCGGCACACAGCTAATAACACATGGCTCCAGGTCTGTCCCTTTGCCCACTGCTTTAGGTAGATCATCTTCACAAGCATCAATCATCAGCAGTTTTTTTTAATGGCAACATTACAAATTATGTCACTGTTTAATAACAAGATTTTATTTTATTTTTTAAATATTTTATAAAATAACTTTTTCATACTTCATAACATTTTCTCTTTTATGTATTTTTCTTTTACTAGCTAAAGTAGCTGATACAGTTCAGGTCAATTTCTGATTGAATTACTCGATTACTAAACTAATCATTTACAACAGCCCTAGATATCACAGAATTGCAGCCTTAAGAACAGCAGTTCCACAGATGATGCTTACATATGCATTGTCTTCTCATCGCTGCATATTAGCAGATAGCAGATAAACACCTGCAGCTACCATAGAATCAAAGGGGAATAAATGTCAGTGTCCCCCACTGCATGAAGACAATTATGCAAAAGGCAGTACTGAAGCACTGTGTGAGAGGAGGATGACTAATACCAGCCGTACTGAAACGCACTGAAGACGCTGAGTGAGAGTTGAGTGTACGCTCAGGAAGGGAGCCACGTTGTATTATTATCTAAAACTACTGGGTCACCATTATGCAGCTCTGAATGGAACACCTGCTTCTGATTGGTTCCCCTGTGGAAAAAGTTCACCGTCATAAACAGGTGTGACAGAAGGAGGTTGGATCACAGCAGGTCGCACCAAGCACACGTCACACTCCTGAACCCAACTTGATGTTCACCTGTACATCTACACCAGTTTACATCTATAGCAGGTGTTCAGAGGCTGCTCTTTCATTTGCTCCCTGAAAATATCTATAAAAAGTTCTGTTGTTTTTGGAATGAGAAAACTCTTATATAATGACTTAAGGGAAGACATGATGAGGCCCTCTGTGTGATAGCTTATCAGGTTTTAGCATGTTTCCACCAGTAGTCTCCAACCTTTTTATTACCGCGGACCGATCGAGACTTGGAAATTTTGCTGCAGCCCAGGGGAGGGGAGGTGAAACGTCAGATAAAGCTTCTGCATGTTGGTGTTCCCGCTAAAGCCTGAATATGCCCAATTTGGGTTGTCTTGGCCCTTTTATCGCAGCCTGTGGGGTTTTCCCTGACTGGGAACGAGAATACAACCTGTTGAAAGCCAATCAGAAAGCGCGGTGACGTAAGAACAGAGGGGAATCCCAAACAGCTGACATATCGTGCAACTGAGAGTCCGGTGGATATCGGAGATGATATGTGGAAATGTTTATTATTATATGTAAAGGTCATTATTATATATGTTTATTATGTTTATTCAGTTAAAAATGTTAACTATGAAAAAACAGTCACCTCCAAATCATAGTGCAGCAAATAGAGCGGCTGCTCCCGCTGTCTTTTATCCACCGCCTTTTCTTTTTGTTACATCTTTTATCTCTTAAAATGAGTCCACAAAATATCACTGTTGTTTCTACATCGTCATCTGTGTTTGGTTATTCTAAATTCCCGTATGCTATGTTGGGGGTTTTACTGGATTATCCTCTGGAATCAGGATGTTCGTGAGTGGAATCGGTTCATGTGGTGTGCTGCTCCTGCCGTGTGGCTAGAGACACGAACCGATCGAACCTGTTGTACTTTTATCAGCTCTGTGGTCACAGAGGTTTGGAGAATCAGCCAACAATTCTTAAATCTTGCAGTTTAAACCAGACTTAAGACTCACAAGCTCTATTCATCTCCTCTCGACCACTGCCCAAATGCTCTTTGACTCTGGTCGCTATGGTAACGTTTACATATCCCTATCCCTTCAAAATAAGATATAGATGCACCACAAAAACGAACATTTTACTTTTGAGAATTTTCCATGACACTCCCCCTCAATCTGTGACGAACATTGTGCTGCCAGGGATTAACAATATTCAGCATATTACTGGGTGAATATGAGTGCAACATGGTTCAGTGTGTTGCAATCAATGGTTCGAAGCAGCCAGAAAATGTTTCTGGAGTTTAATTTTTTCAGCTACCCTAAAGATAAAAAATATCATCAGATTTGAATAAGTAAGCACAGATGGGGAAATTACTATAAACTTCTATTCAGACAGGGTTTCCCCCCTACCAAGCTATATGTCACTTGTTTATTTTAGACAGGGTTTTTTATACACTAGTAACAGTGAAAGCAAAGGCAGGTTTATAGTTGATGCGTTGAACTGGGCACAGAGCTGGACAAATCACTCAGCCTGCACCCCTGCACATTTCCTTTTTGTAAGTCTTTATATTTGTACTATATTTGTATAAGTACTATCAACAATATCTTTCAATAACATAATTTTACCTAGTCATATTTTAAATTTCCAGTCAACCTTTAACATATTTTAAAACAAAAACACAAGGGGCTGCTGGATAACTGTCCCTACCACCAGGCTTAGAAAGTTTTCTGGGGGAAACCTGAAAGAGTTTGTGTTCACCACTCCAATAAAAGCATAATTTATTTGGGCCTCTCTCCTCACTTCTACTAACTCTTAATTTCAGCTACATAACATAAATTGTGACATTACTGTGGCTTACCTCTGCAACTTTTGGGGGAACTCCATCTCCTAGCACTTCTCTGTAGAAGCACTGCTGGGTCATGTAACACGACAGACCACTGGTTCTCTTGAAGGCATCCTTCAGCCGCTTCAGTTCCACATCAGTAACTGCAGTCACAAAGGGAAAGACACAATTAGACTTTGGGGGATCCAACTCTTTGTGGCGTTGCGGTCTTGTTTAGCCAAGCAATGTATCATAATAATGACTCTGATCTTTGTCATAATGCCACCTTGATTTAGTATGCTGTAGGGAGAAATTTCGTCAGCCAAAGTGATCAAGATCTCTGTCTCTCTCTCAAAAGAACATGAGTCCATCCTTTAGAAAACAAAAAAGTTGCATATTTAGAAATTACTTTTTTTTCTTTGTTTTTAAACTTAGAGTATATATTTATATTTTTGAAAAAAGTGTCACGTTGCCTTTGCAGCTCTAAATGGGTTTTATTTAGTTGGATTGCTGGTAAAAACAGCTCTTTGGGTTGGAACAGCTGCAGAGCCCTGGGTTAGATGCTATTTAGCAACTGCAGCACAGTGAGCCAATTAATGTTACCTGCCATAAAAACTAAAGTCTGGTTTTAATTACTGACTCCCCAGAAAGTGACAAGAAAGCATTTCATCAACTTCATAGACAGACAGACACACACACACACACACACACACACACACACACACACACACACACCGATTGGAACTACTAAATATGTTCATCACCTGTGAAGGAGACTATGTAATTTTTGCAAAAAACATATGTTTTTACATATTTGCTGAAACTGTTACCATGTTGTGACAGTTTAATATGACAAACTGTGAAAAAAATATGAAGCTCCTCTGCCTTCTCCCTGGGATCCTGCTCATGTGAAATACACCATTTGGTCAGAAACAATCAATCAGAGCCAGGGTCTTGTTGCTGTCAATCATCTCATGTATTCGCTGCTCACACTTTCCTCTTGCTCTCTGCTCTGCTACAGCTGGTTCACAACAACCAGCTGTAGCGGTGGCGATGCTAAGGCCAGTTAGCATAGCCACCAATGACAGTGGATGAACAGACACTACATTCATACAAATCCACAAATTCAACAAGGTGTTAGGAAGACTCCTCAGAGTTCGATCCACACAAATATGACAAAATCATGCAGTCACTGTTTATTAGTCGGCTGCACATCCACAGTTAGTCTCACATTCCAACATCCCAGCAGGGTTCTATAGGACTGGGATCTGGTGGAAGCTGTTGCAGTACAGTGGACTCTGATATGTAAAACAAAGCAACTTAGGGTTATTTGAGCTTTATGACATGATGCATTATTCTGCAGGAATTTGCCATCTACATTTGAATATGATGTAGTACTAAAGTAATGAAGACATTACACAATAATACTCAGGTAGGTTGTCCCAGTTTAGCAATACCCAGTTGGAACTAAGCATCCCATAACTCCTTCACTTATGCTTAATTGCCTTTATTTATGCTTATTTGTATGCAGGATTAACAGATAGGTTCTCATAAAGCCTTACTGCTGTAATGAATAGAGAAGACTAACAATTTCCTAAAACAAAATCAAACTGCACAAAAAGCATCAGTAATGGTCAAATTTGCATGAATAAAATTTATTTTTATTTAAATGCATCAACTGCATTCAGCTCAATCTTACATTCAGACAAGTTTTATTACCTCAAGCAGCTTTGCTTTCTGATTGGCCCCATGTGTTTCATTAAATCATCCTCTAAAGAATCAGATGTCATTAATGGAACTGCCATTAATGACAATAACCAGCTCTTAATGCTATCTAATGCTGCATTAGACGGTAGATTCTAACTGTACATGAGAAATATTATTGGTGTATTCCTTCAGTTCCTCTGGAACCAGTTGGTGAAAAAAAAATAATATTCAGTTCAGTACATTATGAAAGTATATGAAAAACAAGAAGGCAAAATACATAAAGATACAAACTTCGTTAATGCAAATAAGCCTGAAAACAAATATCACTGTGGACTTCTTTGATGTTTCAGTTTAACCTCTTTGTAATATTCAGTCTATGATGTTTAAAAATAAGCAGCAACCCTAAGTGTGACATTTAGTGTAGCAAACATATCCCAAAGCTGCTGAGCTCCAAAACCCTCAAAGGTGAACTGAACTGCCCCTGAACAGCAGACATTCCCCCACACCCCATCAGCACGCACGCACGCACGCAGCTACAGTATAAGCCAGAGATTCCTGAAAAACAATAAAAGTGACCCAATAAGCAGCTGTTCTTGGTGCAGGATGCTGCTGAGCTGCTTCTGGTCCTCCATTAGCCCTGAGTGGGCAGCAGAAGCCACTCGGCTTCAGGGTAGAAGTGATTAGGAACAAAGTGCTGAATCACAGGCTTTGGTAACACAGCAGGCACCTCATAATCAAACCAGATCTGCACTTCTCAGCACAACAGAAGAGGAACGCACCTTTGTGTCTTATGTAAGCCAGCAGCTCAAAGTATTCCAGAGTATCCTGAAACAGACTTGCTAGTGCTTTTATTACAATTACAAACAGATTTACCTTAAAATAACTTCATATTCATGTTATTTTAGTATTTGATGTTTGGTGGATACTTTAAAGCAATTAGAATAATTTATGAGAAATACTTCTAGATTTTTTTTTTCGACAAACTTTTTTTTGAGCATGAACAATCACCAATTTATGCTGAATAATAGCTATACTATACTAACTCAAACCATGTAAATGTGATTTCAATCAGCAGCACATTGACAAACTGGATGTGCAGCACAATTTTCAACATAAGATAATAATCTTGTAAAGCTATTAATTATTTAGCAGTAACAAGTTTGAAATTTTAGTGTTGTGACAACCGAAGTACAGCTGCATTCAAATGAGACAACACTTCTGCAACAATGTTTTCTGGATGCTTAACCAAAGTAGTTAAATCTAAGCAGCATTTCAGAACAAACTGCTATTGCCTATCAAATATGGTGGTAGAGGGATGATAATCTGGGCTTGTTCTGCGACCTTTCATAGTCATTATAATTTGAAGTATACTGATAGTGACGGTTGTCTAAATGAAACATGTCTCTTTATTGTGTACTGATGTGTACTAATTTGAATTATGGCCAATATTTCCTTTCACCAACAATAATTCTGAGCAATAAAAATCTGATGTGGGGTTTCTCAAGGTTTCATCCTTCATCCATTTCTTAAAATTGAATATCTATTACTGCGTAACAACTGGTTTGAAGAGTCACTACATCTCCCATGATATTTATGTTGATGACACAGAAGTTTATATTTCTGTCACCAAATAACCATAGTTATCTGCAGTCACTGAGGAAGTATGTCCACAATATCAGTAAACTGAAGGGCTAGAATCACAAACCACGCCAGGAAGTAAGGCATTGTGGTGCTAAGATTAGCTAATTTTCATCAATCTGTGGACACATATGCTGAAGTGATCAGAGCAGCTGTGAAAATGTGCAGTTTTATGGATTAAATCCAGCAGTCTCACACAAATCAACAACAGTTTTCACAAGGTTAGATAATCACAATGGTTTGTTTAATGGTTAAGTTTACAGTACATCTGGAAAGTATTCATAATCCAAGTCTACCACTGCCTACCTGACCTCTGACCTGACCCCTTGTTCCTAACCTTCACTAATACATACTCTGTGCTCAGGTCCATCTGTGATGTTGAGGTTAATGGGTATCATTCTCTTCTGTTTACAGTCAGATGCAAAACACACTCAGTTCCTGCAGTTATCATCAGTCTTTTGAATAGAGCTCAGGAATCCTTGCACAAGCTATAACAATAGTCACTTGCCAACCACAAATGAGCTCAAAACGAAGAAGAATTCATATCCAGCTGTCTTATATTAGACACCTAGTTCTTATAGTGACAGTGCTAAAAGTGTTGCTCACCATGGCAGGACAGGTGATCTAACTAATTAACAAACTTTTCCAAATTGATATTGAATTGGAAAAATTAATTACAATGCATGGATAAATCAATATTTTGACTGACACAATGTTCCGTAGACATAGGGTAAGTTATGGGTCCAGTTTTCAGTTTTCATTTCTCCACAGTAGAAGTTCTGATTCAGAGACGCACAACTATCCAAATTAACATTACTACAAGTGCCCTGTTTCCATTCACCTTCCTCAAAGTATGCACACTTTCACAGCAGGTTGTGTGTCAGACCCACCAACTAAATCATCACAGCAACAGAGTAACAGCGGATGCAGGCTCCTGCTGGGACTATTAAACAAGCATGGCTGCTTCCAGTGAGGCTGCAGACACTTGCAGAGGCATCAAGGTATCAAGAACATGATGCAAAAAGCTGAGCCGTGTGACCTTTAAGTCCTGCGGAACTGCCAACAGACAGAAACATACATGCTGTGCCTTTCCTGGAAAGCTCATTTCATCTGGGGCTTTAGAGATTTTTTCCCAAACCTTATACTCCCAACAAAAAATGAAAAATGAACAGCAAATAGATACATTCCTTTCCCAACTCTCTCTGCCCAACATTACAGACGAGCAAAACGAACAGTTAATATCAAAGATAACTGAAGCAGAACTAAGGTCAGTGATTAGAAAGTTGAAAGGAGGAAAATCTCCAGGAACGGATGGGTTTACCTCCGAGTGGTACAGAGAAATGCATGATCAGTTAGTCCCTGTTTTATTAAGAGTTTTCAACAATGTACTGGAAAAGAAAATAATCCCTCCCTCATGGAGAGACACAATTATTTCGCTAATCCCTAAGGAGGGAAAGGATAAATTGGAATGCGGAAACTACCACCCAATAAGTGTGCTAAATATTGATTATAAATTATTTACTGCCATAATCGCATAGAGATTGGAAAACATCTTGCCAGTGATAATTCATAAGGATCAAACAGGCTTCATCAGACAGAGACAGACACAGGACAACATCAGAAAAACCTTGCATATTTTAAATCATGTAGTTCAACAAAGTATAGAGACCGTTGTACTGAGTCTGGATGCGGAGAAGGCTTTTGAGTTATGTCCAGGTTTGGGTTCCACCAGACCATAATAGATATAATTGCAGCTTTATACAATTAAACCATCGGCTAGGATAAAAATTAACATTGACCTATCTGATCCCTTTACTTTGGAAAGGGATACGAGGCAGGGATGCTGTGTTTCCCCACTCCTCTCCGCCCTCTTCATAGAGCCTTTAAGTCAGTGGATAAGTCAGAGGACAGACATAGCTGGAGTTCACATGTCGTCCGGGGAACAAAAGCTGTCATTGTTTGCAGATGATTTGTTGCTAACCATAGCAAACCCAGCCCAAACTCTACCTGTACTTATGGAGGCGATCGAGGAATATGGTTCACTCTCGGGCTACAAGATAAACATTACCAAGACTCAGGTCTTAACAATAAACTATAACCCACAGAACTATATTAAGAGCCTGTACAATTGGAGCTAGGAAGCAGAATCCATTAAATACTTAGGGGTCACATTGCCAAAGGATTTCTCCAGGATTTTTGATGTCAACTATGGGCCCCTAATCTCAAACCTGAAATCAGACATACAGAGATGGAACTTGATCCCTTTCTCAAATTTATACTCCAGAGTGGAGTCGGTCGGAATGAACATTCTCCCACGTTGCCTATATTTATTTCTATGTTTACCTATCCAGATATCAGAAAGATGTTTCACAGAGTGGGAAAGATTAATATCTCAGTATATTTGGCAGAGGAAAAAACCAAGGGTGAAGTATAGAATGCTGCAGTTAAAGAAAGAGAAAGGCGGACTGGGTCTTCCCAATCTACGGGTTTATTACCTTGCAGCTCAGTTAAGACCGGTGTTCTGTCTATGCTCTCCATCTTACGATGCAAAGTGGAAAGATGGCTCAACAATGGAAGGAATACCTTTAATATCAGTATTAATGGACAAGGATTTACAAGAGAGGCTGAATATACCAAACAATAGTCAATGTTACACACAATGTTGGATTCTTGGAGAAACGTGGTTGAAATTTGTGGATTGGGGAGCCAGATAAAAATGCTCAGATGGTGTGCCTTTGACTCTGCATTTAAACCGAACAAGACTGATGGAAGATTTAGAGGATGGATCCAAAAAGGATTAACCTCTTAATATACTTTTATCCATAACGGGGTGTTTCAGAGTTTTGAGGAACTTCAGAGATCTAACGGGTTGGAGAGGGACGACTTCTTCAGATACTTACAGGTTAGGTCCTATTTCAATCGAAATATATGTGTCAATTGGGAATCAGCTAAACCAGGACTTGTTAATGTGTTTTTGTCCTTGTTGAAGTCAGGTTCAAGCAAGAAACTTGTTTCTATACTTTACAATGGTATTCTATTCTCTAAATAAAGTGACACAAACTACATAAGAAACAAGTGGGTAAAAGAAGGAAATTTATCCATCTCAACTGAAGTCTGGGAACAGATCAACAGATTGCACTGGATGACCTCGAGTTCCAATCGAACAGTGTTTTTCCACTGCTGGAAAAACACTGTTCGATATTTTGTGACTCCAGTTCAGAAAAAAACATTGGGGCAGTGGGGACATGTGTTGGAGACTCTGTGGAACAAACGGGGCAAATCATCATCACATCTTCTGGAGTTGTCCGGTGATTAAAGCTTTTTGGGAGCAACTGTGTTCCCACCTAAACAACATCTTTTCTGAATGAATCCCATGTAAATCTGAATCCCTATACTTAGGAAACATCTCATTTGATAGCTGGACTCTGGAAGATAAAAAACTACTGTTAATGCTTCTGGCAGCAAGTAAAAAGACAATCACTAGAAAATGGTTAAAGCCTGAAGCACCTACAGTAGAGGACTGGTTCAATATTGTACAAGACATTTACATTCTGGAGAGGTTATCCTTTTCTGTTTGAGGTCGAAGGGAATCATTCTTCAAAATCTGGTCTAAATGGACAAACTATGTTAAATCAGTAATCCATTTGGACTAAAGATGCCTATCACATGCAAATATTGTTGTACTGTGTATTGTACCCTGGTTCGGGTTTATGGTAAAACTATGCTCTGGAATGTGCCTTTTCCCTTTTATATGCAAGATCAGATCAGACCCCTCCCACCCCTCGCTCACTCTTCTGTTATGGATGTTTTGTTATTACACAAAAACCCTGGATTGACTTATGTTATTCCTTCTCATACTTCTGCTGTGGTGGAAGCTGAAATGTACAATGTAATTGTAACTTGCCTTTCCAAATAAAAAAATTAAAATTAAAAACAGTCATAGGATCTGTAAGCTTAAAAAGAAGAGCCATCCTGTTCTAAATAAAATAAATTTATTTTTGTTGTAGGAAGTATAAGTACCAACTTGTTAACTTGGTACTCAATATCGGCCTAAACTGAATTTGGCCTGGAAGAAACATGTATAGACATGTTGTATGTTATTGATTACATGTGGAAATTTTTCACATACACACAAGCCTGGAGGGCAAAAAGATTATTCTTTTACTTGTCATCCATAGCTGTGCTGCCATAGTGGAACAATTCTGTTGACAAAATGAAACCTGAAGATGTACGTATTATTAATTTTTTATAATGCAGAAAATCTCAAAATCACTGGTATTCCTTCTTTTT
The DNA here is from genome assembly GCF_051168715.1 of Poecilia mexicana. Classification (NCBI taxonomy): domain Eukaryota; kingdom Metazoa; phylum Chordata; class Actinopteri; order Cyprinodontiformes; family Poeciliidae; genus Poecilia; species Poecilia mexicana. Next base: position 1,177,310 of record NW_028263382.1, read on the forward strand.
CTGGCTCAGATTCGTTGCCATAGCAACTGAATGACAACAACGTCACTAATGCATCAGGATTCAACATCAAAAAACATGCAAACATTGTGCACACAAAGAACAAAACATTCAGTCCATTGCAGAATCATGTTTTTAGGTTTGATGTTTATTCTACAATTATTAATAAGTGATCACTGTGGTTGATTCGCTAATATAAACACCTGCTCTACTGATAATCTGTCAGCGACGCTGTGTAGGTTGCCCTTTTCTGTAACTGCCCCAAAAGTCCATCCAATTCCACATCACACCTACATGTTAATGTTGTCAGTCAAGTTATCATAACCGACCTACTTCCCTCTCCTCGCTGTTTTTTCTTAATTAAAGCATTTCCTGACCTTGTTTTAATTGTTGTAGTGGTAGCAGCAAAGCATTCTGTCATCTTTTTCTTCTATGTTACAAATACATGTAAGATTTAGCGCATTATGTTGACAACTTGATAGCTAAATCTAATGGTAGTCATCGTCACCAGAAGTTTTTTGCCCTCCAGGAGGAAGCTGGGGGCAGGATCTTGTGTGCATAACGTCACTGAGCAACCTGTCTAGTTCTTGGCTCATGTTTGACTACCTTCATCACTGCAATTTCTTGTATAGATATTCCCTTCTACTTATTTAGGCTATATTACTGATGCTGCAGGTCTTATTCTACTAACTATTACACTAAATCAAGATACCAACTGCACAACAAATAAGTTTACATTGACTAAATCAAATATGTTACCATACTCTTAAACCTCAATCATACATGATATCATATAGTATTTGAATAACTGAAGTGTGGCTCTTTAGGTTACATTAAGCCAGCAATAACTGATGCCACTGTAGATTACAGGTTTACAGGACATCTTTGATCCAAACTGCAAAAGGTTGAATAAGAAACAGAATACATCAGATTCACACCATTGTGCATTAAAAACAAATATAGTTGTTTTATTTGTTTTTAATAAACAAATAAAAATGCAAGTCTCCTCTTTTAGCCAGTGCTGGGATTATATTTGTTGCTTTTTACACTATGAACTTGAAGTAAGCATAGCTTGTCCACAAATCGTTAAATATAGGTAAGAGATAGAAAGGTGTGTGCTGTGCTTTCACAACTAAAACTTTTGGTAGAAATATAGAAAAAAGAAACTGCAAGGTAAGAGTTTGGTGACTGCTGTGTGTCTCTGTGTTCAGACAGAAAAACAATTCAGCTTTAACATTCACAGGAAGTGGGATGATATGTTGATACTATTTTCCTCTCTTTATGTCAGTGCTTCTCAATTCCGGTCCTCAGGCCCCCCTGCCCTGCATGTTTTAGGTTCTTCCCTTCTACCACACACCTGAATTGTATCTCTGGGTGATTAACAGGCTTCTGCAGTACTTGATGGCCATGCAATCATTTGAAACAGCTGTTCTGGAATAGAGGCACATCTAAAACATGCAGAGAGGGGGGTCTGAGGACTGGAATTGAGAAGCACTGCCTTATGTCAAGCATAAAGACAACTCATGAATTTATATAAATTCATGTTATTTTAATAGGTAAAGAGATTTTTGTTTTGCACCAAAGTTTTGTTGTAACTAATATATATATATATATATATATATATATATATATATATATATATATATATATATATATATATATATATATATATATAGTGATTCTTGAGAATAGGGACAAAATGGGTTTTAATTTTCCCATTTTTTTTTTATTATTTCTCAACCTTATGTATGCAAATATGACAAATAATGTTTAGAAAATATGAAGATGCTAAGGTACAGGCTCCCAGTTGCGAATTTTTAAAAAAAAATTACATTTTTAATCGACCTGACCCAAAACTTTGTCATCACCATCTGACAAAAATAAATCTAAAATGATTTTTAAAATACCCCATTAGTGATATTTTTACTCAATTTACAGACAAATGCTTCTCAAGAAATAAAATAAATATTATTTAAAACAAAAAACAAGAAAAAGTCCATCTGATGGAGTTGACAGTGCATGACGGAGTTGACACAGAACTGAAGGTGGTGACAAACTAGTGAGTAAAATGAAAAACTTGGTACATGTGAAGTAATGCAATTCATGTAAAATACATTAAAATGAATTAGTTGCACAATTAAGTGAGATTTGATAACAATTTCACTGAAAGAGTCAGAAAAACTCAGACGGAGTTGACATCTGACGGAGTTGACGAAATGCCAAACTACCTCAATTTATATGATGTTATTCTGAAGGAGGCCATATTGTAGCTCGTCAGGTCCATGAAATCTTTACATTATACCAAAATTAAGCTTTTATTCGCAAAATTTCATCAAAGTTTTGTAAATTGTCAGTTATGGAGTTGACACATCATGGTTGTGACAAACAACTTATGAATAAAACAGAAGAAAAAACTAAAGAATAACTTAACCCCTAGAACCCGACGGACCCACCGGTGGGTCCAGCTGCCACGACCTCGGCTCGCTCTGTAAACAAAGGCTCCACGTGCCTTTAAATTTTTTTTTATTTTTTATTATCCGCTAAAAGAGGCTTTGATCTTTCAAAAACTATTCCGTATAAAGGTTTTGCCCAAAATGTTAAGTTTAAATTTATTTATACCCCCTGAGGGTATAAGAGGTTAAGCTAACCGGAGCTAACTAGCCCTCCTAGCAAAGGAAGAGAAAAGACAACGTCATGGGGTCCTCAGAAGTTCTGGTGCCCCCCAATAATGCCTGATTTTTTTACATTCTTTTCATTTCTGACGGTGTTGACAAAAACTAAGGACAAATTTCAACGGAGTTGGAAAATATCTAAAAATTATTTTTAATTCAATTTATCGATACTTTTATAATTATTTATATGACTACTTATACTTAATTGTCATAATATATAATTTTAGTATTTCTTTAATTGTTTTAAACTATAAGAATGTATTGAGTTCTGCTCCTGGACAAGGGCTTTTACAGGCATCATCCACCGACTACAATGTTTAAAATAAAAAAATATTCAGCAAAAAAAAGAAAAATATACATTGTTGTGCTCACATGACCCAGGTTAGTTTAGTTAGATATTTGAAAAAAATATATTTTGTGTATATTTTATTCAAATTTTATGCTTTATCCATAGGACCTGTTTTGTCCCTATTCTCAAGAATCACATATATATGTGTGTGTGTTTGTGCGCGCGCGCGCGTTTGTTTGTAATACCTTGTGGGGACGATTTTCCTGACATATACTACGTAGTGGGGACCAATTGCTCCTTGTGGGGACCGGAGCCTGGTCCCCACAAGGGGAAACCCTGTTTTTGGGTTTTGGGTCAGGGGTCAGAGTTAGGGCTAAGGTATGAATTGAGTTTTGGTTAGGGTTAGGTATGTGATGGTTAGGGTTAGGAAAAGGGTAAAGGTAAGGTTTAGGCTGTAGAAATGAATGGAAGTCAATGGAAAGTCCCCACACAGATAGCAACACAAACGTATGTGTGTGTGAGAGAGAGAGAGAGCGAGAGAGAAACCCAGTTTATATCTGCTTGATCATTACCCGGTGTAACTCTAAGGAGAAAAAGGGAAAAGGTAGTATTGCTATGCGTAATAAAAACTCCCAAACACCTTCTAGATAGTATTATACCGTTAAAATCATGTGATTCAATCAGAATCACGTCAGTTTTACATTACCTGGAATATTCTGACTCCAGCAGCCAGTTTGAAAATATACCACCTGATATAACAATTTGCCTTGCAAATCAAAACAATCCACACAGCTGCCTGCCAAAGTTCCCCAGCAAAAACTCTACTGAAAGTATATGTAGCAACAGTAGGCAAATCCACATCCCCGACCCAAAGGGCACAAGGTAAAAATGCAAAGCAGTGGTTTATCAAGTAGGCTATTAAAAGCCCACTGACATGTCTCACAGAATGTAACAGTAAGGCTAAATTCTTACTGCTAAGAATGTATCACCATACCTCACTGTATGGTGATCGACCACCAAGGATCAAATATTACGTCAAAGTGTTACTGGAAAAACTGCAATCTAGAAACACACATTAGCTCGATTCTCCTTGATCAGACCAGTGGACGTTTTTTAACCAGAATGACTGAGATTCACATGTGCATACTCGAAAGACATGCTCCAAGACATGTAGAATTAAAATTAACAAGGGTATGTTCTATATGTTGCAACAGATCAGAACCCTATAACCTAAACAGGATCATAGCAATAAGCTAACAAGATGAATCAACACCTCTAACAGTGACATACAGTTCTGTCTTAACATCATCAACTGTTATCATGTTTACAGTCAGCAGCTGCTGCTGTAAGGAAGGAAGGTTTTCTTCTCCATGAGGCACTTCAGAGCAGCCAGTTAATTTAACCATTAACTGGCTGTTACTTGACATGGAGATATGTAGCTTCCTGGTACTGCCGCAAGCCAGTAAATGTCGACTTCCTGTCAGCTCTTTTTCACTCTTTCATTTCTTTATTCATGACACCTTAAACGACATCAGATTATAACCATTTATTGATTAACTAGAGTGAAAACAGAGCAGACTGACTTACTCAGAACACTTGACATCAAATTTTTTTTTAAATTATAACAATGATTGTTAAAATAAATTTTTAAAAAAGCAACAATCCGACTGAATTCTGTTGGCACCTCTATATGTCACAAGTATCCTTTGTTATTTTTATAAAAATAACGAAATTTATATAGGCAGCTATGCTTTCCAGAAACTATTTTACAAGCTGCAGAAACAATGTTTCAGTCAAATATTTTAAATCATAATAATTACACAATCAACAAATTACTCACTAGTAGAACTGACATTTGTGAAAAATGCTGGGATGGACCTGCTGTTTCCTTTGATGGAGCCGTCTCGCTCACATTCACATACTGCTGAGTCGTTCTCGCTTTATTCATGCTATAGTGTGCATAAATAACAACGGCCATGTCATCACAGTTAAAGTTGTTTAGAAATAAGCTTCAATAGTCAATGCCTAATGCTATGCTAATTAGCCATGTGCTCATTATGTTATGATGGGCATGTGGCTGACGCCAGTTTGACAGATATCTGCATGGAGTACAACAGTGACACTCATGCAATGCTTTGTATCTTATTAATGAGTTTAGTAACTAGCTCCAGTACAGGCAGCATACGCTATCTACTGTATGCTGATTATATGATGGTGCTAGAAACAGAATTTATCTATAAACCATCAGAACATTTGGCCATCCATTTCTTTTAATGGATCAATATGCCTTCAAACCATTCTTCTCCCTGCTGCTTTCCTTGACTGCAGCCTGAATATGGACAAGTTGTGGTCAGTTTGGTGTTCCATAAACTAAACTCTCATTTTCTTTACATTAAACACATCTGCAAGAAACATTTCAGCAAAGCTCTGCATGTTTTTTTGGCTCTGCTGAAAACAACTCTTTCTCTAAAGAGCTATTTTAAATGTGGCCATATTTGTTATCCTACACAACCATAAATGTCACTGTAGGATACATGCTGACATACTGAAAGGGGTTCAGGGTTTGCCCCAGAATACTTGCTAAGCCTGATTGTAGAGGCACTAGGGAACTCACTCTAATGTTAGCAAATTTAATTTTCCTTTGGGATCAATAAAGTATTTTTGAATTTGATTTGAATTCAGCCGCCCAGTGTGTTTTTTGAGTTTAAAGATGACAGAAAATTTGAAAATATAACTAGGTAATTATGTGTTATTGTAAGATATTAACAATACAAAAAACACCAACTATAAAGTCTTCAAAAAAGGTAAACATAAGAAAAATATAATTAAAATAAAAACATAAACTTTTTGTCTTGTGACTTTATTCGCTGAAGTTGATAGTGCATAGCCTGGTAAAGGCAGACAGTGGTTATGGCATTCTGGTGAATAAAAAAATAAACCTGACCTTCGTCTCCCTATGTGTTAAATTATTATTATTGTTAAATTATGAACAATGGCAACATAATATAGTCAGTATGTAAATACTGACTATATTATGTTGCCATTGTTCATTGTTGCCATTGTTCATAATTTAACAGTTGGAAGCATAAACAATGATTAGCTTGGTGGGGTTAAGTCTGATGGCCCGCCAGACTTATAGTACACTGTGGGAAACCCTTGGAGGGGTGAGATTGGTCATGTGATATTTGCTTGGTCAGGGTACAGTGATAGTGATGGAAACATCAGAGGAAAAATTGTTCAAACATGCAACAATTGGAACAAAGAAATTGTGACCAAAGTATAGAAAAAGAACAAATCAGAACTAATGTAACAGAGCTGCTTTAAAATGTTGCCACCATGACCAATGCAAATCTAAAATAGTGATAAATAATGTATCTAAGTATTTATGAGTAAATCTGGAGCCAGTAGCTTGTGCCAATAGCAGGATCAACTTTGCCCCCTACAATAGACAAATTCATCTATATTATTCCAATAGATCTGTCATTGTGATCAACTCAGATCAGTGAACTTTGAGTACTCTCTTAGTTACATGTGCAGCCTTGACCTTTAAACTTATTTTCGAAATGAACTTTGTCACGTATGTTAGACTAGCGTATTACTAATCAAATAAGAAAGTTTCTTCCCTTTCTGAGTGAATGTTTTATCACCCCGTTACCTAATACTCTGGGAAAAGGAAGTGGACTTTCACCGCTGACACACTGCGCACGCACTGTGCTCAACTACTGTAGTGACAAATTACACTGTCACTACAGTAGGGAACATTTAATTCTGCACTCTGATCAGCAATTTAAAACTAATTTACACATAGGATTAACTGTTACCTGGACAAAGAAGAGAGCGCAACACTCAAAGAAAGATGGGCCATCATTCTGACTCCTTCTGAAAACCATTTTCCCTAAGGGTCTGTCAGGAAAACCCATCAAAAAGTGACCAATCGGCTCTGCAGTAACCAACTTGAATCAATTAGATCTAGATAATCTTGGAAAGTCAACATTTTCAAAAGGATTCTTGATAACCAACCACTGTTATGCCTACAGAGTGCACCTTTGAGATAACTGAATCAGCCATTGCTGCGGCCAAGCCTGCTGTGGGAATTAGGAATGCTGCCATGTGACTGGTCAGATAAGGCTGGGCTGGGTGGCTGGACACTTCCACAGCCTGTGAGTGTTTGATGAACAACTTGAGTCTTCCTGTGTGTAGTTGTAGGTGATATGCAGAGCAGGAATGACTTTGAGATGAAGGCATCCCTAAACAAGAACACAAGGATATTGAAAAGATGGAGGTAAATTCAGCTCAATTCAGCTCACAAAAGGTGTAAACTATAAAATCAATCCCAGAGCTCCCCCATACTTTCTCTCAGGGTCTACAGGGTAGAAACTCAAATATAGGACACAGTTCTGAACACATATATGCAGCAATGCAACTTCGGCATGGACTCCATACTGCAGCAGGGTTCTAACATTAAGCAAGACATTTTGGCATGTTTTATATCGTAGACCAAGAGAAATTGCATAATATTTAAGAACAAAAAGTGATCTATGGTTTTCAAAACTGTTTACAAATAAAAACCTGAAAAAGTGTGGTGTAAAGGTAAAATAATTGTATTTTAATATGATTCCTTTAAACATAATCCAGTACAAAAAACAGCCGCAAGAAGTTCTCTAATTAGTCAGACAGTATTGTCCAAGTTAAGCTGAAAAACAAATGTGGTTCAGAGGAAGAGTGGGAACCCCATATATTGAGGATATTAGTCCTCACTGCAACCGTCTGAGGTTCAATCCCCATCTTTAGAACATCTGTAATATGTCTCTCCCTCTCCCTTCTCTGTCCACCTATGTCTGCAACTAGTGCCACCAAAAAATAACTAATTAAATATGGAAATATATATTTCATGTGCAATGCAATTTCAATGTGTGCCCTGCTGCAGAATGCCTAAATGGAATATTTTGAGAAATAACCTTTCAGGTGCCATGCATTCAATCTCTAGCAAGCAACATATTTAGCCAGTCTAATGGACTTCCAGTGTTTTTATGTCAGTTTTTAACAAGAAATATTTAAGTGTGATATTTGCTTGCTTAATACGCCTACATACCCTAACCCCAAACTGAATAAGATCTAACACAGCTAGCACGTGTCCATAACCAGCTTCAAATGATACAGAGGCCGAAACAGTCTGAAAGTGTCCCCCACTCTTGCAACCTAGTTGCAAGTCAGCTAACTGCTTTCACATTAAACATACAGGCTAGCGATAGTAAAGAGGTAAACGTTCCCCGGCAGCGACTAGATCAAGCGGTGAAGTTAAGTGAACCAATCCTATTCCTTCAGAGCTACGTCCCTCTGTTGAAGCTCATACTGGCTGTCAACACAGCCCCTCTTCCTTAGTCCAGCTTCAACTGTACAAACAAGGCTTTTCTTCTAATGGAAACAACGCCACGCCAAACACTGTCCGACAACCAACCAATTTAACTTGACCTTGTTTATATGTAAATACACACGCCGCAAAAGACACCCGCAGCCCCACTGCAATATCGGAAACAACAATACATCTATTCAGGATGAAGAAATGTCTAGCAAATATAAATTAAAACAAATGTATTCGCAAGCGGTCTGTTTTAAACCCTTTCAACTGTAGCATAACGTACAGCATTTCGTGGGCAGAATACTGCGGAAAACCCAGCAATAGCTACTGATAAACACATCATATGGCAAAAATCTAATAAGATATATATAACTGATCCGAGCCGAATAGGAGACCATATCCAAGCAGTTGCAATAAAAGAGGCGAATTCACCTTTGTCCAACTCCAAAACAGAACATTTAAGCAGTCATTTTAAAGCCATGAATTTTACCAGGTGGCCTGGTGTCTCTATTAAAGCCGTTAGCCTGAGCGCAGGCAGCTAAGCTAGCTTAGCTAAGGTGGAATTGGGTCCTGCCTTTTCGGCTTACCTCTCTTGACAGCCTCGTCATACGACAGGAATCCTATCCTCGACTCTTTAGCCCCCATGCTCCCTTCGTTTCATTGCGATCTGAGGAAAGCAGCGTTTACTTCCCGAGCGGCTCAGACAGTAACTGTTGCCTTTTCTGTTTATTGTGAAACGGGTCCCTGGCGGTGTGTCTATGTGGTGAACGGGTGAATGTTTTCAGCGACGCCTCTATGCTATGTCACATGATCTCACTCTACAGGTCAGTTGATCAACGTCTGTAAACAGGAACGAAGTGATAGACACAGACTTTAGTTTGGCCTCACTGGACCCAAAAAGTAATTTTATTTCTGATTCTCATTGGGGCAAAACAGCGTTTTTTCTCTGCGTGCACAATAACTGAGCTGTTTCCGAGAATGTTTTCGAATAACTGAACAAACTATATATAACCTCAAGAGTAGTGAGAGTAGCTCCACCTAGTGGCTCGTTTGCCACATTCTCTTCACAACACAGCGGCATCTAGTGGCCATGGTATGTACTGCAATTTGAAGTCCCTTGATGAAAATGTGTTTTATAAATAAAACTACCTTTGTCTTTACCTTTACTATGTGTAAAATAGAAGCATGGCTTATTACAGGGGTCGCCACAGCGGGTTATCTGCCCGCTGTAGTAAAAATTAATTCACAGACATACAGAAAACTTTTGAATTCCATCTGCTAAACTGGCGGATGTGGAAGTGTCTCATGCAGAACATTTTTGAAACATATTGGACATATTTGTACCTATTTGACGGTATTGTGGTGACCTCTATCATTTGCGTATTTAACCATTATTTTTGGTGTAACATCCCAAGATCATTACTGGCCCCTTTCAGCCTTCTTTCAAAACTTCCTGGATTCACCCCTGCTCAATAGTTTAAAGGGGACATTTAATAAACATTAATATTCAAGCATTAATACAAATTAAACCTTACTTAAGGTTAAGGACAGCAGGTCTGATGCACCATAATACTGTAAATATTGTTATTAATTTAAACTCTCAGAGGAGTCTCTGTTTCTTTCTGATTTTTCTCACTTTTGTTCTGTTTTTAGAAGAATTGCTCCATATCTCAAATCCACAAACCTGCCACTCTTCGCATCACAATGATGAGCACAGCATTGATTCTGTTCATGTGATTCAAACATTTATGCTACAATGTTTGTATTTGTGTGAAAGTGAGTCTTAACTTTTTCTTCAAAAAGGCATGTTTGATTAATGGTTAATAACAATAGTTACAATTTCTTAATGTTTGACATTGGCTAGTAAAATGTTTTTACATCAGGCTACGTGCCTACTGCATTAATATATCAATGAGCTACTCTAAGCTGTAGTTGGTGATATGTTGTTTGCTGGTGAGCATGATAATTTATGTATCTAAAACAAACATTAGTTTTACATCAACTTATAAGTTATATGAAACTTCTCCAATTAAAATCATTTGAAGGCTCAGAATCAGCCCAGTACCAGTCCACATACTCAGGTGAGAAAGACTCCTGGTATAAATTATATTTTTAGTTATTGTAATTACACCTAAGAAAAATTAATTTAATCAAAGAATGTCATAAATATGTGTGTATGTATTCCATTTTAATTAGGGCTGCAGAGACTGCAGTTTTCTGGCCGATTGCCGATTACTGATCTTTAAAAAGCCTGACCTTCCGATTTTGACTTTGGATACCAATTTTTTGTCTGAAATGTCGCCAAATGTATCAAGGAAGAAAAGTCACTGAGTTTTTAACAGTGGGTTGACTACTGTTAACTGCAAACTTGCAGACATGACCTGGTGGGGCGGTTTGTCAGTCAAACCTCTCACTGCAGAACAGAAGAGGACAGAGGCTGATATTTTAAACCTTATCGGCCGATCATGACTCACCCAAAATTAAGGAAGTCAGTGCCAATATATCATATATGATAGATCCATATAGAATATATTGTAAAGAGCTCTGTCAGAAATGCAATAGGTGTATAGAAGGTGTGTCAATGATGTAATGATCTGACTGTTGACTCCAGCAAGTCTACATTATTAGCACAAACAGAGGGCCCCAAAACCAAATTTTGCTCAAGGCCCTGAGGAGGTCCTGAGCTTGGAAACGACACAAAGTGCACCGATGTGAAATAATGCAGCCGACAGAAACACAAAGACCTGTTGAAGAAAACTGCTGCCACAGAAACAGATTTTACTCCTAAATGATCTAGCTTACATCTACCACCTAAAGTCTCTCCTCCTAGACTGACAACTACTGCAGACTTGTAGCGCTAGCTTAAAATTTCACATCCTGCGCTGCACGTTACGCTGCTTTTGTCAGTGCTGCTTTCAATGACCGTGGGAAATTTGTTTACCCCTAGTAACTCATTCACCTTCTGGACTTCTCCCCCTTGCAGCTTCACTGTTCCACACACCTTCCTCTGATCCACACAAGCATTGTGACTTGCCTCCACTACCTGTCACACCTCGTTCTCCAGAGTGTACATCAATTTCTCTAGACTCTCTTCCAACTCCTTCCTGCTTTCACTAAACAACATAAAGCATTATAAAAACCACATAGGTCCAGAACTAAAGCTGTTCTCATTTGTTAACCTGTACATCTCTACTCCAGAAAAGGACCATGAAATTCTCCTTCACCCAGTCCCTTCTCTGCAGTAAATTAACTGAAACAGAGTGAAGAGGGAGGACACACAGCAAGGGTCAGCAGTGATCTCAGGGTCCTCAGTAGAGGCCACTGACTAAAAGAGGACCTGTTTGTCATATTTCTTGTCCAAGAAGACAGAAGGTTAATGGTTACTAATTAGAAGTTCCCAGAGAGCCTGGTAAACCTAGAGTTAAAGGGGCAGTATCATGTAAAATCTGCATCATGTTGTTATTGCCTAATCAAAAATACACCTTGAAGTGTTGCCCTGATTCTTTCAAGCATGTTTTAAAAAAAAATCTTTAATCTCCATGGCAACACTTCAGCTGCTCAAAACACCTGTTTTGAGAAGTGATGGAGTTCCACCTTTGAGAAGCAACTTAGCATCACAGAGCAGCCCTCTCCTGAGACTTTACTTATTTTGCAAATGAAAATATTTGAATATTTGAAATCCTGAAAGCAGAATTTGGCTAAAGATGAATAAAAGAAGAAAATGTATTGTGGCCAGTAATATACATTTTTAATGTTTTTTTTTTTTTTGCATCTAACAGTGAAGCAGTAACAGAACAACAGTGAAAACATCCTTTCATTGCATTTGGTATCCACCACCTGATCCAAAGAGCAGGTGAGACTACTGGGCTGGGGGGGGGGGTCACAGCTTTACTTTGCCTTCATCTACCATGTAGCACTGCACCAACACTCCCTTTATTCCTCAACATTCACAGGTAGGGAAAACCCATTGCATGAGAAGAGGAGGTCTTGTGAACAACTCAGAGCTTCTACAATCTTTGATGAGAATTAAAGTACAGGGGCATAAGGATTGACTTGTTCCAATTAAAATATAAGGAAGCTCTACATTTTTGACCCATCTGTTGCAAAGAGTGTTTATGCAGCTTCTTAAGCCCACAGAGATGTGTTAAAACATAAGTATCTGAAGTGAAAGGGCCTAAAAGCAGGTGGAATACTTGGAAAAAGGTGTGAAACAACATATTGCAGGCAAAGCTCAAGACTTTTTTTCATTTATAAAGAAAAAATAAAAAAACACCAACACTACAGCGTTAACTCAAGGCATTATTTTTACTCATGTTGCAGATACGGTCTAAACTTGTTGGCTTGGCCTAAATTGTACATGCCATCAGTCATTTCCCTACACAGCTACAGAGGTCTTCAATAATAACTTTGCTCTGACAGCATCAACTCATTCAGTTTGAGGATCAATTGAATCTAAAATTAAGGTGGAACACAAAGGGTTTCCATAAACATCAACTGCAGGTATAGATGCCAGAACTTCCAAAATATAGTCTTCAAATTGTTGCCAGAACCTTTAAGTGACAGAAATGATGCATGACAACGTTTCACAGAGCAATAAACTTTTTTCTGTCAGTTTCAATATTTAACAGGGAACAAATACTTTCACTGATTTTAAGTTGAGCAATAAATGAAACAGCATTTCATGATGCCATTACACAGTTTAACCACCAGAGGGCAACAAAATGGTGAAAAATAAAAAGTTGGGTATAATGTTTGGCACAATTTTGTACAGGTCAATGCAAGCAGCTCACATCTAGTTCACAGCCAACATGTTCTCCTGTACAATACAGTACTACTGACAGAACTAAAATTAAAAACATGAACATACTCCACTATTATAAGAACAACTCAGGTCTGGTGAGGGGCATATTTTGTAATTTGACTACAACCATATTCAATTGCTTTTATGAATATTATACACCATATTATTTTGAGCCTCTTCTGTTTCTGTGGGACACCAGCAGCTCTGCAGGACAGATGAGATTCTGGTTTGATGGTGGCTCGGTCAGTTTGAAAGAACAAAACGTGTATATTGTTGCAATGAGATGTACAACAAATTGGAGTGATAGAAAAACCAATGGACAAGCTGACAGGTTACCAATAGTCACACACACACGTGCACATCTTTGGTCCCCTTGGTTGTGCCCTTAAAGGTAGAATAGTTTATGAAGCACTTTTAAGTATGGCTCCCCCTACAGTCCGTTAACTGTAAGCTGGTTGTAAGCTGGTAGTCTTCAGTGGAGCATTTGGGCACCTAGAGATTTTGTTTGTGAACACACCTGCTCTCTCTCTTTCACACACATACACACACATTTTGCACATGAAATAGGTTCCTCTTCTCACTTCCTTGCATGTCCTTTGTGTTTTAGAGTTCATGACTGGGTAACAAAGCAAAATCAAATGGCTACAGGGAACAAATACATTTTAGCATACAAATTGTTGATATTTTAATGAAGCCATGTCATACTGAGCTGGGGGAGAAAAACAACTGAAAAAAAGAGACACATGAAGCCTGTTGCATGTGTAACAACATACCTGCTGGTTTAACACATTCCACTGTAGCTTTTCTCACGCTAACAAGCACTTCAAAGCAGGAGTTTATTGATGTCCACTCAAATAAAAAAAGTTACAAGAAGCCTTCAACTTAAAAGTACAATGTGTTGTATTAGTTAACTGGGTGAGCGTGAAAAATAGCCAACTGTTTCCATCTGTGACGACAGATGTGATTAGAGCAAGTACTTCTTGCAGGACTCGCATACTGCCAGGTACACACTCCAAGAAACATGGTGTTATATCAGAGAACTCCATGCCCCTCCAACTTAACCTCCCCCCCAAAAAGTCCTCTGGTTCTCAGCATGAGAAGATAAAGGCGAGTGAGCCAGGAGCATCAGCTGTGTGAAGGTTTCCTCCTCCTCCTGGAGAAATGCAGCATGATGAACAAATTAGCTTTAATGGTCGTGTCTTTTTCCTTTTTATATGACTACATGTGTGACTGTGCGAGTACTGGCAGCTGCAGAGACAATCAAGTCAACCAACCAGCCAGAGAAGGTCACATTTACTCTACTTGACTAATTCACAGTGAGCAACAGAAGCATCACATTGGGGCTCTTGTTTGTGGTCTCACCAGACTAAAACCTGGTTTATTTTTCCTTCTCCATTTTGGAATACATTTGGTGGGGGGGAGGAGGGCAGAAGGAAGTTAGCCAAGACATGGGCGGTGGGGGCCAAGACTCTGAGCCTGTAGGAACGCCTGGACCACCTCCTGGGTCTGCTGGGGGGTCGTGTTGACGTCCTCCAGAGCATCTGCTACAGCAAACTGTCGGTCCCTCAGTCGGTTCCAGTTGGACAGTACATTGTGGTATTCAAACACTTTCTCATAGTTCCCCACAGAGTTGTAGAGTTTGATCAGGCCTCTGTAGTCATACTCCAGCCCACTGTAGCCTTCTCCAAACAGCTTCTTCCCTGTGAAGTGAAAAAAAAAAAAGGTTTTATGCTAGATAAGTAAACAGTGATATAACTTTCAATATGGAACCTGCAAAAACAGGAACCAGGAGGCGATGACAAAAATGAACTGAAGGAAACAGATGGGATGATAAATAGGAAGGATAGATAGATCTAGAGTTATAGATGAAAGGATGAAGGGCTGGATGGACAAATAAATGTGGCAACAGAGATGGATGGATACATGAAATGAAAGATAGAATAAAAAAATGTGACACAATAAGTCCAAAGCTATAAATTAAAGCTAAATATTTTACTTTCAAACCAAAGATCTCCTTGAGCACCACTTTGCACTGATTACTTCCAAGGAATCATCATTGGGATGATGAAAAACTGTTTTTCAGATACATTTTTTACAAGTTCCATGAAATTTAAACACCAGCAAGACAAATGTTTAGAAAGACTCCAGTGGAGTTAGAAGTCCTGGCAGGGTGTATGATCTGCTCACCATCCAGTGAGTTAAGCAGTTCAACAACAATTGGCATCCTCATTCCTTAAAGGGGATGTATTTTCCAGGCACATGGTGCCTTTTTATTGTTTCCATCCTCAAAGATTAGCCCTCCCTTAAGACTACTCCATTCCGCTCCTTCAGACTAGCCAGCAGCAATCAGCAAGCATCTGGTGGAACTGTCACATTTGCTGAGCTCATTATAGGAGCAACTTCTCAGTGAAGTAAAAATAGTAACGATTCTGAAGGTTACTAGTTTCAGAAAGAGCAGGAGTTTTTAAAGAGAGAGATCCAATTTCAAAGCATGGAATTACAAAGTTGGAATGAATATATATATATATATATATATATATATATATATATATATATATATATATATATATATATATATACACACACATACACATATATATATATATATATACACTAGAGGTGTGCCGATTGATCAGCCACTGATCATAATCGGCCGATTTCTGTGAAAAAGTGTATGATCGGTGATCGCCGATCACGGTCTCTTGTTGCCGATCACACAAACTGATCACCTGCATCTCATTTCCCAGCCTGCCTGTGCAGCTGGTCTCCTCTTTCCTTCACACTCCACAAACACGTAGCAATAAATCCTAAGCGATGTGGAACTATAACGCACTGAGTGAATGGGGAAGTTTGCGTGTTGCGGCGGAAAATTGAAGCACGTCAAAATGCATCAACACGATGAATCTAATATGCCATAAAAACAATGCCATACTTGATGGAGTTTGGCTACATCGAGGCTCACTGCAGTAAAAAAGACATATGGAGCGATCAGATAGCAGGTAAAGCAGCGCACAGCTACGCTCACCCGGGTTAGCATCAGAAAGCTAAACAAATAACCCGCAAAATTATTTAAGTCTTCGAGCTGCGGTGTAAGACGCTGGTTCTGCTCTCGCTGTTGAACACCTGCTACGCTACAGGTAGTAATATTTCAGACGGAGCTTCGCTTCTGCTCCACCTGGTAGTGACTCTCACACCGAACCTGTTTAAAGCTGCAGCATCCAACTTAAAAAAATAAATTTTACATACGTATTAAAACTTTCGTTGTCCTAACATCAGACAGATAACCTCTGAAAAAATAATCGATCTCCTCTGCCTCCTCCCTGTTCTGCATAATTACTCCGCTCAGTCAGAAACAGCCTATCAGAACTAGCAGTAATCAGCTAGCCGCCATGCTATCAGGAAGGTTTCATTCAGTAACACAGGATTGTTTATTGTAATGGATCCTGTTTTTGCCTTTGAATGTTAAGTTTTATACTTGAATTTTTTGGCAATGTTGAGAGGTTTTATTTAGACTCTTTGCATTATTTAGCCTCTTCAGAGCCTTCATATGTTATCAGTCTGTGAAAGATAGTATTATCAATAGCAGTACAATTTGCACAATGCCTGTTTTGTTTTGTTTTCTTGGAAAAAGTTATTAAAAACAAGTTTTTGTCTAAATTAAGGTGAATTCATGGTTCTTTTTTCAACATAATGTAACCGGTAGTGTACATGATTAAAAAAATAATAATTATGTGATCGGTATCGGTGATCGGCCCTCATGGGTGATCAGAATCGGCAGGAAAAAACCTGATCGGCACATCTCTAATGTATACAGAGAGAGAGACAGAGAGAGAGAGAGAGAGAGACTAATCTGAGAGGCTGGACACTTGGAAACTGCAGCTCTGAAGAGGAGTTGCATCTCAAAGGTCCAATCAGGTGTTTTGCACATCTCATCTGAATGGTTGCCAATGTAGATTAAAGGGTTTCTCAAACATGCATGAAGGAATCAAAGAAACACCCCAGGTATGTTTTTGATGAGACGATAATTCATTCATCATAATGCGATGAAGCTCAAAATAGTCAATTTTCCATAAAACTGCCCCTTTAAATATTAAGGTTTCCAGACTGCATCTGTCCACCCGAGTCACTAACAAGAGCCAGTAAATATAGCCTAGACACTGGCTTGCCATTTAATAAATGTAACTTTAAAACCAGATCTTCAATTTCACTAAAATGTTTAGTAAATTCAAAATTGAAGCATTGATCAGTCCTAACAAAGACAATGTTGTTCATCTGCTGGTGTTTTCATGGTACTGACCGATAGCAATAGAGCGCAGGTAGAGTCTCTCTGCGTCCTCGTACTGGTTCATGTCGTAGTTGTAGAGGGAGGCCAGGTGGCCCACAGACAGCGCCACCTCATAGTCCTCATGGCCCAGGAGCTGCTCCTTGATCTGGATAGCTTTGATGTGCATCTCTTCTGCCTCCTGATGGTACATTTACACAAAAAACAGACCCAGTTGATATGCAAGGAACAAGAATTTTTTCTTGGGCTTATCCATCCAGTATAACAAGAGTTGCAGAGGGAAATGAGCTCCTCGCCACAATCAGGGTTTATAAATGTGAAAGCGAGTTAACAGGTAACCTGCTAGAATCTTAAAGCTGTTTCTCCAATTCACAAATACACCACACTTAAGAGCTAACAGGGTTTTATTAAACCGTACTTAGATGCTGAAGTTAAAATGCTATTTTAAAGTGAAGTTAAACTTATTGCAATAATCACGCAATAATTCACAATATATTAAATAAAACTTGATAATTTACATTTTGACGATTTATATTTTTATATGGGTATTTTTGTTCATAGACTTCATAATCCAACTCATTTATGGTTTCGGTGGTGTGTTGTTTTTATTTCATTTTTATTTATTGTCTTTGGTTGTGGTGTTTTATTTTGGATATCTAAAATATTTTCAACTTCTAATCTCCTGTTCAAGGTTAAAGTTTATTGATCTTTGAGAGGGAAAACTTGCATCATTGTTCAATATATTACTTGAAAATTGTCTCAAAAACATCAATTCCATCATTTATTGCAATAATTTTTGGACAATTTAATGTCCAGCAAAATTTGTCATCATGACAGGCCTACATAAAGTCAGAAACAATATATTCAACAACCTGGCTGCAGATTGCACAGGGTGCAGGAGAGACAGTCAGTAGATAACAGGAAGGCTAAACAGAGCATAGCAGTGGTGCTGAGTTTCAATGACAGCATTATGGAGTCCATGCTGGACCCCAAAATGCTACCAGCTTTATTAGAATCACCGTGATGGCAAGGATCCACCTTAGCTAGAATAAACACACTAACTGCTGTTTTAGTAATGGTAGCCATGCTAACCATTAAAAGATGCTTAAGCAATTTACAGTATGAACGCAATCATTTTGTCTTGTTTATGTTATAGTCAATTCTTGTAATAATTGCACTCTCAGAAATTTTGTAAGATAACATCTCCACTTAAAGGAAATTAATGTTCACAGCAAAAAATCATCTGAATGACATTTTTAAAGGGAATATTGAAATAGTCCAAATCAATACTAGCCATGTCAAAGCTTTACACCAACCGAAATTAGCTTTAAGATTTCTGATTGGTGCATCACTCATTAGAGCACCATGTGAACCAACATAATGTTTGACCAGTGTTGTGGTCAGGCCGAGTCAGCATATCCACTCCACTCCCGCATGGCAAACTTATAAGAACTTGTGAGAGGAGTTGTATGTTTATTAACAGAAATAATAGGGCTGTATAATTAAATCCAGTCTACGATATATATTGATATATTTCCCCCTCGGAAGGTATCGATTTTTCATCCGCGAGTATCGATCCATTAAACCATAGGGGTCCATAGGCTTATATGCGTCTTTTTTACATGTCTAATGTGCGTCGGCGTAGCAGCAAGACTCCACCTCCCCCACACTCACTTTCAACTTGTGCTTAAAGAGCACATTATAAAATACACACCAGTTTTTAAATTGTGTTAATAGGTCAAGTAAAACTGGAGTTATGCTAAATTAAGTAAACCATATTTTTCCAGATGTCAGAGAAATGTCAAAAAACGGCTTTTCCAGCTATGTGAAAGGGAATGAGCTTCCAAACGTAAAAATGAAACGCAACATTAGATTCCTTTGTTTTTAGAAATCTTAAATCTTCAACAAATAACGATGGGCTGTTTCTTGTTGCTAAGAAACGAAGTAAACTTCCTCAAGTTTCGGTGAAAGAGAAGCGGAACAGAATAGCGGCGCGAACAGAATAGCGGCATGAATGGAGTAGCGACAAAAGCAGTGAGATTGCAAAATTAATGCAAAGTTTGGATATTGGAGCGACTGGTGGAATCCACTTCGAAATTTGTTTTTAGCTTAGTGGTTTCTGTTCTGTACATCAAGGATTAACTGAAGAATGAACGTGCAGATGGCAGCAGCGCTCTGTTTTGAGCTGGAAGATGAAGAGGGGAAACCCACAGTTGGAATCTGTGGCGCAGTGAGGATTGCCAAGATGACGATGGCTGATCTTATTAGTAACTGACAAAGTATCAGAGACTGAGAGATTGAGATTGATGAGATCCTGGCAGTCTGAGAGGCAGCTACTCAGAGATCAAAGCAGGGGAATGGCAGCACTGTGCAGCAGCAAGGAGTCGATCACTACAGGGTGAGGCATAGCCACTTCCCCAGCAGCTAGTAGTAAACAGCTTACAGCCACGGCTAACTCCGGGAGCCAAGGTAGAAAAGCCTTTTTCCTATAGTCCAAAAGACTTTATTTTACCCAATCAGAGCTAGGTATTGTGTAGTTGATGCTTTTAATCAGTTTTCAGTTAATTATATCCAACTGAAAACTGATTAAATCCAAGTCTATGGAACACAAAACGTCACCAAAATCACTCTGTCCCTCTAAAATCTTTCAGAAAATCATAAAAGTGTATTGAAGCGTAACGATCGCTGAATATCGTGATATATATAGTATCGAATCATGAGATTATTGTATCACTATACCCCTAAGAAATAACAAAAGTTATCTATTTAAATCCAGGTTAATCAGAGACCATGTCAACCACCTACCTTAAACTTCCTCATGGACTGGTAGAGCCGTCCTAGGTTGCCGTAGTGTTTGGCTGTCTGAACATTAAACTCCCCAAAAGCCTTTTTTGCCAGCTGCAGTGAAGACAGGTGAAGGTCGTGAGCTTCCTGTAAGAGGCGCTCTTCTGTTTCTTTATTGTGGCAGTCGATGGCAATTTCTTCCAGAATTAGAGCTGTTGGAAACATCAAGTGAAGCATTAATGTCAAAAGTGGTAAAGACTTCTTTCTCTATGTGAACAGAGTAGTGCTGCTTGGATAAACCTGGTAAGGGTAGAGGACCAGGGGGGCCAGGTTCAGTCCTGTAGAGTGAATTCCTGCAACATTTATATGCATTTCTTCTCCAATTCCCGAATCATGTGAACTGCTCATCACCAAACCTCTGCACAGTTGAACTCAGCCATTTTATTCAGCGATTATAGGACACAATATTTTTTAAAGTCGACTACAACCTGATAAAAGTTGAGTCGACTCGACGTCACAACAACGTAAGCAAAAATACATCACGACAACTTAGAGGTTTTATTATATATGTGCACAGCAAATAGTTAAAAAAAAACAAAAAAAAAAACAACATTCCTGCAATAAGTTTGTTATGCAGAAATAAAAGAAAAAGAAGCAGGGGTGTGCTGTGGTGGTGCAGGGGTTAAGCACAACCCACATATGGAGGAGGCCTTATTCCTCAGCGCGGCTGTCGCAGGTTTGATTCCGGCCTGCCGACTTTTGCGACATGTCTTCACCTTCTCTCACTACCCACTTTCCTGCCAATTAACTACCAAATAAAGGCCACTACAGCCAATAAAACCTTTTTTAAAAAAAAAAAAAAAAAAAAGCAGATCATTATCCCCTACTTCTTCATCAGCAGCAGAGCAGAGGTGGTCCAAAAAGTTGCACAAAGTTGGGTTAAAATGTTTTAATTTTTTTATAACACCGGCTGATACTGATGATCGGTTTTTGCTCATCTTGGATGGCTCCACATAAAGGAGTGAAATTATTACATTGACCAAAATTGTGCTTTTGGATTATTATGAACGGATCCTGTTTTATTTGTTACATTTGTCGCAGCCACCTGCTGCTCCTTTGCCCTAATGCGGTGCAGGACGCTCCGCTGAGTCAGCAGTGACTCTGATTTTGCTGGATGAATCAACATGCAGACAGCGGCAGAAGTGGCCTCTATCAGATCCTCAGAATGGAGCTTGAACTTTGTTTCAAGATGATGTCAAACAGTATTTCTATAAGCTGCCAGGTTAAAAGCTTCAATGTGCAAGGCGACGCTCATCAATTGGATGGATGAAAAGCCTGACTTTATGCTATATTACCGCACTTCATTCGGGTCGTTTCCTCCCCACCCCCCTTTTTTTTTAAGATTAAGTTTTTTTTTGCAGTAGTTGCCTTTATTTGACAGTAATCCGAAATGTGGGGGACAAAAAGAGAGGTTGGTCAAGGGAACCAAGGATGGGGAGTCAAACTCCAGACTACTGCAGTCTACAGCCTCTATATGCGAGGTGCCTGCACTAACCATGGCCCACTCAAAGCCCCATTCCAGTAGCCTTTGCTGGAGTTTGCAGAACCCAATTGGTAAATTATTTACATTTTTATACAATTTGAACTGTCTGACAAATTTGGCTAGTTTATCTTCTGTAATTTTGTTGGAAAAATCTGTTTCGTCAAGTGACTGCAACTAGCCACATAAAAAGTCATTGCAGAGTAAAGAATCAAGTTGACTCGTTGGCTAGTTGGTGCAACCCCTAATTTTATTCAGGTTTGTTACAGCAGAGATGCATCTAAAAGCAGCAGGACAGCAGCTGTCTGAGTTCTGGACCTGACGCGTCCCTCACACAGTAGGCAGCAGCCCAGCTGATCCAACAAAACTCGCTTTACCTTTGACTCTCTTGGAAGATGCCAGCAGAAGATGGTCCTCCGGCAGGATATGAGTTATAATGTCTATGGCACGTTCCGCATGGAAACTGGGGGAAAAACAAAGCATCTGATCCAAATGTGTCACACGACTCAGATGCTAGAAAGTGCTTAAACTGGGATAAACACTTCCAAGAATAGACATGTAAAAACAAAAAGCTGTTTACAGGCTGGCAAGAAGCAGCTGTGAGTCAGAGGGACAGAGGTCACAACGGAGCAGAGTCCAGAGCCCAACACGGACACCTTCCTCTGCTCCATGATCTGTCCTCTAATCTATGAAACCAGTTACAAACCTGTTAAGCGAATCCAGGATTACTGACTTTGGATGTATTTTTATGTGAAACTAGCTAAATTAAAATAAATGGAGAAATCACAATGATGAAGCCACAGGAAGCCAAGTAAAAATATACTGCAAACGTGTCTGCTATTCAATATCACAGTGTTTCTCAACCTTTTTCGGGCCAGCGCCCCCCTAGCCTTTATGCAGGTCCCTCACCGCCCCCCACCAAAGAATTTGTAGGATACTTTACACTGACTATTATTTTATTATTAATGTTACTGTCACTATTGTAGATGTTTTGATTTTATGCTTGTTTCTGTATTTATCAAAAATAATTTCCCAGAGAACAAAAAAGCAATGTGAATAGAAATTATTTTCACAGGTGTCTACGAAAAAATGCAATGAACATTCAAGTTAAACCTTCAGGAGAATGGGACATCAGAGTATCATCCATAAAATTTCACCCACATGGCATTTATTGTGCAAACCATACCTTTCAGTGGAAAAACAAAAGTTCCAGATCCTTTTAATGCCATACAAATATGAGACAGGAACATGGATTATATCTTTATATAGACCTGTCTATTGATTTATAGATTAATAGTTTCACTGGACAGAAATTACAAAGATCAAATCTGGTTCTGAATCAAATCCTAATGAGTCAAATTGAAAGTGTCATGGAGTCATCAGCCTCATGATATTAACACTAACATGAAAAATAATATTGAAGAAATAAATATATCAAATCTAATTAAAAATATAAATAAGTGATAAGTTATTTACTGTTATGGACTGTAAGATATTTATTCTCAGTAGTAGATATGGTCTCAACAAACCCATGACATTTCAACAATATTATTTTATCTTTTATCTGGAAATAGTGTGTTTATTCTTGCCATACAGTCCTCTGTATTAAGTATTGCTTGAAATGTCTTGCCATACCAGTTGATTCCTCTGTATTTACTTTAGTTTCTTAGTTTATTCTTGCATTTTGTTCTTCATTCATTTCCATTTAGTTTCCTTTAATTAGGATTATCCTCTCTTGGTTTATTGCTATGTCCACTTTAGTTTCTTTCCTCTTGCTAGATTCATTTTATTGTTTATGGCACGCTCACCACCAGTAATCTTCACTCATCACCTGCTGCGCCGCCTAATCGTCATGCGTTTTCACATCATGTGTTGATTTTTCACTGTTCAGCGTCGGATTCTCTGTTTTTATGCCATAATTCACATCTAGTTCGTCACTCCGTTTTATGTCCCGCTTCTCCTGTTTCAGAGTTTTGTGCAATGTGTGCGACGTTTTTATTTTTTTTACCCCTTAAGGTGCAGGGAGGTCGGGAAACGTATCAATGGGGAAAACGCAGACGGACATAAACCGTTTAAAACAACGAAAACAATTTCGGTATTCTGATTATTGAAATTTAAAAGTGCTGTGGTTCCGTTGTTCTATCACACCCTTTTCATACCGGACCGCTTACAGCACCGGTGTTAACTCTATAAAATGAACGCTCTCTATTTGGTTATCACCCATGGAGGGATTTCTTTATTTAAATGGGTTCATTTTTCAGAGGGATACAAAGTGAGGGTATCGTGATTTTAGAAATTACATGTTTATAAGAGCGATTTTCTGTTGTCCTTCCATGGAAGCGTGCAGCTCTCAAACAGAAATAAAACACTTTATAAGATAAGTTGCTGCTCTGACATGATCACAGAACTGCCAAAACATATGTACAAAAATACCAGACAAAGTGAATCACGGCAACTTCATCAGCCGGTGTAACGATGAACTGATGCGGTGAAGCTACTAGTAGCAGGAGCGAAGCTGCGCCAAGAAGCTATAAACACTGAATAGAAGAAGGAGAGCTGCCATCGATACAGTTGCAGCCAAGCATGTTTTAATGTTACACAATACAGTTTTAGCAAGTTGCTCAAAGTCTAAACTGGTATTGTTGTGCATATGAGGTATAAAGTTTACCTTCGACCAAACGCCCCCCAAAGGAATCCCAGCACCCCCCTTTTGTAAAAATTTCCGCCAGCGCCCCCTGCTGTCCTCTGAACGTCCTCTAGGGGGCGGTACCGCCCACGTTGAGGACCGCTACAATATCACAACTATAGCTCCAGAGCAATTAATTTATTTAATATAATGTTAATAATGTCATCATCTCTCTCTCAATAAACAGTTAATCTACCTTCATAGGGTGTTTTCACACCTGATAGTCCAGGAAACTTGGTTCGATTAGAGATTAAAACTGCAATATTTGTTCCATTTTCAACTGCTGCAGTTCTCTTCCACACCAAACTGTGTGGAACCAACCAAACCATTTGAAAACCCTGTTCACCTCCTCATCTGTGATGGAGCTGCACCAACAACTGAAGGAAACGACATGAAAATATCTGAAAACAATGAGTGCAACTTCCTCCTTTTCAAAATATAAACAAAAATGGAGTGGATTCACTCCATTTTTGGAGTGATGCCACTAGTGTGAATGCAACACACTTTACATTCACTCCAAGCACTTTCGGTGTGAATGCCCCTGAAGTGCTTAGACCATTTCCAAAAGCAGTAGAGAACTAAATGGAAGTATAAAAAATGCAAAATATAAATTTTATAATAACAATTATTAATTTTATTTTTAATGCCCATTATGTCTCAAATTGAAATCTCAAAGATCACATTCACACGCAGATGATGGAAAGCTACTGCCTTGTAGCTACAGCTGCACTGGGTCAGTCTGTCAGGGGTCAGGCTGCAATTTTGCACCATCAACCATCCTGACCAACACCAGTAGGAAAGGTGGTAGAAGTGTATTACCCAGGAACACAAATGGTGAAGGCGGGCGGACCAGGAATCAAACTAGCAATCCACCGATTGCTGGGTGAAGTTCTACTGCCGTTGCAAACATGAATTTTGCATGACAAGTCTTTAAAAGTGCATTTTATGTTAGTTTTAGTTTAAAAAAGAAGCTTTATAAACAAAAACTGTAATTAGCTTTTTCTTCATTTTGCAAGTTGATGGTCAAAAACCAAAATATTTTGGTGGAATTTTAAGTGGAAGTGATGCAATAAGTAATAACATTTTAGGTCACAATTCATTTTGATTATATGAACTTGAGAAAGAAATAATGGGGAGCATTGGGCTATGTTAGATTTAAATGTATCAAATAAAAGTTCAAAGTTAACCTATATTAGCAAAGGAATCAGGAAATGTAATTCTTAGATATCCAATACCTGACCTATGAGAACTAAAGTTTCCAGCCTGAAACAAAGTTCTGTCAGAGGCAGTGCTTCAGATTTTGACCAGTTAACTTTATATCCCTATATATTGGAAACAGTTTTTAAAAAGGCAGGGAGGGTCTTCAGGTCATGAAACCAAGACCAGAGAATCGTCCACATAAAGTATCAGCTTAAGATTCGCATTATTGATTCAGACAATCAGGGTCCCTGCATAATTTTGCGGCTTTTCGCTCTAGTTCCAAAATCAGACCAGAAAGCAGTGGGCAGTCCTACCTAGTCCATGATTTTGATTCTTTGATGAGCTGTTAATGAGATCAAAGTATACGTTCAATCTCACAACGCGTTATAAATCTATATTACTTTTTGTCCACTTTCTCCCTGTACCCTCTATTAATCCTAGTAGCCTGAATCTGTATGACATTTTCAAACTACCCTCATTAGAGTCAGATTAAGAGCACAGACTCTGAAAACGTGACTCATCATCTTGTGGTTTGTCTAAAGGAAGCATATGCAGAACAGAATCAGATGGCATGGAAATTCTTACTATTTATTGTACTCACAGAGCATTGTCGAATTTCCCAGAACTATACTGGTGGACATATGAGGAGTAAGCCAAGTCTTCATGGGCTGAGGCAACGTGGATGTTCTTCCCTCCGAACACAGACTGTCGGATGTCCAGGGCGGTCTACAACAAGTGCATGCAAAAGGTTCGCTCAGACAAAGTCAGTCAACAGCGAAAAGTTGGTAGCCAGGAACCCTGAACATCATGCTTACCTGGTAAATAGCAACCGATTGGCATATGTTGTCCACATTTAACAAGTAAAATCCATAATCTAGCAGTGTGTCAGAGTACTTGGGATGCTTGTGTCCAAAATGTTCTCTGGGAGGTAGTACACAGAGCGTCAAAATGCATGATAAAGACTTGAGTTTTACTCATCTGCACTTGCTTGTTAAACACAGCAGGTTACCTTGCTAGAAACACTGCATGTTTGATCAGCTGCTCTGCTTTCCTGAACTCCCTCTTCACCACACAAGCCTGGAGCAGAGAGACGAAACAAAATGTATTCTTAAGTAACACCATGGTAATGGCACAATAATGCAACTTTGAGAATGTCAGTTAATACTTAAATTCTAATGAACATTTAACACTGAAACTGGAAGACATTTTAAATATCCAACAAAGATAAACAAAACAACAGAAACAACAAAGTGAATTATAAAATCTCTGTAAACAAAATTGTTCTTCAAAAAGGGTTATTGGTAGAAAAAGAGAAAAATAATAAATCATGAAAATTATTGAGCTTGTTTCAATTAATCACGCAATTAACTCATTTATTGCTTATTGCAACAGGCCTATTCAGGTCTGGATTTTGATTATCTTATTCCACTGTATAAATATGCTTTGATCTAAACCAGTGTTTCTCAAACTTTTTCAGGCCGAGAACCTCTGAACCCATTTAACAGTCGCAGACCACCAAACCTGAAATTGCCCAGCGATAACATCTTAATATATGTTGCAACCTGAAATGAAAACTACGACAAAGCCGTGAACAGGTCTACTTGGACATTTTGAGTTATTTACAGATTCCGAAAGTGTCTAAGTTTTCCAGTGATGTCAAACACATGGAAATAAAAAAAAAGTGTTCATTACAACTTATTCAATTGTAATGAACAACTGAAGCTGGCTGGTCTATTACATAAATGCAAAAATTGGTATTAGTATACTGACAAAATGCATAGAAGTTTGATGGGTACGATGACCTACTGTATGGAACTGTGTTTGTCAGCCAAACTGGGGTTTACCTTGGATGCTTGTCGGAGAACATCTATGACTACTTTGACAGGCAGCCCTGGAGTAATTTCCTTCATAGCTTCTATACACCACCTGTATGCCTAGAAGATAACCAAGAAATAAAAAAAATGAGTTACAGAATTTTCAGCACAAACACAGACAGTGCCATAAGCTGTTAAACATTTTACCTCATCGTAGTGACTTTTGGCGAAGAGCAAGGCACAGAGCTCGCCGTACAGAGCTGCCTTGTTGGCCTGGTGGCCATGTTTGGCTAGTTTATCCATGTAAGACTGAGCAAGCTTGAACGTCTCCTCCCCAAGGTGGTACTTGCAGTTGCCATTGCGGACATGAAGCAACCTTAAGTGAGAGGAGGAAGCTTCAACAACAATCAAGTCTTTCTAGTTCTGCCTTCATTAGCTGCTGTGTGGTCCATAGAAGGACCACACAGGGACATGTATGGTAAATGGTATTCAACATTTGTTAAATACCAAAAAGTCTTCTGATTTAACATTGAAGGAACTTGTGTGAATCGTAAGAGAGAGTGGGGATCTCTGGCAACAGCCCTTCTTGATTTTAATTGACTTTGGAAGTATTTTGTTTGATACAATTTCTGCTGTTTAATTATTATATAGTATATTAACCCATTTGATAAAGTTACTTTCACAACCCAACCTTTTCAGTATGTTAAAAAGATAAGGCCATTCAACCCCATCAAAACCCTTTTTCGCGCCCAATGAATGAAGAGCTGAATCATGAGCGTTCTTTTTGAGCCAAACAATATTCAGTACTCTTCTAATATTGCGATATCCTTGCCTCCCAACAATAAACCCTCTCATACTTATTTATTATGTCTGATTGTATTACTTGCAACCATTTTACCAATAGTTTGCAGATAATTTTGAGATTGACGCTGAGTAAATTGACAGATCTCAGGTTTTCACACTTATTAGAGGGTTTACCCGGCTCTGGCAGTAGAATGATTAGAGCCTGATTCAGGGAGGGAAGCAGGATGCCTTTTCTAAATGACTAGAAACATGTCAAGAAGAGGTAAATTATTTTTATCCTGTATGTATGATATTATAGCCTGGTATCATATATACGGTTTTGAATTTCTGGTAAGCAGGTCCTACTTGCTGACCAGATGTCATTCCATCAATTCCCTGTGCCAATTCCTCCTTATTTCTATTTTTAAATCAACTCTACCATCATCTGAAATAACAGGGATATGTAGCCCATTCAAAAACTTATCTAATTCCATTTGGTCAAAATTTCCTTGGGTATCATATAATTTCTGTTAATAATCTTTAAAAAAAAAAAAAACATTAATATCCCTGGGATCCATTAAAGTTTTATCCTGTGTTACAATTGATGTGACAGATGTTGCTTCAAGCTGTTTGATATGCCAAGCTAAAAGTTTTCCAGTTTTATTCCCTTGTTAATAAAAAGATTGTTTTATTCAGTCTCAAGAGACTGGATGCAGCTCTGAAACTGGACTGTTTATCTTATCCTGCTGTTAGGAGCAGCAGTTCTTTTTTCAACTGTCATTTGTTTGAAAAATCCTCTCCTGAGTGGTCTTTATTTTATTTTCTACATACAGCCAATTAATTTTGGCACTCTTTGATTTATTTCCTGTATAGCTAATAATATGTCCTCTAATAAATGCTTTAAAAGTATCCCATCTAATCCATGCTATTGTTTGATTAGTATACAACTGAAATAACTCATCAATTTGTAACCCAGTATATTTAACAAATTCCTCATCCTACAGCCATTTATGCTGAAAACACCATCCACGAGGGTCCCTGGTTAGATTCTCATCACTGTAGCCAAGACAACACAGTGCCTGATCTCAGATCACTATGCTACCATACGTATAGCGCTGAAAGTGAGAGGAATAAGTCCTGAAAGAACTCAGAGTCAATGTGTTAGGACCATAGAAATTCACCAGGTTCATGTTTTCTAATAATAAAGAGCCCTGAACCATCTCCCTCCTGCATTTGTACACCTCCCATTATCACATGTAACCAATCTATAACCACAGAGTCTAACCACTCTATAACCAAAAAAAAGTTTTTACTACTGATGCTGTTCGCTATATAGAAAACAGAAATTTAACTTTCCATGCTACATGTTTCCACAAGGGTTTGAACATATTAATGTGCACACAGACTGAGATGTGTGTGCATCATCTTGGCATACCTAAGCAGAACTAAAAGTGTTCATAGTAAATTACTGTTTCAATATCTTCAGTACAAACCAATAAAGGCACCATCAAAGTTATACAACATTACAGGAGAATCACAAATTACTCATTTAAGAAACCAATTCTGCTTTCAGCCCATTGTCATCTCCTAATCTGTTTTCTTCTGGATCTTCTTTACAAACTCATGTGTTACCGCCGGTGTTTTTAAAATTGAGTTTGGTCACCAGTAGCTGTGAGTTGTGCCACAAGTCAAGCCGTGGCGCAATACAAGTTTGCGCAGCTCCGTGCGTATCAGGTCAAACTGCTTCCGAAGCTGGTGCAGACCAGCCGTGGTATCTGAGTAGAACCGTACTTGTTGATTCTGGTAGCGAATGTCTGTCTTAGCCCTTGATGCTACGGCAGTAAGCTGTTTATCCTTGTGACTGAGGAATCTCAGTATTAAAGTATGAAGCGCTGCTCTTTCCATGACCACTGCTCAGATGTCAAGGGTCTCCACCAGCCACTTCTCCAGGAACTCACACAGACTCTGTCCTTGGGCTCCCTCCGGTAGGTTGACCAGCCTCAGATTGTCTCCAGATCTATAACTTTATCCTCCAAGTCTTTCTTCTTGGACTCTAGCATATCTACTGTATCTCATCGTGTTTCTATCTCACACTCAGCATCAGCAATGTAAACGTCGGTTTCTGCCATTTGATGGATACACTCATTTATCTCTTTTGTCAAACTGTTGATGGACCCCATAACTTCATCAAATCTAGAGGAGAAATTCTTTTGGATAGAATTAACAATAGACAGTATTTCCTCCACTTCACTACTTTGAGACTTTGGGTTCTCCTCTCTGTCTGTGACAGCTGAGCAGGGGTTAGCATTAGCTTTCTGCATTTCACCTAGAAGATGCTAATCTGTCAGCATATGGTGTTTTGCTTTCTCATTTGCATTTTATGGCACTTTTGCTGCTTTAGGTGTTATTCCGCGATCTCTAGCAATTTAATTTGTTTTGAAAGGAAGAAATTTTAGAAAAATTTGTTGACACGGATAGCAGAGTGGTAGAACCACATCCCCTCACATAACCAATTTAACCTATCCAAAGGTCTTTAGTTTTGATCATGAGTTTGGATTTCCAGGCTTATAAGAAAATTACACTAAAATGGGTCACAACAAGCCATCTGTCCGTTTTACAAGGTATTTGTGGGATTGTTGCAGCCTTGCCTCTTACCTCCAGACACTTTCAGAACCTTTCCCTGAACATGTGCTAAAGACACCTCATATAAGGACTTTATGAAGAGCAATATTACAAGTGACAACAACCTAAACCACAACCCATAATAAGAAACCAACAAAGCATTCAGGATGAGAGGTGGAACATCTTCAAGAAAAGAAGTAATCCACATCCATCCATGAAAGCACTCAGGATCATCCGACAAAGAGAGCTGCCACAGAGACATGCTAGATGACATCAATAGTCAGCAACATAAAATAGAGACATCCAAATGTCCGAAGTTTTTCTGGTCTGACAATGTAAATAAAATCTACAGATAACTGTAAGGGAAATTCAATTAAAACAACTGTAGATGAACAAGCTGTTGTAGGACTCACCTGACGCAGCATTCCACAGCTCTGTAACAGTGGAGCACCTCACTGTGGAGAGTGCACAGCTGCAGGCACGACAGAAACACTTTCTCTGCATCGCCATACCAGCCAGCATCTGACAAAAAGCCACCTGCAAACAAAGAGGAAACAATACATCCAATCATTCTGCACAATCATTCTAGACATTCTTGTTTCATTCATCAAACCTTGACATTAATAGCAGTGCCATAGGACATGTGATGTACACAGACTCCCAGAATCTAACCACCATGTTCCATCCAAACCCTCTCAGTGTGTTAGTGTGGAAACTTTACCCAGCACAAAGCCGAACTGGATGGCCTTCTCTTTGACATGGGCATCAGACTCTGCAATGTATGAGCAACGACGGCTGAATGAGTTTGCTAGAACTGAAGCCACTTTCACTCCGTGGTCCATGAGGGCCTGGAAGCAGTGGTGCAGGAGGTGTCTGCCATGGGGACAAAAAGGAAGGTTACCACCTCACTACAGGCACCGATCAGGGCTTCCATGGCTGAAAAGTTGTCCAAAGCTTAAAACATTTGTTGTTTTGTAGTGGAACACTGATTCTTGCTGGAATACATTCTTCATGTAAGCAGTGCCATACAGCTATTTACAATGTACAGGTAAATTGAAAATTATAATTAGCAGAAGTTAAGGTTTTATAACATCCATCTGTGTGTAATTAATCCATATTGTGATCTGGGTGGTCTGCTCTACAATGACAAAATCTATGCCTGAGTCACAGTAGACTTAACCATTCATTAACAGGGCTTCATGAAACACCATTAAAATGTGAGAAGTGAGCAGACAGAAACAGAAGCAGCTAGGAGAAGAGCAGAGCGATAAGAGGGAAGGGCTGATGGTGAGGCTCTCACCGTTTGTCTGAGGCACGGAGCACTTTAGCGAACACCTCCAGCTCACAGAACTCTCCTCCCAGCTGGCAGAGTCTTCCCTGCTGGTACAACTGAAACAGAAACATGGGGATGCATAGTGCATTATGATCACAATTCACATGAACTTGGGATGAACCTGATAAAAAAACATGTGGAGAACAACATGGTGGACACTAGGCTACAGTACATCATGAATTTTTTTGGGCGTGTTTTAATGATTCTTTGGACAATGTTGTCTGCTGTTCATGCATTGAAACAATACAGAGTTTGCTGATGTCTAGTCTGTCATCAGAATGCAGTGAGGTGGAACTAGTTGAATACTCCATAGTGAAGCCTTCACAGTGCACCAGCAGCCACTGGGTGAGCTCTCACACACAGTTCATTTGGCTTCTCCTTTAAAGTTAAGAGATATGATTTTGTAAATTAAAAAGCAGTCTTCTCAAAATTCTAAATGATCATATAAATGTTATGTTGGTCCATCTGTAAAATCCCATTCACCCCCTTTGGCAATTTATACTGCCATTTCAAACGTACATCGAGTCTTTGTGCTCCTTCATATTTCCACATATTCCTGGAACAAACCATTTCTAACAAAAGGAAGGCATCACATATCAGTTTCACTTCTTTTAAGTATTTAGGAATTCTAGAACTAACTAAAAAGGCTCAAATCTCAGAACGTGACTTAATTAGGGCCGAAACAAATGGAATAATTGTGATGAATCAATTATTTAAATCATTGTAAACTAACTTAGTAATTGGTTAATTGCTAACCGAAGAAACAGACTCGCAAAAGGCCATTTTTGAACAACACACTCAGCCCAGTAATTAAGCCAAAACTGTACAATGTTGTTCTGATTTTACTTGACCTAACTGCTGCCTTTGATACAGTAGACCACAACATTTTAATATCGCGATTACACCATGTTGTAGGTATTGGTGGCACCGTTCTTAAATGGTTCCAGAGTTACCTGGAGGACAGAACATTTTCAGTGAATATTAGTGACTCTGAATCATCTGCTGCTTCAATGCCATATGGTGTCCCGGAGGGCTCAATTCTGGGCCCACTGCTTTTCTCCCTGTATTTACTGCCTCTGGGTTCTATCCTCAGGAAACATGGGATTTCATTTCATTGCTATGCTGACGATTGACAGATTTATTTGCCCCTGAAGCAGAAGGATGTCCATTCCATCAAACATCTCCTGGCATGTCTAGGTGATTTTAAAGCTTGGTTGGCCTTGAGCCTTTTAAATTTTAATGAAAAGAAAACAGAGGTGATGGTGTTTGGACCCAGTGGCTCCTGTGAGTCCTCCTCTGTTGACCTGGGACCCTTGGAGGTTTATTTTAAACCTGTTATTACAGATCTTGGTTTTAAGGTGGACAGTGATTTCAAATTGGACAACCAAATCAGAGTCGTGGTTAAGTCCAGTTTTTATCATTCAAAGCGATTGGCGTCAGTGAAATCTTTTCTTTCCAGGCAGCATTTTGAAACGGTGATCCACGCTTTTATTTCGACTCGAATGGATTACTGTAACTCACTTTATCTGGGAGTCAGTCAGTCGCTGCTCTCAGGTCTGCAGCTGGTTCAGAATGCTCCTGCAAGACTTTTGACAGGAACTCGAAAGAGAGAGCATGTGACCCCTGTCCTGGGCTCACTTCACTGGCTGCCTGTATATTTTAGGATTCATTTTAAAATTCTTATGTTTGTTTTTAAATCACTGCATAATCTTGCCCCGGCTTACCTCTCTGAGCTTCTTCTGCTCTTGGAGGTACCGAGATCAAGAAGGAAGCTCATAGGGGACAGGGCTTTCTCTATCATGGGCCCCAAGTTATGGAACGACTTGCCTTTGCAAGTTAGAGAGGCCCCTTCACTGTCCACTTTTAAAGCTCGTCTTAAAACCCATCTATTTTACTTGGCTTTCAACTCAGCGGGATCTAGTTTTAAATTGTATTGGTTGGTTTGTTTTTAAACTGTAAGAGTTTTTATTTTTTATGTTTATTTATTTATTTATTTATTTATTTATTTTAATTGCTATGTTGTGTTTCAATGTACAGCACTTTGTATCAGCTGTGGTTGTTTTAAAGTGCTTTATAAATAAAGTTGGTATGGTATATATACATTTTAGATTTAATATGATAAACCTTGGTCTGTAAATAGATCTTGCCGTTACAGCTGAATTTCTTAAGACCTTTTCTATTTCTATTTCATTTCTGTTCTATTGAGAGCTCCTCAAGAGGCAGTTTTAGCTTCACCTGGTGAAGTTTAATTGTGTTGCTGTTTTTTTAACAAAAGTTTGATTCATATTCTGTTAAAAAATTCTCCTACTAAGCACCTTTTGCTCTGTAAATATTAATCGGTTAATAAAAAAAATAGATCAACAGATCATCTCCTACACTGTATTGATTTATTTATTTTATTTAAGTTAAGCAGAAAGAGCTGAGATGCTTTTCACATGTTGTTAGGATTTATTTAGCTGCAAATGCATTGTTTGCTACACATGACCAAATGTTCACTTTTATTTTATGAAAACTTGTTCAGAAATATAACCAGTTCTATCTCCTAAAAATCCCCAATAAGTCTATATTAGCGCCTGCTTATAGTAATTTTTATCAGAGCTATAACATCACGTCATATCCTTACAGTTAGCAAAATATAGAAAGTCTTAACTAGTCTGTCATCAAAGAGGATTTGAATCACTAACAGCAGGAACAGAACATCCAGTGGCAGATGGCTTGATGTTGTACAAAACATGCCAAACTAAAACGACACAAAATGGCTAAATTAATTTTGCATTTGTTCCTATTTTTTCAGGCAGGGCTCCATTCTTGACTCCAGCTATGTTTACAATGACCATACTGCCACCTTTAATCTCATAGTGGCCATTCCTTTGCACTGCTACTGATGCAGGAATCATGTGGAAGAAGTCTGACAGAAATCCTAGTTAGCTTCTAAAATCAATTCTGAGGGAATTCCAGCAACTTGACCTTAGGCTCAACTGTTCAGTTTGATCATCAGCAACAGTTTTTGTTACTCCTTAATGTGGGACTATAGAAAACATGGACTCCTCTTGAGAAACACGTGGTCTCAATAGCTGCTATGTTCACTCAGTTCCGGAGGCTCCAGCTCCTGCTGCAACCTTGTTTGCGTCTGGCGGACTGGCATATTAATAATCCAGTACATTACTTTTAGTTTCCATGAAAATGCTGGTGTGTCGATCCTGCTTCTTATTGGTTTGGCAACATGTTCTATTAGAGCTGAAATTTAAGTTGTAAAATTGATACTGTTGACATTCTTAACTACCAGAAACACAATAAACACAGGCCTTACATTTCCACATTACAGTCCTGTTGTGTTAATTGACAAACATGTATATTTATCTGACTGACCTCCACATAGCCCATCCAAACTGTTATGAACAAATATTGTTTGCTGCTGACCGGAAGTCACAAGACTGTGATCTGATTTTGTTCATGATGAGATCAAGCACAATCTAATGAGTACAGTTTTATTTTGCTGTCATCAGCAAACTTAGAGATGCTATGAAATAGTTGGTTGCAATCTGTCAACACTTGTCCTTTAATGAGACATTTAAAGGAAAAAATACACCAACACTTCTGAGAATAATTGTGTATTTGTGGAATTTGGCATTTTTTATAACAAATAAAAACAATGAATTAAGAATAAAGTATAAACTAAAAATTGTTTACCCAAATCTACAACCAGTCCAGGTTTAACACAAGAACTTTACCCTTAGTCAAATGAGGCCTAGTTCTTGGGACCCAAGAAAATAAAGAGGCTGGTCCATGGAAAAGTTTTCCCCAATTGAAAAGCCCTATTTTCATGCAGGATCTGTTATTTAAAGTTGAGGAGCAGCTGCTAATCCTGAAAAACAAGATATGTTTAAAAACAAAAAAACAAAAAACCTGCTGTCAGTCTGGGTCAGTCATAACCCTTTGATGTAGCATAGCAACATTTTTAAGATGACACTTTCCAGCCTACTGTTAATATGGTACACACTAATGCAGCACATCAGTCTCCAGTGTTAGTCCGTTTCCCAGAGGCTGCTGAGACTTTAGTTTCTGAAGCCTATCTTGTATAAAAACGTAACATGGCTATACTGTTTACAGGTCATTGTTAAATAAATCAGTAATAATCTTAAATAATTTCATTACTGACATTCCTCCAAGTAGAGAGAGAAGAAAGTCTTAAAATAACAGCCAACACGCAGATGCATAAACCCCACTGTTTGACATATAATGTCATGTTAAGAGTTAGTTTATTCTATTCATTTAAGGCTGAGCTCGTCCCCCTTTAAGCCATTTTTCACTGTATATGTTAATCTTAGTCTTTTGTACTGAGCTATGGTTAGCAACAGCAGCTTCTCATAGAAACCCAGTCCTGCTTGTAAGACGCACCTGGGCGCCATGTCAGCTACATCTCACCTTATAGTAGACATCGAACTGGATATTTTCCGGTAGTGAGCGTATGTCCCTTCTTGAACGACTGTAGTTGTCCACCACAGCCGAGATAGCGGTGTTGTACAATGTTTCTGGTATCCATTCTAGCTCCGCCGCAGCCATGTTGTTTCTCCAAAAACCCAGCAGCTACAGCCCTCCCCAACTCTCTCTCCTACATTCGCTACCTTACTGCGACCAAAGCCCTTTCTCCGTGAGTCCTCATATAACGGTCGCTACGTAGGGAGGCTAGAATAAGTCGTGATACCGACAGGTTACTGCTGTAGCTTCAATTTCGCTGTGCAAATTCCCTTCATCTCCGATGTTTATTCGTCAACCCTTCAGCAGTTCCGTGCCCCCTTCCGGACGCAGGCATTTTCAGCCGCTGACGCAGTGACGTAATAGTGCAGTCGATGAAAACGGTGAGCTCACTCCTTAACGGTCAGCCGGAAAACGACCCGAGGAGAAGTAATTACGAGCGTGGTGTGAAGAGGTGCAGAAACGAACCAAAGTGTCACCATTTTGTTTGTTTTTCACTTATATGGCTATAAGAAAATCCATATACAATGTACACGGCTAGGGGAGTAAATTTGACAGTGTCACTGTAAACCAAAGAATACAAGACAGCGCAATCTCAGATGCGCAGTCTTTGATAAGATTATATAAAACAAACCTACAGTGGTTAAACACTGCCTGTAATACGTGCTGTGCTGTTCAGTAGATTCAGTTATTTGATTCAATAACTCTAAATATTTTTGTTCTTGGTATCAAAAGTCCTTTAAATCATAATATGACCGAACTGGGATTACTCTGCTTTAAAATGGATCGTAAACTCCGCCTACATGGTACTCCGGCCCCCTCGTCGGCTGGTAAATGGTGCTTACCCATTTTATTTAACCCAGAGATTGAAGGTTTTTTTTTTTTTTTTTTTGTTTTATTTTTTTTTTTTTTACACATTTTTTTTTAAATAGGAAGAATAAAGATAAAATAATTGTAAACGCAAAATAACGTGTTTTTGGCATCTTTAACAAAAGACAAATAGACCTAAATCTTCTTTTAAGTATCATAGAATTTTAAATATGGCAATATCCTTCATTTTGTTTTTTAAGAAACATCCGTTCCTCTGTTTCAGGCTAAATCAATTGATATAGACACCAGATTTATAATAAAATATATTTGTGCTTAAACCAAGATCTATAACCTGCAACCAACGGTGACAGATTAGGGGGGAACTAGTGTAGACCACTACAGTCTAGATGTTAGGACTAGATGTTGTGTGATCCACACTGAAGGCTATTAAGACACCAATACATCTAAAATCCAGACAGTGAAGTTTTTATCTGTGTTTGTGATGCACACAAGTACATTACTTTGAGATATGCCTTGAAAACAGTTCAAGTGCTTTGCATTATCAGTCTAAAAATGAACCTAAAACTTCCCGAAAGAAAATTATTTTTTACCTAATTAGTAATCCCAATAACATACAGTGTTTTCCTGAATCATGTTTACAATGTACATTTTTTTAAAGCAGTCCAGCAGCATACCTGCTTTCCCATCCTCACCACCAGTCTGTGAGGAAGTCCAGGATCCATTTTGGAGTGAATAAACCATTTTAAAGGCAAATTCTGTAATAGAAAATATGGCAAAACCCATTTGCAACAACATGATTGTAGTAAGCAGTGACAATAGTTAAAGTTAGTTTTTCACCAGGTAAAACATTAAGAACAATTTTGTATTTACAATGTTAGCTTGAAACTGCTATAGCAACATTTACACACATATAATAAGCAACGTAATCATTCTGCAAAAAATGACATGACTACTTAAGGTTCTTTAGTCTGTGATTAAAAACAGGAAATAACATCAAAGTGTCAAGATGCAGTGTATTTTGATTTTAAAAAATTACAGACATTTGCAGTAAGAAAACAGGAAGACAAAATGAGACTTGGTTCTAGGGACTGTCAGTTTAATAAGTTGGGAGGAATGAGTACTGTGTCGTCAAGAGGATTCTTGTTGTAGTGGTTTAAATAATGACGAGAAAGATCTAGCTGGGTGCTATAAATGAACAAGAGCCAGTGGATGTTACAAGTCTGCAATGAAGGCTATATACCTGACAGTTCAACAACAGAGGTGTGTTTTATAAGATGAATTAGAAATAGATCGAATGGCAGAATGGAATGACATATTGCATCCAGTTTAAGAATGTATTTGCAAGCATGTTATAAATCATGTCACCATAATCAAACAAAGTAACATAATAAGAATAAAAAAACAACATTGAAAATCTCAGTGTTTAAATTGAAGCATAATGCTGTCTAGAATGCAGAGAAGAGGCTATCATCTACAACTCTTTAAACTGGTTTCCATTCTGATCATGGGTGTGTCACAGCAGACTTTGCAAGATATGACAAAATATTGGCCTCAGGATATCAAGTTAACAGTCACCCTGATGTCAGTGGTCATTAAGTCTTTTGACTGACTGGTGTTGAAGCAATCAACTAGTACTGACTGTTGAAGCAGTAAACAGTTCCCTCTGCAAAACTGAAGAAGGGCAGGAGGCCCCCTGCTGGACCTCCTGCAATTTGCTTACCTGGCAAAGAGATCAGAAAAAGATAGTTAACTTACACAAATAACTGCACCTCAGTGGATCAATCTATGAAACTTAAGAATCTTTGCAGATGACACCACTGTCATTGGTCTCATCCGGGACACTGATGAGTTTGCATACAGACAAGAAGTTGATCAGCTGGTCTACTGATGTGGTCAGAACCTAGAGCTTAACCTGCTCAACACTGTTTAGATGACAATTGTAACTGTAATGCAATTTTACGAAGTATTGCTACTCTTACTCTCCCCTGGAACGTTAGCTGGAGATAGGCACCAGCACCCCTCCCGACCCCACAAGGGACAAGGGTGTACAGAAAATGGATGGATGGATGGATGGATGCTACTCTTACATGAGTAAAATTTCTGCTATTATTCATTCAGTCAGTCTTTTACACAATCACATCCATCAGTGCAGCTTGACTCAGCCACAAAACAAGACAGGCCCAGAGTGGCATGAACAACCAGGTCTGCATAGAAAATCCTCAGGGCTGACTCTCCAGGACTTGTTTCTCTGCAGACCCCACATATCAAATTGTTTAGACCTTCAGGTCAATGCTACAGAGTGCCACTTAAAACCCAACTGCCACAGAGACAGTGTCTTTCCCTATTCAATGAACATCTATGTGAGACCATAAATGGCATATTTGCACATTCATAAGCATTTTCTTTATTTTGATAAATGGCTGTACACACTCACATGTACATACTGTTCCTTTTTTTCCTTTTTACCATTTTCCATAAGATAGGTATAATGTGAGCACAGAAACCAAAGTCAAATTCCTCTTGGTACACACAATCTTAGTCAATAAATCTGATTCTGATTCTAAAGAAAGAGAGACAGCAAAAAATGTGCAGGCCTCTGCCAGCAACCTGCATTAAAGAACAACCAGCAGCTGCTGTGGTTTGAGTCCCTTCTTCAACTGAACACAATGCAGAACACATCAAGGTTAATGGTCAGTATAAGTCTAGGCATCAGTAAAGGACATTAATAGTACACACCGGTTACATAAATGTGTCTGACAAGTCTGTAAAATAAAGAACTGTAACCACAACAAAACGCTTGAACTACAGATTTCAGCTGTGCTCATGATTTTACATTATGTGGCCTATTTGCGTAGAAAAGGTTTGGATTTACCTGTAGAGGGCAACAACCGCAGTGGCGTTGCCACGTCATTTAATCAGAAGAAAGCACTTTCTGACGTCAAGACGTACGGTTTGAGCATGCTTACTACGCCCGAACATAAACAAAGGCAGGACGTTTCTCCGCATTCAAATCTGACCCAGCTTCAATTTTATATTCCAACAAATCCGAAAACTTGAAAAGCTTTTTAGGGCTGGAACCATGGAAAACCCCTTGCTGATGCGAGTTAGTGTCTTTACTGACCAAGGAGGCAGGAAATACATGGAAGACGTGACCGAGGTCATAGTGGAGCCCGAGCCGGGGGAAGATGAGCCGACGCCGGGCGAGCAGGAGGCGGGTAATGGGGGAGCTTTTAGCGTTAGCTCTACGGCTGTGGATTCACATCCAGACATTAAAGATGGAAAAGCGGAGACTGAGCAGCTTACAGAATCATCAAGTGAACGAGTTCGAACTGAAGAAAAACACATTTTTGAGGAAACCATTTCACCGGGAAGCGAGTGTCCACCTCGAGATCAACCCAGTAACTCCAGCCGCTCCCGCCGTTCCGTGGCGTTCTTCGCGGTGTTCGATGGCCACGGGGGTAGCGAGGCTGCGCAGTTTGCGCGAGACTGTTTATGGGAATACATAAAGAAACAACGCGGGTTCTGGTCTGACTGTGACCGGGAGGTCTGCTCGGCTATACGCAAAGGATTTGTAGCCTGCCACCATGCTATGTGGAAGAAGCTACGTAAGTTTAACATCAGCTCCCAAAATTCTAATTAATATCAACCAGTCGGAAATTATGTAATCATCTTTTTAAACATGGCCAAAAACCTGACTTTGTGGAACGTACAGGAATGTTTTGCCGACACCTAGTTACTACCTTACTCGAAGGTTCTACGGCAACAGTAATTTTCCACTGTCTGACAAGTGTTTTATTGTTCCAAGACCACCATGAGTTGTTTGTTTTCATTTTAAACGCAGGTTGAGTCGGGTTTAGGTATAAATAAGAGTATTTTGCGTTTCTTTTCGAATTTAATATGACCGCTAACGTAACTGAAGTCAGTATCGGATTCAATGCCTCTGAATTTTCGTTTAAAGGGTCATTCCGTTGTCTTTTAAAGATTTGGATTTAATTTCCTCGACTCTAAAGATGTTAAAGATAGGGGTGTCCAAAGTAAGTCTCTCAAAGGCCGGTATCCTTCATGTTTTAGTTCTCTCGTTGGGGTTGGTAACGATCTCCTTAGCATGACATTGTTCTGCAGAAGCCTGCTAATGAGCCATCATTTGGTCCAGGTGTGTTGAACCAGAGAGATATTCAAAACATGCAGGATACCCGCACTTGAGGAGTGACTTTGGACATCTCTGTGTTAAGGTGAATAATTCTAATTTCTATTTTAATAAAACTGTAATCAATTACATTTGTACTCCGTCTTCAAAAATACAAATACAGATCCAAATACAAGTTGCAGGACACTGGTCCTGCAACGTGTTTTTAAAGGATAGTCACATGTATGACCTAATATAACGTCTATTCTAGTTATGAAAGTTTTGAGGATTTCAAATCCTGTGCTTCTTGCATTTTAAATAAAACTGGATCAGGGGCAGACAACTGCCTTCAGTCTCATAAATCAAAAAATGTATTTTAAAGCACATATGTGGTCTTTCCCATTTTAGTCAAGTCAAAGTTTATTGATATAGCACATTTACAACA
This sequence comes from Poecilia mexicana, assembly GCF_051168715.1. Classification (NCBI taxonomy): domain Eukaryota; kingdom Metazoa; phylum Chordata; class Actinopteri; order Cyprinodontiformes; family Poeciliidae; genus Poecilia; species Poecilia mexicana. The sequence goes on from NW_028263382.1 coordinate 1,219,350, forward strand.
GCATCAGCTGACCAAATGCTTCACAACACACATCACAGTTAGATAATAGAAATAAAATTAAGCTTAGTAAAACTAATAAGACAAATATAAAATTGGCAGAGATAAAAAAAGTTAATGGCATGAATAAAAACCAAACAATTTAAAATTTTAGCTGCAACAATTATCTTCAATCCTTTACCTTTTCTCTTTAACTGGTCTTGAAGGCCAGTGAGGATAGATAAGTTTTCAGGCTGGACTTAAACTGACCTACTTGCTGAGAAAGCTTAACAGACGGATGGAGACTGTTCCACAGTCTGAGTGCCGGCACAGAAAAGACTCTGTCCGTTCTAGTTTTTAGCCTAGCTTTAGGGACAGACAATAAAAGCTGGTCAGTTGACTTTAGGGCTCTGGGTGGGGTGTAGGGCTGCAAGAGCTCAGGTAAGTAGGAAGGTCCCATGGAGTTCAAACACCTTAAAAAAAATCAATAAAACCTTAAATTTTATTCTGAAAGCAACAAGCCTGTTGTTTTAGATGTTTCTCTACTCCAACACACCTGGAAAAAAATGATGCCTCCTCACCCATCAAGTGCTACAGAAGCCATTAATCACTCATTTATTTAAAACAGGTATGTTTTAGGTGTTTACCACCCCTACTCAGGGCAGTAAAACATGCAGGAAATCAGGTCCTGAGGATCAGTGTTCAAAACCTGAGTTTTAAAGAATCTATGGTGTGTAGACCAGTGTTGTCCAAAGTAAGTTCTCCATGACATTGAAAACCAATGTATGGGTCACTGGTATGTCCGTCTTCAGATAAAATTTAATGCCACGATAAGGAGCTAATTAGGTCACTTGAATCAGATGTGTTGGAACAGAAACGTTTCTGAAACACAGGACACTGGCCTTTGTGGATGAAATAAATTCTTTAAAAAGGAAGAAAGGAAAGGATGGTGGTTTTATAAAATCCAAAGGAAATTTTGAGAAATGAGAAGATCAGAAAGGAATAGGAGAGAAGAGACAATTATTCTGCAATTCGGAACTGAATGTGTCCATTTCTTACTTTTAAGAAGGAAACGGGGAAAATGTGATTGTGGGGAAGATGAGACAATATCATCAGATTCAGAAAATCAAGTTAGTTAATCTTTAGTAATATGAAAATGAAATTAGACATTGTTGATTTATTGCAGAAAGATTCAGGAAGCAGAGGATATCAGGCTATGTTTTATTTTTTAAAACGGTGTTATTTGCATAACAGGGTAATTTATTCTTTTTGTCGCATGGTCCACACTCCTTACTGGTTGGTGGCGGTAAAGCTTCCTTCAGTTATGTGCTAAATGCCAAGAAGAAATTCTTGAAAATGAGTCTTGGTATTTATCCAAAGATCTACAGTAAAACTATGGAATATTTGTTCTCGTAGTAGCATAGGCAATTCTTTAGCATAATATTCTCAGAGTTTGTTGTCAACTCATGGGATCTGTGAGAAATAAATTCCTGAACACGAGACAAAGTATACCCTATAGAAGTACTTGCATGAGGCTGCAAAATCTACAGAAGAAATAATTATATATGTATTCTGGATATAGCATATGGTAGTAGTAGTTAAGTGTAATTCCGATTGTGCCAGTAAGGGTACCTCTGCTTCTCTATCAATGTAATCTAACATGCATGAAGCCAGTCAAAGCCAGTGAAAGTTTTGCAAATCGATAGATAATAATTGTGTACATGTTTGACTTATGATTGCAGCCATATATCAAAATCCAAAATGGCATACAATGAACTCGTGTGTTAAATCGGATGCCAACTTCAGCCCTGTACGTACCTAGCGGTGTTAGCTGTAGCAGTGTTAGCTGCTGCCACCGTGTCGGGGACTGTAAACAAAGCACCTAACCCTATCACCGAGGATGTTCACGGAATCAAGCAGAGCTGATTCAAAACTATAAACGACATCTGTTGTGTTTATAGTCAAACATGAAATTTAGTTTCTATAGTTAGCTTGGATGACTATAGACATGTTTTGCTGAGTTTGGGTTGTTCAGATACTGTCTCAGTGGGTGTGTTTGTGTCGGGCTGGACTTGCCGGGGCATATCAGCTGCATTTTTAAGCAAGTCACAGTTTCTATCCCGGTAGTTAACACTGCACATGTCTGTTGAGGTCAGCGTTACGCCAGTTTCTGGACGATGCTTGTCCTTAAAATCTGAGTTGCTATCAGAGAACTAAGCTTAAAAACAGAAGGAAAAAAACTGCTGAGCAACAATATTATAATCATTTTTATGCATATATATTTTTGAATGCACTTTTCTGTACTGTACATTGTTTTTTGGTGTCAGCCAAGTGGTTAACATGGAACCCCTAATGAGCATTAAACAATCAGTAAACATGTATTGTCTTTGTATTGTTCTTCACAGCTGAATGGCCAAAAACTCTCACAGGGCTTCCTAGTACATCAGGCACCACAGCCAGTGTTGTAGTGCTCAGAGGAAACCGCATGTATGTGGCTCATGTTGGAGATTCAGCCATAGTTCTGGGTGTCCAGGATGATCCTTCAGTCCCATTCATCAAAGCTGTCGAAGTGACCCAGGACCACAAGCCTGAATTACCCAAAGAGAGAGAACGTATTGAAGGTCTTGGAGGAAGGTAAACCAACATTTTTCTCTGGCTCTGCACACATTGATGACAGGCTAAATCAGGAACATTTAGAAGTAGACACTGCTGTAATATCTGGAAATTTTGGATTAATCGGAAAGGAATGACTAGAGCAACAATGAAAAATGCCTAAATACCTTTCTGGATGAGAACCCACTGAAGCTTTGGGGGATGGGCGTTTTCATAAATTAACCAATAACAATACTGTATCGATCCCAGTAGGGCTGAAACGATTCCTCGAATGATTCGAGTACCTCGATTACTAAAATTCCTCGAGGAAAATTTACCTGCCTCGAAGCTTCGTTAATTTATGTTTTATTAGTTAGCGCACCGTGTTCCGGCCGGGACTTCATTTGCGTTGCGCGGAGCTCTCACTTCCGCCTCTGAGTTGTTGACAAAAGCTAAGTCTCAGCGGCATAAAGTCCAATCTGCAAGATTGGCCCGTGGGGATTTTATTGATTGATGATAATGCCCGACTTTTTATCGTTTTTGGGGAACCAATAAGCATCCTTAAAATGACTGGGGGAATGCCTGGAGTACGGCAGCATTTCTCCTCCGGGGCTGCTGGTTGAAAGCGAACGGCGGGAAGAGCGCTGAGGTGAGCGGATAGACTGAACAGGGCGGGCGGCTGAGTAGCTGATGCTTACCGTGTAAATGTAGCTTTACCGACGAACCGCACAATAAATTTCATATCCCGGTCTGAAGAAACGGGTGGCGGAGCGCATCGTACATGGCTGGTAGATGAGTTTCTGAGTGTGACCAGTGAAGGTGTCGTAAATATCCCGTATTGCTTCCCCCCGTGTTCGTCCCCGGTCTAACGGTTCGTCAGTCCGCTGGTCTATTTCCTCCCCTCCATCTTACGTTCGTTCATTCGCCCTCTCCTCCCACTGCAAGCGGCATTTCCCGTATTTTCAAACCCAAAGCGTGACAGGTTAGGTGGCAAGGTGAGTTTAATTAATCTATTAAACTCACTGAAGATGAATACATAAACTAAAAGCTGGATTGTAGACATTTTTTATAAGCACATTTGTGAGCCTGCCTCTTTGTTATTAAATTCAATATAATTTCAGATTTTTCTATAACTTTTCTTCTGGTTAACTTAGAAAGTGAGCTATTATTGTTACAGGTTAGTTTTCTAAACTACAAAAAAGCAACTGTTAGGGATGCTCAAATATGAAAAATTGGACTGATATTGATATCTGATAGTAACACCGGTATTATGCCAGATTTACCAATATTTCATTTTAGAATTTTTTTTTTATCCGATTACTCGATTAATCGTAAGAATAATCGATAGATTACTCGATTACTAAAATATTCGTTTACAACAGCCCTAGATCCCAGTATTGAAAAATAATCTAGCTCGGGTATAGTGACAATGTTACCAATCCATAAGACGGATCTATTCAGTCTAATGCTATGCTTTGTGCTCTGAGTGACATCATTCTTTCTTTGGAAAGAAAGTTTGTTGCAGCATATTTTTTTGTTGTACATCTTTGACCTAATTGAACTGAACAAATTAAAGTTGTGTTGTTTTTACATATTTGACCAAGCTTGTGAAGCTATTGGCGTATTTAAGGGTACTGTAGACCTTGTTTTTTGCAGTTTTATGCAGCCTTTTAAAAGATTTTAGATGTTTGTAGTTTCTGTCACCAGAACTTGCTTCACTTGCTCTACAAGTCAGAGGAACATGCAGGTGCAGGTAAATGTTGGGTAAAATGAGGCTGGAGCAATACTTACTGTTGTAAAGGCTGTGGATTAAATCATGAGTAATGATTATAATGTTATTTTACATAGCCAGCTGAAATTTTAGTTCGGTTGCAATTTTTCTCCCATATTAAGTGGGTGAAGCTACTTTAAAAACACAAGGTTTATTCTAGCATGTTTACATAAAGTCAAATTGGTTAAAATCTTAATTTTTTATTTTATTTCATTGTCATTAGAAGTTTATTAGAATTTTAATATTTTAATCCTAGATCTGTTCACTGTGGATGAGAGTAGTAAGTTTCATAGAGAAGTAGGTTTGACCTGTTGCTGTGACAAGAAATGTATTAAAGGAGGTGAGCAACACCTTACTGTTGCTTAAAACTTATTTTATTTTTATGTGGACTTTGCTTGATGCACATGTAAACCCCTCTCTTCTTGTATCTCTCTCAGTGTGATCAAGAAGTCAGGAGTGAACCGTGTGGTCTGGAAGAGGCCCAGACTCAGTCACAATGGTCCAGTTCGTCGGAGCACCGTTATTGACCAGATACCTTTCTTGGCTGTTGCTCGAGCTTTAGGTGAGAAACAACCAACAAGACAATTTCAATCAATTACGCCACATCTGGTGCTGCCTGAACAGATGATTTGGCCATTCAGAAAGCTCAGAAATTTATTTCAGAAGCTTAAATATTAATATTAACTTAAAAAAAATAAACCATTGTAGCAACAATGACTGCAACAATCCAGCTTAGTTGTTTAATTATATAATAATAATCAATGTTGTTTATAATGCCCTTTATATATCAAATTGAAACCTTGAAGACCAAATTCACACACAGATGATGGAAAACTACTGGATTGTAGCTACAGACTGGGGCAGTCTGATGGAAGCCAGGCCAGTAGTTTTGCGCCGTCATCCATTCTGACCAACACCAGCAGGCAAGGCGGGTGAAGTGTCTTAATCAGGGACACAAATGACGACGTCATCTTGTACATCTTCATTACAGAGGCATGAGTTACATCAATAAACATACTGGAAACCATTCTGTTCATCTTTTTAAAATTTCTACAAAAAATAAAGAAACATTCATTACTTTGATAGTGAGTTGGATGTCATTACATAAAAGGTTCTATGGCAGGAGGAATTGTCAGTGTGGTGTGGATTACTTTCAAGGCAACATCTATCTGGAGCTTGTGATTACAACTGGTTTTTTTTTACCTTTAACACCTTCTTAAAACATGATGGTCTTTTTTCCATCATTGATGCAGCTACATTGATATTTATTTTTTCACTTCCACAACACAGGTGATTTGTGGAGTTATGACTTCTACAGTGGAGAGTTTGTGGTTTCTCCTGAGCCAGACACCAGCGTTGTTATTCTTGACCCTCGAAAGCACCGCTACATCGTCCTGGGGAGTGATGGTCTTTGGAATATGGTGCCACCTCAAGAGGCCATCTCCATGTGTCAGAAGAACGATGAGGAAGTGGTAAGCTGTTTGGGTTGATGTGATTCTCTGGTACTTTGTAGTTTTTATATTAACGGTCAGATAAGGAAGCCTGGTCAAAAGACTGTTTCATGTGTAATGGCTAATCAATAAGGTCCATCTCATTATCAACCATCATCAGAACAATAACAAGCATTCATCATTCCAGGTACCATGTGGCGTTTCAAGTGCCAGGCAGCTTGTGAGCCATTCGTTGCTGCGGTGGCGCCAGCGCATGTTGCGTGCTGACAACACCAGCGCTATCGTGATTGCCCTGCTGGAAACGGGGGACTCCAAAGAAACATTCCACAATGAAGAGGTGCTACTGGACCTGGCCAAAGTGTCCCAGTGTCCTCCTACATCTATATCTCGTGCAGACACTCCGCTCTTACAGGTACGGATGACTCAAAGCAAATTCTTTTAGAATAATTCTCACAATGAAACCAGCCATTTTTTCATTGGTTTTAAACATTCCATTTCATTTAACACATCCTTTTATGAGATACTGCATTTTGAAAAACTTTAATTGATATTCCTGCTTAATAACCCACCTATGTTTATGGTTCCAGCAGCAACCTCCAGATGAAGACTCTACCTCTGCCATGTCTGAGCTGCTCCCTGCTCTGGAGCGTCGGGATGGACTATCTGGAAGCAACAGTTTCTACCACATGACTCTGTCGGACCCTTTTAGTCTGTCACCTCTGTGTTCAAACAGCACCATGGACTCGCCCAGTCACTCCAGTCTAGCTGACAGAACAGTAAGCGGGAAGACATCCATCAAAAGAACTCTGAATGGATCCCCTTCATCAGGCCTTTTGACAAAGAAGGCTAAACGCAGAACTGACAGGCCACCGCTGGTCCAGCACAACACTGAGGAGAAACAGAAGGAATCTGTCTCTCCCATTCTACAGCAGCATAACAAGATCACAGTGTGTGTCTGCTGAAAACACACACCAGCTGTTATCTTTGTCTCCCATGGCTTCCTGTTTGGGATGATTGCATCTCTGACATGGTCACAGAACAACCTTGGTTAAAGGTTGGGCTAAATGTTTAATCAAATCATACTTAAAACGTTTTCTCATCTGATTTTTTTGCTTTTGATTCCTAAAATGCTGGTGAAGCAGTATCGATGCTGAGGGAGTGGGACGCTTGTATCAGAATGTTGGGCTGCAGCCAGTTTACCATAAACATTATTGGCCTTACTGTGGTGGAGAACCTATGTTGGTTCCTAATAATACAAATTATTTTCTTCACCTTCAGTGTTTGGTATATTGTGGAAAAGTCACTTATTAAAATATGAATTGAAGAGAATTTATTTTAATCTGAAGTACACCCATTAGATCTTCTAAATCCTGCATATTCAAATGTAAATTGGGGCTTATGCTACCACAATGTGTGGTAATAAGTGGAAGAATTGGGTATGCATAATGTTGCTGGTGTAAATATTATGAATTTTATAGCTGAGTATTTAAGTATGTAGAACTGTATGCAAAATGAATCTATTTTTATACATTATTTTATTGTGTGACAGAACATGAAAATTCCTTCTAGATGTGCACCCCACAGCTTCCATGTTAAATGGACCTTGAGTTTTGACATGTATTTTATTTAATCACTGAGTACTTATCTTGAATACAAACAGAAGGTGCTACTACAGTAAACAAATCAGTAAGCTAGTACTCTGTATATTTATATGAATTGTCAGTGTGAGATGATGTTTGATTTTCTTATACATGTTAAACCCTTGATAAATATTGCATCATTTAGGAATCCTATTCCCTCATATATTTTATAGTTGTATTTTTAGTAACACTTTTCAACTGTTTGGTGTGTTTATTCTAGACATTTGCCCGTTCTCCAATTGGCAATTCTGTCTTAATCGATTTTTAAGACAGATCTGTTTTTGTAGCTGCACTAAAAGAAATTTAGAGTGATGTCATGTTCAGACATGGGAGTCTCATGAAATCAGTGGATTCTGTCTACAAGAATCTGCAGAATCAGTGTGTGCAATATTTATGTCACTAAGAACTGTTTGGAATACAATCAGTTTGACTTTATTTCAAGTGTCATAAATTTCCATTTTTCTCACTAATATAATATTCAGTTTGACAGACTTATAGCACACCAGATGTTCCTACCCGACACTAATGATATTATCCAAAATGCTAAAGGTCACAGAGTGATGGAAACAGAGATGAGATGGAGAGGAAAGTAGAAAATGGGCATATATGACAACTGATAATTATTGCAATATTATCAGCAGCCCAAGATTTTCCAATATTGTGCAGTCATAGTTCTTACTGGAGATGGGCACGAGCATGATTGTCAGGACTAAGGCCCTCCTCCTGGCTCTAATAGGATGTTTCTAGTTATTGCTGAGAGGAACCAGATGAGCTAAATTATTTTTTACAGATTATCTGTCTTATACTATCATGACATAGTGACAGTTATCAAATATGTCATATATATTTTTAATAAAAGTTACTCCAGCTTTAATGTTGATTCGGTATTTGGAAGTGTGGCTAACAGACTGAATGACTTCCTTCACTTCCTCCTCTGTCAAACTACAGCGGTAGGCAGACTGCAGTTCTTGAACGGCACAGAAACTACATCACCATTCACAACGGCTCCTTTTTGCTGACTGGCCTAGTTAAAATCCACTTCAATAAGAGAAATCCAATATAGAACACTGAAGGGAGATGAGAATTATGTGGAATTGAGTAGGAAGGCAATTAAAATGATAAAAGAACCTAAAGATAAAAATCTGAGTTTGTGGCATGGCTGTGAAACACCTGTCGAAGCATCCTTGTTACAGACGTGTGAAGTTCTACAGAAGCCAAGCCCTTTTGCCTTGAGGATTGGTGTAAAATTATTGTAAAAAAAAATCAATCTGAACAGAATGACCAATACCCAAGACTGATGAATCTCCCAAACCCTGTTTGATGTTGCATGTGTTTTTTTCTTTTTCTTTCGCTGAGCAAATCGGTATGCTGCCTGGCATCACCAAATAAGCATCGTCTGTGTGAATCATTTGAGCACATGACACACACACGCACACACAGATCTGTCTCCCTCTCTCCAGTTGGTAGCATTATGGATTGTCAGGGAAAAATATTGTGTTGATCTACTCATCTTTATGTTTGACTCATTCTGTAGATATGTACATTCTGTTACCTGGCTTTGGGTCTCTTGATTCAGATCTGTAATTTTATTCTTGAAAAATGCTTATGAAATGTCATTTTTTCACTTCCAACCCTAGTTTTAAAAGCTGTTGTGCATGTCTACAGTGTAAATGTGGAGAAAAGCAAAACCACTTATTCCAGAAATGAACTTATTAAAATAATTTTCCCTGAAGTCAAATAATAAATTTTCACTTGTAGACATTTTTACTTTAACTTAGGTTAGGTAGTACTTTATTAATCTCAAGGAAACATACAGTTGTTTTCAAAAACAACTGTATGTTGTTTAAAAACAACATACAGTTGTTTTCAAAATAATAGCAGACCCACATCACTAGCAAGATAAAACATTGTTTGTGTTAGAATTTCTTCTACACTACAAACAAGTTTCTAGAAGGTTTAGTAAAGGTATAGGATACCAACAGGCATGATATGCATGCTGCTAATTCTGTGAAACTGATTCATTTACTGAAAGGGGTGTGCTAAAACAAATAGCAGTGCAGTTCAGTTAGTGAGGTCATTGATTATGTGAAAAAAAATGTTATGCAGGTGATCCTTGTTGAAGGATCAAGGTAACTGACATTGCATGGGCTGGATTTGCATTTGTCCTTGGAAAAACAGTAAAAGGGGACACTCATGACACTGTTCAGAAGAAGAGCGATTTTTTTTGATAAAAAAATAATAAAAGAAGAAAAAAACATAAAGAAGTGCAGAAAAGATAGGCTGTTCAGCTAAAATGATCTCAAACTCTTTAAAATGGCAGCCAAAACCAGAAAGGCGAGAAAGAAAATGAAAAACAATTATTTGAATGGAATAGTCAATAACCGAAATGGCAAAGGCTCAGCCAATGATCAGCTCCAGGAGGATCAACAAAGACCTGACATTGTCTGTGAGTACTTTAACAATCAGACATCTGCGTAAAGCCAAGCTACCAGCAAGAAACCTCCACAAAGTCCCATTGTGAAAATAAAATGCATGTGCTGAAGCAGTTACAACTTGCCAAAGAACACAGTGACTGGCCTACAAAGAAATTGAGTAATATTTTATGGACTGATGAGAGTGAGATTGTTCTTTCTGGTTCTAAGGGCCACAGACAGTTTGTCAGATGTCCTGCAAACACTGAATTCAAGCCACAGTACACAGTGAAGGCGGTGAAGGATGGTGGTTCAAGCTTCATGAAGTGGGGATGTTTCTTGTGTACAAGAGGTCCTATATATCACATACCAGGGGTCATGGATCAGTTTGAGTACACCAGAGTACTGGAAGAAGTCATATTGCCGTATGCTGAAGAGGACATGCCCTTGAAATTAGTGTTTCGACAAGACAATGACCCCAAGCACACCACCAAAATCATGGTTCCATAAAAATAGAATTCAAATAATGGATCAGCACAATCCCTGGATCCTAATCCAATAGAAAATTTGTGGGCTGACATAAAAAAATGTTGTTTGTGAGGTAAAACCAAAAAATGCAGAGGAATTGTGGAACATAGTACAACTGTACTGGGCTGCAATACCTGTTGACGGGTGTCTGAAATTGATTGACTCCATGGACCACAGATGTGAAGCAGTTATCAGAAACCTTGGTTATGCAACTAAATATTAGTTTATAATTCTGAGGAAAGTTGAATTTTCAAACATTTCTTATATTATACAGTATATTTTTGAGTTTGTAAAGAATGATGTGTGTACTGCTATTTTTTTTTTACATTTTAACATTTTTTACATTTCTTGACTTTCTGTTAAATATCATATTCAACTACTTTTTCCAATTTTCTTGCTTTGAAATAGAATGTGCATATTAGTCGCCAATGCATTTGTGTTAATTAAAATACAATTTATTTGACAAATTTTGAGGTTTACTTATGTAACAGAGATAAAAGCTTGTGTGTGTCTGTGAGTTTTGATCTAAATGATTACAGAGTTGTATGTGTTTATGAGATTTTTGATCAATGCGTTTGTTTGGAGCCACCTAGTGGTGTGATTAGTGACTGCATGCAACGGGTCCGTCAGGCACTCTCGCGGCTTCCTCCACCAGAATTCTGAGGAGCTCTGGTGGAGGTAGGTGCGAGAGAGGCAGCTCTTCGCCTCTTTTTTTTTTTACTTAGGGTCATATTTTTCTAGTTCAACAATTAACGAAATACTGTAAGAATATTTAACATCTACAAATATAATTTGTAAAGTTTTTCTCGTGGTTGGGCTGGAAAGATGTGACCCTATGAGTGGGAGCTGCGGTTGGTGTTCGTGGCTGACCACTCAGTCACGACGCTAACCGTGTCTTTTATTTTTCAGCCTGTCGGACCACTTGCCTGCAGTCAAAGCCACATTGTGAAGAGTTTTTTATTCTGTGTTTTACTAGGTGGGTTCAAAGTATAAATTTATTTATAAAATGTTTTGTGAATGTTTTACTTGTCAACTGGTATAACAGTTGTCTGTTATTTTACTGTTAGTTATTTTTGATTGATTCATTGAATAAGAATGTTTTGTTTTGTTTTTGGAAATTTGTTAACTGTTATATTTATTGTGTCAGGATCGGTGGTTTGTTTTTGTTTTGTCCTTTTGTTTTTTGGAAGCCTGCCGCTTCCCACTTCCTCCACCAGATGCCGCCTAGGAGCAGAGCCCCTGGAAAAGCGTGTGGTCGAACCCAGGGACACACCTGTGGCAGCAAAGAAGCGGCGAGCTGACACTCCCTTGCCTGAGTGTTTGTTTACCTCGGTAACAAATCGTTCCAGAGTAAGGCCCTCTGAGCATTTCCCCGAGATAATCGCCTCCTGTGTTTTTCCTCTTATTAGGTTTACCTGGATTCCTCCGGAGTTCCTCGAGAGAAGAGTTCTGTGGATCGTTTATCCCGGACCGCGACCAGCCGCCAGCTCGCTCCTCCACTCAGCCAGACTTACCTGTCCGCCCTCCAACGGTTCGTTGCCTCTCCACGCCGCCCCTGGGTCTTTCTCTGCTCCCAAGAGAACTTCCATCTGCTCCTAGTAAGCCTTTCCCCTCCTCAGTATATATATTCATCCACCTCCCTGGATTCGCAGATACTAATCGCTTCCTCTCGTTGACAGTGGCTGAACTGGTTATCCCTTCCTGACTCCTGCTCCGTGTTTTTCCCCCAACCCTTTCCCCTTTTTTCAATAAACTTCTTTATTGTTTTGTACACGCGTCTCCTGATTGTGTTCGTGCATGTCGGTCCGTAAACTGCAACCAAACATGACATTGTTTATACGATCAAATCTAAAAAATAATAATAAAGAATTCTGAGGAGCGCTGGTGGAGCCTGTCGGACTACTTGCCTGCAGTCAAAGCCACATTGTGAAGAGTTTTTTATTCTGTATTGTACTAGGGGACTGACGACTAAACAAGAAGAGTTGCACTGGTGCCATGACTATGATTCCTGATCAGCTTGTTGCTGTTCGCCTTGGTTGTTGTGTCATGTACCTACAAGCTACCTCTTCACTTCAAGACACCTGGGCCACAAGGTTAAAGGACTGAAGGCAGAATATTGGCTTCATTGCCAATAAGTGACTGATTTTTGAGTGTTTTATTTTCAGTCTTCCATTTTGAAATGGCAGAAAGATTCCAACCAAATGTGAACAGTCAACCCTCCTTTGGGAGAGGTAGAGGTGTAATGGGTCTCACTTTTCAGTCAGGAGTGGCAGTTGGGTCAGATTTTTGTGCCTCACCCATGTTACCTGCAAGTAATAGGCCTCAGGGATTAGCTTTCTATCCAGCTGAGACACCTATAAGGCCGATGTCATTTGGGGGCCCAAGCCACTCTACATCTACTGGCCATGACTTACACCTATTAAGTGACATGATTTATCAGTTAGGTTCACATTATTTGGAGGCTAATGGGCAGAGCCAGAGATGTGGTTAAGATTGGTCTTAAAAGTGACCCTGTTTTAAATGCTACATGCTCCCCAGATGTGATGTATAACATACTGATACAATACTTCAGTCACACATCCTCCTGCCTGCCGCTGCAAGACTTCTACTCCACACTGCCATTTCAAAAAGAGGACGCTTTTGACTATTGGATTCTGCTCAACAAACCTGCAGATATGGCTGAAGAAGGTTTAAAGTGTCAGGGAAAACAAACTGACGATATGAGCAGTGAAATTGCTAAAATGTTTGTAAAACACTGCCCTGATGCAGAACTGACTTCAGTATTTAAGTACAAGCAAATACATGAATGGACGTCAAAAGACATCCAGGAGAGGCTAGATGAGCACCAGAGAGAGTGTGTCCAGGATCAAAACACCAATCCACAAACCATCTGCAGCCCTACTGTTCTGCTATGACACACATATTGAATCCCAAGTCCCTGGTGGTGCACAAAGATCAAATAATGTTTTGTGCTCTTACAATGTACAACCTGCCTCTGAGGCTCCACCAAATTCATGTTCCCCTTTGATGGTACAGAACCAGCAGCTGGCCGCTACATTAGATCCCCCTTCTCCACAGTCTTACCTTCCTGTCCTGCAACCTGCAAAGCAGGACTGCCAGTTCTCACAAGTGCAGTACCAACCTTTTGCTCCAGTTCCACAAAGTCAGCAGCTCAGTCTCCCACAAGAAGGAGCCATGCTTGGAGAGGTGATGTCTATACTCAGGCAGGTCCTTGATAAAGTCCAGGTTGGTGGCCAGGTATCATCTGATCGCCACAAGTGCACATAGGGTCGACCCAGACCTGTTATAAACTGTCGCATATCCAATGATGACAAGCACACGACAGAAGCCCACTGCTGTTCAGACCGCCTTAGTTTCACATGTTTCAGTCCTGACCACACAAGGCGGTCTTGTCCAAACAGAGCTGTCCCAACAGACAATGTGCAGGGAAACTAAGCGACCTGTGCCTGAAGGGAGGCCGCATGGGTCGAAGTGATTCCTGCCACATATTTGATGGTGCTGAACTGTACCAAAATATTCAAAGACTAAATGAGTCTGAAAATATAATTATGCAAAGCACACAAAAAGTAAAAAAAAGTGACAGTTTATTCTACACAAATGTCAAAGTTAATGACAAATTAATTCTTGGTGCCATGCTAGTGGTTCAATGGCATGCTCATTGAGCGACGTAGCCCTACAGTCACTGATTAACGCCGGTGTTGTAATCTCTCACCAGGAGACTACTGACATTGTATTTGTAGGATGTGGTGGTTCCAGAGTAAGACCAACCTCAATAGTAGATCTGAATATGGAGATCTATGGATGCCAGTTGTCAGTCCCCACTTTTGTTGTGAAAAACCAACAGACTGATCTGCTTCTGGGCTCCAATGTCATCAGGCGACTGTTACACCTATTAAAGAAAGACTCCTCTTACTAGGCAGCAGTTTTCACACCTCGCAAAGGTCTCCCAGAACTCAAGGAGTTCCTCTCCCTTCTTGCTGGCCTGGACCGTTGGTCTGGTGAGAATATCCCAGACAAAGTTGGCACGGTGAGATGTAACACAGCTGTTACTCTGGAGGCCGGCACTGAATATCTTGTATGGGGCAAACTTCCCAAGGGCACAAAGTTATCACCTGGTTTGACTGTGATGTCTGAGCCCACATCGTCACATTCCGCTCCCAGTGGCATTTTGGTGGCGAGAGCTGTGATACTGCTCTGGGGAGATGGGTTAGTCCCTCTCAAGATTTTAAATGCTTCCAGTGGTCCTGTCACCATACGTAAGAACGCTAGACTGGCTGATATATACACCTGTCTTGCTATGGAGGACCTAGATATACAAGATGTAACATGCTCATATCAGGCCACCACTGATGTTGATTCTGCAGAAGAAAACAATGACAATATACAGGAAAAACGGAGAAGTGCTGGTCTGGGGGATCTGGACCTACAGTCTCGTGATGTGTCAGATGATTGGTGGAGAAAGCTGGCAGATCTAGTGATCAGTTATGAGGATGTCTTCTCCCGCCACCACTTAGACTGTGGAGAAGCAAAAGAATTTATACACAGGATCCGGCTCACTGACGAGAGACCCTTTCGGCTGCCCTATCGCCACGTACCTCCTGCTGAGTGTCAGAAGCTCCGTCAAGTCCGGAATGAGATGGAGGAGAAAGAAATTATACGGAAATTGACAAGTGAATTTGCCTCACCTCTTGTCCTTGTTTGGAAAAAGAACGGTGACTTACAGATCTGCACAGACTTCAGATGGCTCAACAGACGGACCCTGAAGGATGCTCATCCCCTACCACATCAGGCTGACTGCTTGGCTGTCTTGGGAGGAAACATGTTCTTCAGCACAATGGACCTCACGTCTGGCTTTTACAACATGCCACTCCATGAAGATGACCGTAAATACTCCGCCTTTACGACTCCCATGGGGTTGTATGAATACAACAGACTTCCCCAAGGCCTGTGCAACAGCCCTACCAGTTTTATGAGGATGATGACCTCAATATTTGGTGACCAGAACATTCTCAGCCTGCTATGTTACCTCGATGATTTGCTGGTGTTTGGACCATCTGAGGAAGTGGCTCTCGAGAGGTTGGAGATGGTGTTTGGTCGTCTCCGTTACCATAACATCAAACTGGCTCCAAAGAAATGTTGGCTGCTGAGAAGATCTGTGAAGTTTCTTGGTCACATAATTGACAAGTATGGTGTTTCTACAGAGCCTTCTCTAGTGGAGTCCATCAGCAACATGCTCACTACAGATCTCATGGAGCCAGATGGTATCATTCCATCTCATTCACGCATTCGATCATTTCTTGGCATGGTCAACTACTACCAGCATTTCACCCCAAGCTATTCTGCAATTGCCTGACCACTGTTTTATCTACGGGCTGCACAGTGGTGCAGTTGGTAGAGCTGTTGCCTTGCAGTAAGAAGGTTCTGGATTTGATTCCCAGCCCAGGTCTTTCTGAATGGAGTTTGCATGTTCTCCCTGTGCATGCGTGGGTTTTCTCCAGGTACTCTGGTATCCTCCCACAGTCCAAAAACATGATTGTCAGGTTAATTGGCCTCTCCAAATTGCCCCTAGGTGTGAGTGTGTGTGTGCATGGTGTCTCTGTGTTGCCCTGTGACAGACTGGCGACCTGTCCAGGGTGACCCCGCCTCTCGCCCGGAACATTAGCTGGAGATAGGCACCAGCAACCCTCCCGACCCCACCAAGGGACAAGGGTGTAAAGAAAATGGATGGATGGATGTTTTACCTACTGGCTGGTGCAAACCAAAGATACTCACCAAGCGAAAACTCCAATTCCACAAACTGACTCCAGCTGATTGGACAGACGAGCATCTCTCTGCATTCATGGAGCTTAAAGCAGCTTTGGTTAACTCTGTAATTCTGGCCCACCCAGACTTTAACCGCCCATTTGTCCTGTCTACTGATGCATCGCTAGATGGTTTGGGTGCAGTCCTCTCACAAGTTCAGCAGGGTGAAAGTGTGGCTCGTCCAATAGCATTCGCTAGCAAGTCTCTCACACATGCTCAAAAGAAATATCCAGCCCACCGTCCCGAGTTTTTAGCACTGAAATGGTCAGTGTGTGACAAATTTAGCCACTGGCTAAAAGGACATGTATTTACAGTGTGGACACACAACAACCCACTCACCCATATTCTCACAAAGCCACGTCTGGACGCCTGTGGACAACGATGGGTGGCAAAGCTGGCTTCTTACGTCTTTGATATTAAATATCTTCCTGGCTCTAAAAATGTGATGGCAAATGCCTTAAGTTGCCATCCCTTCGTCAAATCTACTGTGGGAAGGAGACTGTTGCAGAGCCCATACAGCCAGCTATACTTAATGAGGCCCTCCCTGTTTCACCTGGTTCAATACAGGAGGCTCTCAGACAGTCAAATGCCAAAGACCAGAACTCCAACATGTTGCACTCACCTGACAGCACAAAATTTCAGTTCTTCACAAAAGAATGGGAGAGTGCCACGCCTCCCTGTTGATGTGCTTTTCAAGAACATCCTCCATGATCCTGAAATTGGTGGATATGTACTGTCCCTGACTAAAGATCTTCAAAATGCAATGGCCATAGCTCAAAATCATGCTAACAAGGAAGAAGATCGACAGGCTGGTCTCTACAATCGCAATACTAAAGTGAAATCTATTGGGGTTGGTGACCGTGTTTTAGTATCAAACAAGTGTGAAAGAGGCAAACGCAAAACTGCTGACTGCTGAGAGTCCACAGTATACACTGTTGTGGGCATGAACCCTACAACTCACACATACCAAATAAAACACTCCACCACCGGCCAAGTTTGAGTTGTGCATCGTAACCTCTTGATGCTAGTGAACTTCTTACCTGTTGATACATCCAGTGTGCCTGTCGACTCTGCTGCTGTCACACCTGAAAGCTCTGACATTAACAATATTTCAGATGCTCTGGGATCAGTCATTCAGGAAAATGATTCAAAAATCAGAACATAAGATTGGGTCAGCTCCCTATCTGATGAGCCCCATGATGTTGCCCCTGTGAATGACTTTGTTGGAGATGTTGTCTCTGCAGCACAGGCAGACGGGGGATCTCTGTTGTTCCCTAGTGAAATGGTCTGTGACAATAATTCCTCAAATGCTTCAGTTGATACACAGAGTTTTTGTCCACACACTTCACTAGTTGCTCAGTCTGTTACTGACACTGAGCCTGACACTATTTATACAGTTAGAACCCGTGTTGGTAGAATAGTCAAACCTGTCAATAGACTGATCCAGGTGATGACCAACATAGCTGCTAATGATGATGCTAGTCAGTTTTTTGACAGGGTTTCTAATTCAGTGTTTCAAATGTTCCAGCAAAGACATTAATAGTAATAGGTTATTTTCTAATCTGAGTTTTCCTTGTCCTGAGCTTTGTTTTGTTTTTGTAGTGTATATTACCATTGTTGGTACAGGTCCAGGTTTAGGGACCTCTTTTAGTTTGGGCATGGATTATGTGGGATGTGGGATGTAGGCTGCATCCTGCTTCCAGGAGCTGGCAAGGAATAAGGCACCATTTTCTTGCCACTTCATCCTATGTAAAGGATACTATTTCAGTTGGACCTTGTATATTCATTACAGCCAATTCATGCGATTTATTTATTCATTTATTTATTTTCCATTATGGTGATAATTCTACACTTTAATCATTTTGGTCAAAATTCAGCAAGGGTGGGTGTAACAGAGATAAAAGCTTGTGTGCGTCTTTGTGAGTTTTGATCAAAATGATTGTAGAGTTGTATGTGTTTATGAGATTTTTGATCAATGCGTTTGTTTGGAGCCACCTAGTGGTGTGATTAGTGACTGCATGCAACGGGTCCGTCAGGCACTCTCGCGGCTTCCTCCACCAGAATTCTGAGGAGCGCTGGAGGAGGTAGGTGCGAGAGAGGCAGCTCTTCACTTCTTTTTTTTTTTTTTACTTAGGGTCATATTTTTCTAGTTCAACAATTAACGAAGTACTGTAAGAATATTTAACATCTACAAATATAATTTGTAAAGTTTTTCTCGTGGTTGGGCTGGAAAGATGTGACCCTATGAGTGGGAGCTGCGCCGGTTGGTGTTCGTGGCTGACCACTCAGTCACGACGCTAACCGTGTCTTTTATTTTTCAGCCTGTCGGACCGCTTGCCTGCAGTCAAAGCCACATTGTGAAGAGTTTTTTATTCTGTATTTTACTAGGTGGGTTCAAAGTATAAATTTATTTATATATATAAAATGTTTTGTGAATGTTTTACTTGTCAACTGGTATAACAGTTGTCTGTTATTTTACTGTTTTTGCTGTTAGTTATTTTTGATTGATACATTGAATAAGAATGTGGTAACACTTTATTTGAAGGGGGTTGAATAAGACTAACATGACACTGTCATAAACAACTGTCATGAACATGAATAAGCCTTCATGAATATTTATGACTGTTTTCATAAAGCGTCATTCGGTAAATTATGACACTTTTAATACAAAGTTGACATTATTCAAAATGTCTTTGTTATGACAACTTGACATTAACCAAGAAATCATTACTGATATAAATTTGTTATAAAAGTATTACCGATTGCACTTTAAAAATTAGGTAACTTTATGTTATTAAAGGTAAAGTTTAAACAGTAATGATTTCCTGGTTAATGTCAAGTTGTCATAACAAAGACATTTTGAATAATGTCAACTTTGTATTAAAAGTGTCATAATTTACCGAATGACGCTTTATGACAACAGTCATAAATATTCATGAAGGCTTATTCATGTTCATGACAGGTGTTATGTCATGTTTATGACAGTGTCATGACAGTCTTATTCAACCCCCTTCAAATAAAGTGTTACCAAGAATGTTTTGTCTTTGGAAATTTGTTAACTGTTATATTTATTGGTTAAACTATACGATCAAATCTAAATAATAATAATAATAATAATAATAATAATAAAGAATTCTGAGGAGCACTGGTGGAGCCTGTCAGACCACTTGCCTGCAGTCAAAGCCACATTGTGAAGAGTTTTTATTCTGTATTGTGCTAGGTGACCGACAACTAAACAAGAAGAGTTACACTTACCTTTTGAAATACACTATTATTATGAGCATGACTGTACAGTTATGTATGCATGTATAAATACATAAGTATCCATAAAAATACTCGACTAAAATGCACAAAAAATATAAAAACTACAACAAAGAGAAATAAATTGCGGTTAGGGTTAGGGTTATGTTAGGGAGGTGGGATGTTACATGTTCCTTTTATTCTTTATTTTATTTCCTCTAAAGTTTACATATATTAGTGTTTAATGTTTGTATTCTGTGAGTGAAAACTGAAGTCAAATTTTGTTCGAGCGTACAATCGACAGGATTTTTCCATCTAGCTTTTATTTTGAAATGATTTGTAGGAAGAACTCAGTTGTGACGTAGCTAACATCCTGTTTGGGTTTCCAATGTGATTTTGGAGAGCGGGAAGAAGTGTAGGGGCCGCAGAAAGAATATGAACACTTTGTGTTAACAACCTTTACGATTTTATTAACAAACGTTAGTTACTAAACATTAGGGAACAGCTGTCATAAGTGAGGGTAACGGTGGTAAAAATCTAGTATTGGCTTTTCAGACAGTTGTTAGGGTCGTATCTTATTTCAGGTTGGTGGCAGCAGGAAATATTTAAATAAGTGGGTAAAGTGCTTTAGAACACTTAATACGTTAGCTGTGTATGAACTTTGAGGTTGTGAGCTGATGAATGGCAATAATAACGTAGGACGTAGACTTTGTTGTGCTCTTGTTACTGATTGTATGTTAAAACGGATGTTCTCTGTTCTAAAGAAACATGGCCTCTCCTGTGGAGTACACCATTGGCGGAGTGAAGGTCCACTTCCCCTGCAAGGCGTATCCATCCCAGCTAGCCATGATGAATTCAGTAAGTCAACTCAGATTAAAAGGAATCTTCACGTCCATACTGTCACCTGTCATATTCACCCGTTGTTAGTTGCTTTAGCAGAGCAGCAGTACAGGGTCTGATTCTCAGTGTTGGACTTGTTTCATTTTCGTCACCACTTGGGTCACAGCAGGAACAGTTTTCTGATGCCAAAAAGATTCCGTGTGTGAATCCCCACCTTTCAATGTAAAGCTTGCATATTCTCCTTGTGGTCTTCTCTGGTACTGCTCACACTCCAGAACCTACAGCAGCACTGAGTGTGTGTGAATGGTTGTTTCTCCTGTTTGTATCAGTGTTGCCTTGTGATAAACTGTCCTACGTGTATTCTTATTCTTATTGACAGACTGTGACAGACTGGGCCTGCTGCTGTCTTTTTGCTTTGGTCTACATTGTGTCATTATTTCTGCAGATCATGCGAGGGTTGAACTATGGACAGCACTGTTTGTTGGAGAGTCCCACAGGCAGCGGTAAAAGTCTGGCCTTGCTCTGCTCTGCGCTGGGCTGGCAGCAGGCTCAGATGGGTAAGGCTGCATGTGTTTTCAGCAGACAAACCAGCTTTCAGTATGAGTATCAAAATAGTAATATAATAGTACCTTCTGATTATTCGAGAATGTTTTTATTCCAATTCTTTTTGTGATATGTTATCTTCAACTACTGAATTTAGATTTCTTTACTTATTAATTAACATAATTGATTACATAAAATTTTATTATTGTTTTGTTTGAATAAATTAGCACAGAACATTGCAAAATTTTTCATACCAAATTAACTTTGTCAGTGTGTTATTATGCGATGCACAGTAGAACGCAGTTCAGCAGGGTCAAGTTCAAATCGTGGCACATCTACTGTCGGCCGCCAGGCCTGGCGGAAACTTTCACAGCTCAGTAGTGACAGCTTACGTCCTCTGTAACAGTTGCCACGGTTTTGGTGGCAGATTGAGTATGAGTAGATATATTGCGAACAAATCAATTAAAAAAAGAGAATACCGGTAAATATATGTACATACACACATGCGGCTGTCACTGATATGGTGTGGCTTCTGTGACAGATGCCATGACCTTTGTAGCAGATATATGGCAAATGAGACATTAATTGAACAGTTCAAGGAGTCTTAATACTTTTGCTTGGTATTCTCTCTGAGTTTTAGACTACAAATATTCGCTCTCCATAGTCAGACCACCAAAGGTCTTCCATATGGCCCATCATGCTACCTGACAGCATAAAGTCTTGCATTGTTTTGTCAGCTAAAGTGAAAGAAGGAGGAGGTCATGTTGGAGACAGAAGCCAGTCAAATAAACATGTGGGTGACTCCAAGAAGTCAGAACCTCCCAGGCCGTGTCCCTGTGAGTGCCACAGAGCAGCAGCCCAGCCTGCTGTGGTGGACCTCACTGAGTCACCTTGCAAAGAGACGGCCCAGCCATCGCACACAGCATCAGAACACAGTGAGTGGCCCAATTGTTAACTTTTGATACAATTTCAGGCTTGTTTCATGTAACTGTTTGATTTCTGATTTCTACTTTTTTGTGACCCAATGGGAACATGCTAACAGTTAAATCAGTCATAAAAATGACCACAGTTGGAGGGTATCCATGTCTTCATGAGTGGTCTGCTTTCTGTTTTTCAGTGCCACTACCCGGTGAGTCTCAAACTAAAAGCCAGTCTTTAGCGTCCCGTCTGTCGGAGAAAGTCCAGGCCTCTCTAGACCCCGACTGCGATAAAGATGAGGACTTCAGACCAGACAGGAAGCGCAACCGTACTTCAGAGTACAAGGTGCTGTGTATCCTCAGATATTTACCCTGAATTTAATGTATTCATCGAGGGGTCTTTAAGCTTGGTCCCCAGGGTGCTCTGTCTTTGCTTTACTTGTTTTGCTACTGGCACACACCTGAGTCAGTGACCTGATCTTTAGTAAGTTTCTGCAGAACTTGCATGATGAGGAGGGAATGTAATTGTTTGACTCAGGTGTGCTGGACAGTGGACCCCCAGTTTTATATTGTCAGAATCATAAAAATTATTTTATGCAATTATGTAAATATCACCTCAGGTGCACAGCAAAAAAACAAACAAACAAAACAAAACAAAAAAACACTAAGCAAAACAGAATTTAAACACCCATTAAGTGAGCCACATATTTCAATAACTTGAAGGAGTTATTTTCTGAATAAGTCTCAGTCACTCTTAACATCACAAGGGAAACCAAATGTAATCAAACTATGAAGCATCCTTGACTCTTTACTTTATCTCTTAAAAGTCTATTCTAGAAATTCTCTAGTAAAAAGAGAATTGATGCCACGGGAGGTTTTTTTTTTTTGTTGAAATGAAAAGAAATATAAAGTTGTGTCATAGCACGTGACCCTCTATTGCATAAACATTCACAAATTGCACACTGTAATGTTCTCATCTTCAGGAAGATTTCATGCTGATGAAGTAAAAGATTAATTGATTATCAAGCACCTTTACAATAGCAACTAATTACTCTTTTGGTGGAAATGGCTCTTTTAGTCATAATTTGGGGATTAAAGGTTAGTAGTAGGTTACAGGGAAAGGTGGGAATAACTCAAAAATAGTCCAAATAGTTTGGATGTATATTTTCTTTCCTTCTTATGGTGCGATCACACCAAGCGCGTTTTGAGCGTCAGGTGTGTCGGGTTATGTTCAAAGTCTATGTGGAAGCCCGTCGAGGGCTGTTGCTGCCTCTTTGAACATCTAGCGCAGGGGTGGGCAACTCCAGGCCTCGAGGGCCGGTCTCCTGCAACTTTTAGATGTGTCTCAACTTCAACACACCTGAGTCAAATAATGAGGTTGTTAGCCGCATTATTGGAGAACTTGACTGCACTTAAGAGATGATTCTGCTGTTGGATTCAAGTGTGTTGGACCAGGGAGATGTCTAAGAGTTGCAGGACACCGGCCCTCGAGGACCAGGCTTGCCCAGCCCTGATCTAGCGCATCACCATTTGAACCATTTGGAGTGTTTTGACCACTTGACACAACAAGCTCGTCCAATGCTCCACATAGACTTTGAATGTAAACCAGATGCGCCTGGCGCTCAAAACACGTATGGTGTGAATGCACCAAAAGTACACAAGCATCGAACTTGGAGAGTCAGACACATTTGTGAAGCTCGTAATGCTTTTGGTGTGAACGCACCGTTACAGAAAGTTTCTGTCATGGTTATGTCTTAGAGCAGGAATGGAAAACCCATGTTTGACCTGTTTTGCCTCCGTTTGTGGTGTGATTGAGTAAGATAAAGATAAAACAATCGAGATATAAACATTCATGAAAAATCTTTACAAAAATCTGACTCTGTAGCAGAAAGACTTTCAGTATTAGAGATGTTGCATGAACTGACTAGTAAATACATTATTGCGGGGGAATGCAAATGTCCATTAGGGACCTCCGTAGAATACAGTTAACTGGTCTGTTTTGTTTACCTTTCCAATGAATAAATAATTGACAAAATTCTTCAAAAAAAATCTTACTTGTATATTGAAGTCAAATTCTTTTCTGCTTTTTAGAGCCATAAAAGGCAGCGCACACAACAAGGCGTCATATTCATTGATGACGAACCTGAGTTGGATAGTGAAACATCTGGTCCCCAGAGCTGGAAAACTGCCTCAACCCACCAGGGAGCCGGTTTGTCCTCATCATGCAGTGTAAGTACATTTCATACCAGGATAGAACTGTCTTCAGGGTAGCGAGCCACAAGAACATTACAGCATTTCTCTCTTTTCTAAACATATTAATTAGTAATTTTGCTGAACTTTACAAGCTAATTGAAATAGATCAGTGTTTTTTTTCCCTTCCTCTCCAATACCAGCTTTTTCATGAAGCTTTAAGGATCCAGTCTGTTGTTCAGTAAGTTTTGTGAGTGCAGTTCAGATTTATTTGCTGCTTTTTCTAGAGGTGTGCCGATCGATCGGTCACCGATCATAATCGGGCCGATTTCCGTGAAAAAGTGCATGATCGGTGATCGGCGATCATTGTCTCTTGTTGCCGATACCGATCATCTCATTTCGCAGCCTGCCTGTGCAGCTGGTCTCTTTCCTTCACACTGCGCAAACGCGCAGCAACAAATCCTAAGCGATGTGTAACTATAACGCACTGAGTGAATGGGGAAGTTTGCGTGTTGCGGCGGAAAATTAAAGCACGTGGGGTGAAGCAGGACAAAATGCATCAACACAACGAATCTAATATGGCATAAAAACAATGCCATACTTGACGGAGGTTGGCTACATCGAGGCTCACTGCAGTAAAAAAGACATACGGAGGATCAGATGGCAGGTAAAGCAGCACACAGCTACAAACACTCACCCGGATTAGCATGACGGTCAGAAAGCTAAACAAATAACCTGGAAAATTGTTTAAGTCATCGAGCTGCGATGTAAGACGCTGGTTCTGCTCTCGCTGTTGAACCGCTGCTACGCTACAGGTAGTAATATTTCACAGACGGAGCTTCGCTTCTGCTCCACCTCGTAGTGACTCTCACACCGAACCTCTGCTTAAAGCTGCAGCATCTAACTTAAAAAATAAATTTTACATACGTATTAAAACTTTCGCTGTCCTAACATGAGACAGATAATCTCTGAAAAAATAATCGATCTCCTCCCTGATCTGCATAATTACTCCACTCAGTCAGAAACAGCCACTCAGAGCTAGCAGTAATCAGCTAGCCGCCTTGCTATCAGGAAGTTTTCATTCAGTAACTCTGGATTGTTTATTGTAATGGAACCTGTTTTTGCCTTTGAATGTTAAGTTTTATACTTGAACTTCTTGGCAATGTTGAGAGGTTTTATTTTGGCTCTTTGTATTATTTAGCCTCTTCAGAGCCTTCATATGTTATCAGTCTGTTAAAGATAGTATTATCAATAGCAGTACAATTTACACGATGCCTGTTTTGTTTAGTTTTCTTCTTGGAAAAAGTTATTAAAAACAAGTGTTTGTCTAAATTAAGGTGAATTCATGGTTCCTTTTTCCACATAATGTAACCGGTAGGGTTTATGATAAAAAATAAATAAATAATAATTATGTGATCGGTATCGGTGATCGGTATCGGTGATCGGCCCTCATGGGTGATCGGTATCGGTATCGGCAGGAAAAAACCTGATCGGCACATCTCTAGCTTTTTCACATTATGCTGTGCATCTTTTGTGATCACGGCACTGCCCTTCCTAGCATCTTGTTACTATGAAGTACTTGTATGATCAGTAAGAGCAGGCATCTTGAACAAATCTCTAAAATGTCCCAGCATGCACATCTTCGTTGCTATGTAATGGGTCATCCTTAGCTGTCAGTAACTTCAGCTGACTTTTACTTGAATAAGATGTTGGAATTTTTCCTGTGGGAATAGATCTAGTACAGATGCCTCCGCACGAGTTACCAGATACTAGCATGAAACACATCCACCTTCATTCTCCGTTCATAGCAGTCTGAGTGATGAAGGATGTTTGTATGTTGAGGCTAAAACTGTCACACATTAAAGAATCTGCAGCAGATTTGGATTTAATGAGCTTCCTATCCTAAATTTTCAGGATTACAATTCAGAATGACCACTAGGTGGTGGTATGCTCCACAAATTCAACATGAAATGTTCAAACTAGAGCAAGCTTTAGATGAAAAATAATGAATTGCAATAAAAGTTTTTAGTTATAATTAAAAAATAAAGTATGAGATATTAACTTCAGATAAAGCTGATTAACTATTATTATTATTATTATTATTGTTATTATTATTATAAAATTATTTAAATGCATTCATAATTATGATACTTGTTATGTTCAGAAGAGAGTTTTGACAAAATACCTCTAAAACAATAATAATTGCACAAAATGCTGCCTTTTACATTTTCCAAGAAGGGCTGGTTGGTTTCTGTATTTTTGAGCTCCTGAACAGCAGTTCAACTAAAACATTCTTCCTATCTGTGTGTCACACGGCAGGTTGTTATCACAGTAGCTGCATTGGGGATTGTTGACGTTTTACAGCTATGCTTCTCATTTATGTTAATAGTTCTATTTAAATGCAGATGGTTGATAATTTAGTAATTTTTCTTAATCCAAGCTCATCATCCTCGAATGCTTGTTTTCACAGTTTACGTTTGATAATTAGTATCGTTTCTCTTAGTCATTTTGTGAAATTTTCATATTTTCTTTATATTATTCACATTTATACATTGCACTACTTAAATGCTATGCCACACTCTCTGATAAGATGAGGGATGATATTCATGCTAAAGCAGCAACAAATAGCACAATATTCAAAACAATTTGGAACAAAAAAGAAGGTCTCACTGCCATCATCCTAATCATTTGTAAAATAATGAATTAGAAAAATATTGATCTTTCTTATGTTTTACAAGTAGTTTAATTTGCTTGATTGTTTGAAAAATGGAAACAGATATTAGTCAATACAATTGGTCGGACACAAATCAGTGGAGGCAAAAAATTCGAATAGTTGAGTGAGAAACAGATGTAACAACATTCAGGTGTTTGCTGCAAATAACAGGATCCAGTTCAATGGTGAATCATCAATGCCAGATTATAGAATCTGACCGACGGATTATTATCAGAGTTCATTGATTGGCTACACTTAGAATAATGTTTTGGATAAAATATTAAGCCTGCACTTCTTTTAGATTTTCCCATTGTAGTTTTCATACTTTTCACAGCTGCTTTTTTAGTTTGGGTCATTTTCACTGAAATAAGAAATGGCAGATTTATTGAAAGATGAATTTAAATGCTCTGGTTCTTGTCTCTCTCTGCCACCGTCTGTTACATTCTTACTGCTGTTCTTTCGAAAGAACAGGCTTGAATTTCATAAAATTTACTGTAATTCAATTAAAAAACACTACTCATTTGAATAAATTGAAATGTGTTTTTTTATGCATCCTGTTTCATTGTAATATTTGTAACTTGCTGGTCTTTGCCTTTTCATCATTCTTTTTACTTCAATCTGATCTGAGCAGAACATTTATTAGATGACATCTTAACATTTAGAACAGTAATATTTTTACTTTGAACGCTATTTTATATCCATGCATTGAAAGGTTTTAGATCAAGAACTGATGTCTTGCTGTTTCAAAAGTTTCTTGTCATGATTTTTCTGGTTAGTATTTATGAGGTAGATCAGAAAAGGTTCCTTTGTTCTGGTGTTTTGTTGTCAGTTCATAGTAATTTTTTGGTCATTACATTAAAGAATAATAATTTTGTTTTTGTTTGCTAAGCTTCTCTAAAGTTACATTGACAAAAAAATGAGGGGTGGTATACCCATCTTAATAAAATACAATGAAAGTTGTTCAGAGTCGCACAAATTCTGGACATTTCACCATAATGTTTTTATAATGTTTTTTTTTTTTCCATTTGACCCAGATCTTTTCAAATTTTGCAAGCTGCACTCTACCTGTACTCCCTCCTATATAAACCACATATGATCTGATGCCAGTCATCCAGGAAATGAAAATTTATATAAATATTTTAACATTTGAACCTGTTTTCAGCTCTAGTAGCAGCTGAATCAGAGCTATCCAGAAATATAATGTTCTGAGAGGATCTGTGATGTTTGGGTTCAGAAGTAACCCTGATCCAGACTAAAGCAAGTTAGTCATGATCTCCCAAATCATGACTACCCCTGCTGGTAGTTGACAGGGGTGCTCTGCCTCCCACATCAGTGTCGCAGCCTGCCACAGCTGTGGAGCTTGGAACGAGAGCTCTGGATAGTCGGATGTGGAAAAAGAGGAGGAGGGAAAGTGAAGTCGAAAAAGCGTGTTTGTCTCTAGTTTCACTTTAGCTACATGACCCGGACTGCTTTGTCCCACGAGCGCTGACTGATGGCCTGAATGGGGCTCTTTGAAGCAAGCTCCAGTTTTAATTAAGAGGGTTTGCCTCGCTTGGGCTGCTGATCTGTGAAAGCCACAGGGATAAATATTGAATGGGGTTCACCCGCTGGTTACTGCGCCCGAGGGATAAACAGGTGCTTCGGAGGGCAGATATTTGCCAGGGCCCCTACCTGTGCTGTGTGGTCATATCTGGAGAAGGGGTGTTGGGTGTCAGGTCTTCCAAGGTAGTGCCTATTGAAGCCCACCCTTTATTGGAATTAATTCCAAGCCCTCGAAAGCTGTGGAATGAGGAGCATATTGGTGTCCAGTCAGAGGCGCCAGCAGTGCCTAGGTGATCCGCTGCCTGTGGCCCCTTGGTTCCTTGTGACCGGCCCCTATGGAGTGTGAGATTTCCATCTCTCAGGTGTTGGCCAGGAGTGCAGCAACAAAGAGCTACCTGTGAACATTCTGAGGTGTTCAGTAACACCACTGACCTCTGTTCTGTCAGTTTCACAAGCAGCAGCCACTGTGGGCAGTATGCTTACACTTCGCAGCGTGTGTGTGTGTGTGTCTGCATGTGTGCGTGTGTGTGTGTGTGTGTGAGAGAGCGAGACAAGAACACCCCCAGTGTACCAGCAGTTGTAAAGCCAAGAACAGCGTGGTGCATTTGTGTTACTATAAAGCATTCTGTTTGAGCGGCAGCAGGAGGATCGTTCTGCAGCGTTGTGTTTTTCTCCTCTGCCAGTTGTCTGCATTCTTCTCAAAGGGGTTTCTGCTTGGGGCTCCGGGGCCACGCTTGAGACCTTGTTGTCTTGACATCTCGTGAAGGAGCCGCGTAAAAAGATACTCTTGTGTCAGCTGTTTCCTGCTGCAGCTCCTGACAAGGGCCTCTATTCATCAGGATGCCCCTCTACGCTGCCCTAAGCTCCCCACCCTCCCCTCACCTGCCAATGAATAAGTAATTATTGGCCATCTTGGTGCAGGATATTTGGATAGCTCTATTTAATGTGGCAGTGGCAGGTAAGGTGATCGGGCCTTAGGCCCAGGCTGTGGAGCGTAACTGTTTCAGAGGAGAACGGTAACTTGAACTGGTGTTGGGGCCCTGAGCACCTCTATTTGTTTTTCACATGGGCTCAGGGCTCGTTATCCCTCTTAGTTTTGAGAGGCAGCTCTCTAAGAGTGCTATCTGGTCTACACTTCACCACACATTGTCATTTTTGATGGGCAAACATTCTTGGAAAATCTGAGCCACTGGGTAATTGGAGCTTCTTGTATGTCATCAGAAGTGTTACTTTCTGATCCCTTGATAAGTAGCAAAGCCAGTACCAATGCATGACATCACATACCATTCATTCTTGTGTGGAATCGCTCTTGTCAGTATGGAAGACTTAAGGGTTGGCTAGAATAGGGAGTTATGTTTAGTTGGTATAAATGGTATAGAGCTGCAGCTAACAATTATTTTAGTATTTGATTATTCTGATGATTTATTAATTAATTGGATAAAAAAAATTGTCACATTGTGCAGATTTTCGTTTAACCACTTATGCTTATTCTAAACAATATTAGAAATACATAAGAACATTCAAATAATTTAGTTCCGTTATTAAGAATATAAACCTTTCATTACCTAAGTGCAATAACAACTTTAGTGAACACTTGATCATTTGTAGCAAACGTTTTCCCAAGACAGTATCATAAAGAGGATGGTCAGGGTTGTCCATAATTTTCTTGATCCTATGAAGAATCCTTCTTTGCATCGTCATCTCTAGAGATTCCACAGTGGTCCCCAAAACAGAACCAGCCTTTTTATCAAGTTGTTGAATATTTTTATGTCTCTGGCTCTGATGCTGCTGCCTCAACAGATGACAGCAGAAGACATGACGCTCTCAACAACAGACTTGAAGATCTGCAGCATCTTACTGCAAACCTTGAAGGATCTTCTCTTTGCATCTGCAGTCCAGTCTCAACCATGTCTTCTCCCATGATGGATTTAGGGTTTGATCTAACTCTGTTCTCTTGAAGTCAAAAATCATCTGTTTTGTTTTGTTCCCACACCATGCCACAAAGCAGTCCACCAGACCTCTGTACTCAGATTCTTGTTCATCTCTGATACACCAGAGAACAGCAGTCATCTGAGTATTTCTGTAGATGACAGAAGTCAGACTTATGCTGAAAGTCTGAAGTATGCAGCGTGAAAAGGAATGGTGAGAGTATAGTCCGCTGTGGTGTTTGTGTGTTGCTGACTACCTTGTTAGACACACAGTCCCTTGAATGCAAGCAGAATGGAGACTGCTCCAAAAGCAGGAAGCTAACTATAGCGCAGGGTATTCTGGTCAATATATTATTCTCTGCTCTGTGGGCTAGCGGAAGTGTTGTGTCAGTTGCCGTGGCAATGGGTCCTCGTGTAGAGACAACACAAAGAGTGAGGAAAAGCAGAAAGTGGTTTACACCAGTTTAGCAGTTAATTTTCCCTTTGGTGTGTCTCGCTGTAGCCACTGTAATGTTTAAACCTTCATTAAACGACAAAAACTGGACAAATTGCCTGGTTTCTAGAACATGGTGATATTCATAATAGAATAGAATAGAATAGAATTCAACTTTATTGTCATTACACCGTCACAAGTACAAGCAACGAAATGATCATCAAATGGTTAAACTATTTTATAGCCATTGTTTATTAAATTTTAACAAAGTAATTTTGACAGCGCTAATCATGTAAAATTCTGTTATTGACCAATATAAAAGAGAAATTTCCGTAGTCCTCGCTTTCATGTTGACAGAAACCAAGCTATTTAGCTATTTACAGATTTATATCCAGGGATCTTTAAATATTAAAATATCAGCAATTTTCTCAGCTTTAATTTAAGCTGTATTTTATAGAAATTGGATAAGAAATAAGAGTGCTATGACCATTTTTGTGACAGATTTCTACTCCCATTGGTACAGTATGGTTTTGCGGACATGATTTGGTGTGTAGTAATGGTGCCTGCAGGAGCATCACTAGCTGCAGGAGAAATTCTACAACCAATAAAATCTGATACCACTTACTTTTTGTTTACATTTTTTGAAGAAGGAATGTGTGCTGGTCTTCTTCAGAGGTTTTGTGTCAATTCCTTCAATAGTTCTTGGTGCAGCACCACCACAGGCGAAGGGGGGAAACAGGTTTTCCAGTTAGTTTGGATCGTTTGACACAGTGCCCTGTGAAAGAGAACCACACCAACTGAAAATGTAACAAATGTTGCAGTTTTGGTCCCCAATCAAATCAAATCTACGGACAACCAGCTGTGAAAAAACCCTTGGTGTGTTTTTTTAAAACACTTGACTAGGTCAGAGTGAAGAAACTATGGTGTAATGTGATCAGACATTGCTGTCAATTAACAGTAAAGACCACTAAGGAAGAAAAAATAATTTTTCTGACATCTTCAGTGAATGTTTTACCACTATTTAATGTTTGTGTACTTTTTCTGTTCCTTCCCCGTCTGTTAGTTTGTGCTAGCTTAAAGTACATGCAGCCAATGCCAGTTATTGTTCCTAAATATGCTATTTGTGAAAACCGACTCATCTTCAAACAGTCAGGATTTTAGAATAGCTATTCCTGTGAATAACTGAACA
Organism: Poecilia mexicana; assembly: GCF_051168715.1. Taxonomy (NCBI): domain Eukaryota; kingdom Metazoa; phylum Chordata; class Actinopteri; order Cyprinodontiformes; family Poeciliidae; genus Poecilia; species Poecilia mexicana. Next base: position 1,251,077 of record NW_028263382.1, read on the forward strand.
GTAAAAGACTGCACCACTTAAGAGCTTGACACATTAGCAGTATCAGTTTCATAAGCTCTACACTTTACCTGTGAGAAGGGAAAAATAACTCACTTCGTCACCGGACAACCAATTATAAAGCAGCTAGATTTTCTCATTCACCACAATGGTGGCCTATCATCTTTCAAACCTAGTAAAGGTCACCTGGTGGTGAGTGACAGGATGCCTTATGTATGGATACAAATTCTTTATTCTTCTCAGTGTGTTTTTTCAAAAGAGTATACAAGACATTCTTTCAGACTGCCTGTTCATGCCATGGATAATGTTGCTGCGTCTGTACCATTTGTATCGTAATTCTCAGGGAAAGTCGCCATACTTTCAGTTTATTTATGTTTTAGCTACATTGTGCTGCAGCATTCTCTTTGATATATATGCCCTTTCAAGGAAAACGTTTATGAGAATTTGGAATTACCTGGAGTCAGTCAAGACAAAATTATTTTGAGCTAGTTGTTAAAGCATCAGTATAAAGGCAAGCAAAGCCAGACTTCAGAAACATAATTAAGTTTAGGAATGAAATGACGTATCGCGATGTATTAATTAATAAAATAATTGTCAACTAATTTAGTCATCAGTTAATTGTTTACTGAAATTTATAGACTGAAAACAGTAGTTCTGTCAGGTAATTTACTGACAGAACAACTAGCTTCTGTGTTATATAGATTAATCAGATGACTGATGTTTTGTCATCTTTACATATCTTAATGTATCTTAATACCTGGTAAAAGATTATTTTCAAAAAGTACTTTTAATCTGATGACCCTCATCAGGACGTATGTCCTAATTTATTGAATAAGATCGTATGGCATTCACATTTAAGTTTTGGCATTATTCTTAGCACAAAAAATAAGATGTGTTGGACCTGTTTGTCCTGCAAATGCTGTGACATTTGATGTAACGCTGGTATTCTATAGAATTAACAGAAAATAAAATGAAACTATGCTGAACTCAAACTATAATCTGTTAGAAATAAGTGTTTTTCTCTGTCCAGTCCTCCGAACCCTGCTCTCGCTGTCCGTGTGCATCAGCCAAAGACAACTTGAAGAGCAAAGACAAAGACAAAGATGGCAACAAGAAGATTCCAAAGATTTTTTTTGGCACACGAACCCATAAGCAGATAACTCAGATTGCTCATGAGCTGAAGCGCACCGTTTATTCCGGAGTGCACATGACTATCCTTTCCAGCAGAGATCACACCTGTGTCAACCCAGACGTGGCGCCGCATTTCAACCGCAATGAACGCTGCAAGGATCTGCTGCAGGCCAAAGATGTGAGAAAGGAGTCACGCAAACACACGCACACACACACACCCACACACGCACACGCACTCGCACACACATACACGAATATAACAGCTCCAGGGTATTTATTATATGCTAGTGTTTCACCTTCATAAAAACAATTAAATACTCATGTGTTCAGAACAAGATTATTATAACTAAAACTAAGCTGAAATTGAGAAAATTTTTAACTGAAATAAATGAAAATGGTAATTAATGGGGAAAAACTAAAATTAACTGGATCTACGTGGTGCATTTACAAAATTAAATCATACTGAAATTATAGATCTAATATCATTCAGACTTGTATTTATGAATTGATTTATTAGTCTTTCGAACTGATGTGAAATAAAACCCACCACTCACCACCGCTACACTAGTGGTTTATGTCAGCTGTTAGCAAATTACGGCACTCCATAATCCTCCTGGTGACACTTGCACTAGTTGGCAAAATGGCGACAGCAAAAGTGGGAAAGAACACCTGAGTCAGTTGATTGTTCAAAAACAATTCCATACATTTTTTGAAAATGGTATCTTCTGTTGAGTGTTCATTATCACAGTACAATACTTTGGTTAAATTTTAGGTGCAGAACTAAAAAAAAATCAAAGTATGAAAAAGCTAAAACTATTACTTTAACCAAAAAAACTAAAACAAACAAAAAAAAAATTAAATAACTAATAAAAATTAACAAACGCTTTCAAAAAACTGGTTAAAATTGACAAAATTTAACAAAGTCACAACAAAATAAAATTAAACAATAATGAAAGACCCAAAACTATTATTACCCTGCTTCAAATAGAGTGTTTTTTTTTTACTATATCAGATAGATGCACTTTCTCAACTGTGTAGTCAGCTTAGAGTAAACTGTGGAGCTCATAGCCTCAGAAAAATTTTGTACAATTGAGCCACACGACATCTTTTGACACCCTAGAATGTCAAAAGCTGTTTTTCTGAGACATGATACACTTGTAACCCCCTACTGTCCTGAAGTTCAGGCGCCTTCTGTAATGAGGACAATTATGTTGTCAATGGAGGTGTTGGCCTTCCAAGGCAATTGTCTGACTTTGTCATGAAAAGGGTGGCCCAGAAATAACCCCCATCTGGAGCAGTTGTCACCGACACCCTGTATCTCCTCAGGGTCTGGTGCAGTCATTGTCATGTTAGCAGGCTGTAGGGACACACAGCAGTTCTGCTGCTAGTTTTCAGGCTGCTCTTCACTCAGAGCTCTTCTGGACATCCCAACAGTAGCTGAGGGCTGTTAATCCCCCAATCAGATCCTGTTTTGCCATGCAGACAGGGTTCAGTGTCACTGTTCCCACGTGGTACGTCGTTTAGAGAAGAAGACAGTTTCATCCTCTGTGATTGTTGTGTCTGAAACTGTGTACAGTGTTTTTGTGACAGTGACACCTCAAGCTGTTAAATTCATAAAGGACAGGGTGTGAGACCTCTGCTGGCAGTAATTCGTACCTGGTACATTAGATGTTGCTTCTTCAGATTGCTTCACCATTCTCTACATGAGTGTTTGGATGTGTTGCTCCAAACAACACATCCATATTGGAATATTATTATAGTTAGTGATAATGGATACAGTTCAAAATATTTGATCCTAAGTGGAAATTAAATGTTGTTGTAACTTATATCAACCAATTATATTAGGAGTCACTGTGAATGGTGATACTGTGGGCAGTAAAGATCTCTAGTAGGAGTCAGTCTTGCCACAAATCTAAAATAGCCTCTGACTGATGACTCATGGCTGTCATCACATACTAACAGTTTAATATCCACACAGCAGAGATAATATTCCACAGTAACATGTCCTGAATTACACCATAAGTTGTTGACTAGCTCTGCTAATCCACCTCATTTGCTTTTCTTCTTTAAATGACTGTATTATTAGAAAGATGGACAGAGAGATGGAGTTGGGAACTTGATGTTTGCCCATTATGATCAATTATGCATCACATATGTCCGTTTTTTTTTTTATTTCAATATGCTCATATTTCAGGGAAGGTCATGCAGGTTCTACCATGGTGTGCAGAAGATGCGGGACCAGCACACCCTACAGTGGGTCCATGGGCTACGTGAAGCCTGGGACATCGAAGACCTGGTGTCTCTGGGGAAAAGGCTCCGTGCCTGCTCTTACTATGCTGCTCGGGAACTTATGCAGGATGCCTCTATCATCTTTTGTCCGTATAACTACTTACTGGATCCAATAATCAGAGAGAGTGTGAGTTCCAATGGAAATAAACAGTGGAAGAACCATGAAAGCTGCAGATCAAGAACTCCTCATCACATCCGAACGTATAATCAGTTCTGTTCTTATTTTCAATATTTCTGGAGCAGATGGAGATTGACCTGGAGGGGCAGATCTTGGTGCTGGATGAGGCCCATAACATAGAAGACTGTGCAAGGGAAAGCGCCAGTTACACCTTAGAGCTCAGCGGCCTGCAGATGACCAAAGATGAACTGGATGGCATGGTCCACAGTAACATTAGACGCTCCAAGCACGAGTCTCTCAGGAACTTCTGCTACGCCCTGATCAAGTCAGTGTTTGAGGGAAACGTACCATCTTGTCTTTATCAGAACCTGAGCTTTATATTCAGTTTTCTGTTGTTAACTCAGCTGGATCCAAGAGAGCCAGGCACTGCTGTCTGAACGAGGGTTTGAGAGCGCCTGCAAAGTCTGGAGTGGAAAGGATATACTGACCGTTTTCCACAGCTTGGGTGTCACATTTGACACCTTCAGTAACATGAAGGTAAAAAAAAACTAGAGTTGCTGAATTTAAAGACCTCTTATGCTTCCTTGAACAGGTTAGGGTGGGTCTATGTGCTAGACAAACATGTTCATTATAGTTTTTGCACAAAATCATTCTTGATTTTGAGATGTTATTGTGATGTTAGTCTGATTAGTTCTGCCTATTTTGAACTCCTTTCAGAATGAGCTGTTTTAGGGCCTCCTGTCACTTTACATCCAAATAAGCTACTAAAGGCCACAATCTCCACCTCAATGTTTACACTCACACGTGAAAATAACTGCTAACAGATGCGCAACTTTGAGTGGCTTTGCGATCCATTGGCCACTGATCATTATCAGCCGATATGTGATCGTGTTAGCCAATCATTGTTTAATGTTACTGATCACAAAAACCAATCATCAGTACACCTGCAGAGGCCCTGTGTGCAGCGTATCACCCCCATTCTTTCACATTGAGCAAGCGTGCTGCAGCCAATCCTGAACAATGTCGAGTGGAACCGTTGCGCTCTGAGAGTGATGTGAAGTTTGCATCTTGAAAAAATACCTCAAGGGAAATGCATGCAAAACGCAGCAACACAATTAATTTAATGTCACATTTAAAAAACAAGCATTTGATGGTATATCAAATTTCAGTTCAGAAAAAAGGACGACAGGAGAAACAATTAAAGCACCCCGCAACTGTCAACAATGAACTTAACAATCAGAAGGCTGAGCAAATAACCCAAAAATAATTACATTTATTGAACTAGATGACCAGCCTTTCTGAGGGGTAGAAGACGCTGGTTTCCATCGAATGCTCTTGCTGTTGGTCTGCTGCCACGCTCTATTGGGGCGCAATATTTCACAGAATTAACGTGGTTAGCTTCACAGAAACTAACTAGTTTCTACCAGGCAGATCTAGTGCCTGGAAGATAAACAACTCTACATCCTTGCCCTAGATTCCTGCTCCACCAGGCATGGATCCACTTGGACTCTCACATCAAATGTCTCCTTAAAGCTGCAGCATACATCCATCCATTATCTTACACCTTTATTTCTAGTGAGGTCACCAGGGTTACTGGTCAATAGATGAGAGGTGGGGTCACCCTGGACAGGTTGCCAGTCCATCACAGAAGCTGCACCATGTAACTAAAAAAAAACAAAAAAGTTTTTAAATATACCATATATAAAATTTTTTGCTATGTCTTAACATGAGGCAGATAATCTGCCTCATGCTAAAATTGAGCTCAATTCTGCAGAATTACTCCACTCAGTCAGAAACAACCAGTGAGCACAAAACAGCTAGCCATGTTCTCAGGCAGATTTGATTTAGTAACTAAGGATTGTTTATCTTAATGCAACCTGCATTTAACTTTGAATGATTTCTTTTTCAAATACATCTTGTGAGATTTATTTAACTTTCTGTATAATTTAGGCAGTTGAGAGCCTGAACTCCTCATCCTGTATTGCTGATAGATTTTTTTTAATTGTCTTTTTGACTGCGTTGCGCCTGCAAGTGATTTGTATGTTTTTGTCTAAATTAAGGTGATTTTATAGTTCCTTTTTGCAAGATCACATAGCCGAAAGCATTTATACCTAAACCAACAAACAGCCAATCCATCAAATTGGTATCAGTGATGGGCAGTGATTGGCCCTCATGGGTGATCTGTATCTGTGTCAGCTCCAAAAAAAACCTGATTGGAGCATCAATAGCAATTATTCAACTGTACATCTTTGAAAAGCAGACGTAGGGACTCCTGCACAATCAACAAGAATGCAGCAAGTGGTTTCTGGATGGTAAAACTAGCTGACAAAACACCCTAGATTGCTAGGTGACGGATTGGGTTTTGCTGAGGTTGCTAGGTGAGGGGCTGGGGTTGCTAGGTTAGGTGAGGGGCTGGGGCTGGGCTTCAAAGCCCACTGGCTTTGAAGTGCATTGCAGTGCAGCCTGGTGCACGGCTAGGTGAGGAGCAGTGCCTGCTGATTTGTGATATTACATTCTGGAAGTTTTGAAAGTTGGGATTTTTCAGACACCAAAAAACTGGCTGAGTGATTTTTTAAGGGGTTGGCCTGATTTTAGAAGCAGTAGAAACCCAAAACTTGCAAATTGTGAATTTTGCCTAATAGGTCCTTTGAGAGTACATTAGAATTTGAAAGTTTAAATCTCTTTGGAGCAGCTTAGATTAATTGCTCTACTGTATGTCTGAGACAGCAAAACCTGGCATCTGTGTTGGAGAAGGAGGAGCGTGTCGGTTTGGTTAACGGCAAGGAGGACATGGTGCAGGTCCCAATTATCAGCGCATCTACAACAACTGTCCTGAAAAACCTCTTCATGGTGTTGGATTTTCTCTACAGGGACAGCTGCGGGTGAGAGACCAAACTTTGACGTTTTTGAACTCCTTCGTGTTTCTTTTGCAACCGGTCGATCAGGAGGTGTTCCTGTGCTGCAGGTTTGCTGAGGACTACCGCATTGCATTGCAGAGGAGCTACGCCTGGACCAATCAGGTCCCACCTGACCTTCCTGATGCCCAGGGCTTTTTGGTCCGGCCTCACCACCGACACCGTCAAAACGCGCGGGTTAAAAAGGAAGTTCTCACCCTGAGCTTCTGGTGCCTCAACCCTGCTGTGGTGAGATGTTTGACATGTAAACAGAGGGTGTTATTACTGAGCTGAAGAAATATGCTGATTTCAACGGCAATAAGAATGTCGATTTCCCTGTGTTTTTTTATTAAATAAAATTGAACTCTGAATTTGTTTTGATTATTTTCAGGCTTTCTCTGACCTGAGTGGGTCAGTGCGCAGTATTGTACTGACATCAGGAACCCTGTCACCTATGGGCTCCTTCTCCTCTGAACTTGGGGTAAAATTCACCATCCAGTTAGAAGCCAACCATGTGATCAACAAATCCCAGGTTAATGAGATTTTAGTGCCTGTTCTGACATGTGTTCATGAATAAAGCAGTGTTTGTTTTTACATCGAAACCTATTAACACTACTTGATTAAATTGACTCCAGAGATAATTGCAAGACTTTTATTTTTGCCAAGTACATTTTTTGCCCAGTAGATGTCACAATGTCTCCAAGTGATATAAAACCTAGGCTGAATAAGGAGACAGTATGCTTTGCTTAAGAATTCCCTTGAACTTTGTGTTTCAACCAGAACAATTATATACTTTATTGGGCTGTATGTGACAGACCAACAGAAAGCAGTTCTAACATGGATGGAAAAGGAAACAAGCTTGTTTTTTAAGATTGTTTACAAGTGCGATTTTAAAAATATCTCAGATGTTATCATAGTGTACCCAATTTCTGATTTTAATCAACTGTTTTCTTACTTTCTTTTCTTTCAAAAATGACTAATGATAATGAAAATATCTTCAAAAACATGATTTTATTTCAGTCATCCCTTCTGGAGTTTGACATGAATTCAAAGTCCAAATAAATAGATTCTGTATAATATGCTTATGAAACCAGATAGTAGGTCCTGGTGTGCTGTCATTGCTCTGAACTGTGAAAATCCAAAAAATGCATGGTTGGAAAAAAAAATCCAGATGTTTACAAAAATTAAAACTTCACAAACAAAAAATGGATAGCAAAAGTATATGCCGCTGTTGTACATATGGAAACTGAAAATGTTGCCAATTTTACTTTGTAAAGTAATTCAGGCTAAATCAGACTGGGTGGAGAGTTTCTGAACATCAATTATTTTGTCTTGCCACTGATACTGTTGTATTTAACGCTGGACTTTAACTAGGCCCTTCCACCACACAAAGAAAAGCTAATTTGACTATTTTTGCTTGAACATAACCCACTGTTTTCTGTTGTGCTTAGGTATGGGTGGGCACTGTTGGTGCAGGACCCCAAGGCCGAAAACTCTGCGCCACCTTTCAGCACTCTGAAACATTTGCCTTCCAGGATGAGGTAGGGGATTTGCTGCTCCATGTCTGCCGGGTCATGGCCAAAGGCGTACTCTGCTTTCTGCCTTCATACAAGGTAAACACACCAGCAAAACATTCTGTCCTCAAAGATAAAATATAGAAATATAATTAAAAAAGATGGACAATAAACCAGACTGTAGTGGACTACTATAAGCCCCTAAACACCTTGCACCAAATTAGGGCTGAAACGATTCCTCGAATGATTCGAGTACCTCGATTACTAAAATTCCTCGAGGAAAATTTACCTGCCTCGAAGCTTCGTTAATTTATGTTTTATTAGTTAGCGCACCGTGTTCCGGCCGGGACTTCATTTGCGTTGTGCGGAGCTCTCACTTCCGCCTCTGAGTCGTTGACAAAAGCTAAGTCTCAGCGGCATAAAGTCCAATCTTCAAGATTGGCCCGTGGGGATTTTATTGATTGATGATAATGCCCGACTTTTTATCGTTTTTGGGGAACCAATAAGCATCCTTAAAATGACTGGGGGAATGCCTGGAGTACGGCAGCATTTCTCCTCCGGGGCTGCTGGTTGAAAGCGAACGGCGGGAAGAGCGCTGAGGTGAGCGGATAGACTGAGCAGGGCGGGCGGCTGAGTAGCTGATGCTTACCGTGTAAATGTAGCTTTACCGACGAACCGCACAATAAATTTCATATCCCGGTCTGAAGAAACGGGTGGCGGAGCGCATCGTACATGGCTGGTAGATGAGTTTCTGAGTGTGACCAGTGAAGGTGTCGTAAATATCCCGTATTGCTTCCCCCCGTGTTCGTCCCCGGTCTAACGGTTCGTCAGTCCGCTGGTCCATTTCCTCCCCTTCACCCCATCTTACGTTCGTTCATTCACCCTCTCCTCCCACTCCAGGCGGCATTTCCCGTATTTTCAAACCCAAAGCGTGACAGGTTAGGTGGCAAGGTGAGTTTAATTAATCTATTAAACTCACTGAAGCTGAATACATAAACTAAAAGCTGGATTGTAGACATTTTTTATAAGCACATTTGTGAGCCTGCCTCTTTGTTATTAAATTCAATATAATTTCAGATTTTTCTATAACTTTTCTTCTGGTTAACTTAGAAAGTGAGCTATTATTGTTACAGGTTAGTTTTCTAAACTACAAAAAAGCAACTGTTAGGGATGCTCAAATATGAAAAATTGGACTGATATTGATATCTGATAGTAACACCGGTATTATGCCAGATTGACCAATATTTCATTTTAGAATTTTTTTTTGTCCGATTACTCGATTAATCGTAAGAATAATCGATAGATTACTCGATTACTAAAATATTTGTTTACAACAGCCCTACACCAAATGCTTGAAAGGAACAAGGGACTTAAATGCTGTATTTACTGTAAGAGAGAATGGACAGATGCAACTGAGCATCAGAACAGAACAGAAATTAACATTGAGATATTTATTTCTGTTTTGAATGTTTACTGCAAGTAATACTTATTCTAAGTCTGTTCCAAAAGTTTAAGAATGGATTTGTTTTTTGTAAAATACCTCGAGAAGACATGTTGTGAATTAGTGCTAAACTGAATTTAATTGAACTGATAAAACAAGTGGAGCATTAATTTTAAGCTAGTTGTTTTTTTCAGAGCATTGACCATTATATAATCACTATGGTGTTATCCATTTTCTATTTCTATCTTTATGTAATGTCTGCCCATGATCTTTTCTTAAATAATTTAATCTGGTGGTTCAGGCTTTAGAACGTTTAATACCACTGCTATGTCTTACCACTAGGAGGAGGAAGAGACCACACATTAATAATTTTGCTGCAACAAAGCATTTAGATCAGACAGCATAATGGTATGTGGCTGGATATAACATACATTATCAATCTAATTTTTTAAGCACAACCATATTTAAAAATTAATAGTTTAAAAGAACCAAATCTGAACTTTATTGGATTTGTTTGCCTTTCTAAAGTTACTGATCAATAAAGGCACTTGTCAGGGACTTGTTAAATGACATCATTCTGACAGAACTGTATCCTCTTTCAGTTAATGAGGACACATCTTAGTGCACACTCATAGACACTTTGTCCCCTTTGTTTGTTGCGGCCTTATCTTCATGAATAATGAATGTTCTCTGTAGCTCAGTTGTCACTCTGGTTTAGTGAAGGCCAAATGGATTTCATATGGTGTTGTATGAATTTGTCCAAAAATCACATTGCATATGCAGTGTAATTAAGTAGCATATATCATTTTATGTATTTAATATATGTAAATGTAAAGTTGTTGATGGTGCTGATGCTCCTATGATGAGTCATACAGAGACATGCATTTTGCCCATGGCAGGTTTTAGTTTGGCCTTTGGTGTGTTTTCATGTCTCATCTTCAGTGGTGGAGAAAGTACTCAAAAAATTGACTTAAGTAAAAGTACAAATACACAGACAAAAATGTACTCAAGTAAAAGTAAAACTATCACATTAACATTTGTACTTAAGTAAAAATAAAAAAGTACTGGCTTCTAAAAATACTTAAGTATTAAAAGTAAAAGTACTTGCTGAATCGCTAATACAATATCATTAAGTGAACCGATCGTCTTTAATTTTAATATATCAGAAATGTGCCATTTTAATGAACAATGCCACAGATAAAGCATGTTTTTATTATGTTTACTCTCTGTAACATAGTTTAGACTTAGATATGTGATTCTATGCATCATAATTTCAGGGATGGAAACATCTTGTCTCCTGTCCTAACATAGCATGAACTTCACTTTTTTTGCCACTAGTGGCTTTTATTTTGAAAGAAATACAACAGAAAGGGGATGGAAAGAAGGTGGGTGAGGGAGGACATGCAACCAAGGAGCCACGTAGCAGAGTTGTAGTCAAGATCACCGAACCCGAGACCAAGTCAAGACCAGCACCCGGCGCTACGTGACACAAAAAAATTAAGTTTTACCTATCAAAATTGCTTCACAAATTGATCTGAAAGATCCACATTCCCATAAAACAGATAGATATTAAATACTTGGAGCTGAAATAAATTTAATCAGTAAAGATCCGTCCAGAAGAATCGGATCGTTCCTGAATGTCATATCAATGCAAACTTTGGTCACAGCGTTGTCTCATGTATGCGACACCTCAGTCAACACCTCCACACAATAATTCAGCGCATGAGTGATAACTTTTTTTCATCGCAGATACAACATGTTTGTCTCAGTCAGTACAGCTAGCTTTGCTAGCATCACATCCACAGATCTTACCTTTCTTTAAGCTTTCCTTCCAAGTGACGCTAAAAGTTGGACAAAGTCCCCACCGTCTGTGAAAGCGAAGCGCTGCTGATTTTACATGTCACCATATCTTATGATTTATGCAGCGCTATTATATTACTGACGATTAGAGGAAACCACTGCACATGTCTGGAGCTCCGCGTGCGAGTAAAGGGGGAGGCGATGGGTGACAACAGACACTAAGTCACGTTATTGCTTGAATTTTACGGCACCACCTTAAGACCTGAACTTCACATTTTAACGGACAAAAAGCGCAACACGACTTGAATGTAACGAGTAACGCGACAGTTTTGTAGAAATGTAGTGAAGTAGAAAGTACAGATACTTACTGTAAAATGTAGTGGAGTAAAAGTAGAAAGTACCCATTATTAAATCTACTTAAGTGAAGTACAGATACACGAAAATTGTACTTAAGTACAGTAACGAAGTACTTGTACTTCGTTACTTCCCACCACTGCTCATCTTGGACCAGTATTTCTGTGTGTCTCGTCCAGTGATAACTGGTTTGATTCGTCTGCAGTCTTTGCTTGCTATCAGGTTGCATTCTCCAACAGCTTATGATACCATCATGTAAACAGCAAGGGAAAGCTAAGACTCAGGTTTGTGTTGTTTTCCCCTTTTACCTCACTTTTGTCAGCCTGCAGTACCAGCCAAGCAGCGTCTATGAGCCTTGGGATGTTTTTTTTCCTATTATTGATATTCATGTAGAAGTCTTTCCCTTCCCTGGTTCATAAATATTTAATCTGCAGTCAGCTCTTAAAGATAAGGAGATGAGGGAATATGAAGGGCTGGGTATTAATTGGAGCCCATGGAGGCCTTGGTGGTGCCACAGAGTCCCGTCTGCCTCTTGGTGTGTGTAGTTGTGTGCAGGCAGTGGACATAGAGATGGTAAGACATCTCAAGACAATTCTATTCACTACATTGAAGTGATGAGTATCAGCTCCATCCACACAGTTACCTCTGCAGTAGGCAGAGGACAGAGAGATGAATGAGTTTTGGGGTCATTCATGTTTTTGTTGTTCTATTCTCATTAATCGTGACACTGCTGCACTGCCTGTAAATATAGGCAAAATTTAAATCTATTAGACATTAATAGGCAATTAGGCATTTGTACATGCAAAGTTCTACAATTCTGTTAACATTCCTACAGTTATGGTCATGGACTCGCTATCCCAAAAATTTTAATCTGTTCTGTTTTTGTGGTACTTTAGTCTAAGCAGTAAAAACCACAGCGTACTCAGCTGTCCAGCTTAGCCACTGAAAGAAAAGACCAATGCTTCACAAAGTAAAGAGGGTGTTATGGTTAATTAAGAAAAGCAGGCTTTTGTAGAAGTAGAGGCATGAAGGGGAATACAAGATGCTTTCAAAGGAGATAGAGATGGGGGCCATTAGGTGAAGTCGCCTCCCTGTCTGTGTGAAGAAGTGTCCGGTGCCTGGGCTCCACTGAGCTCGTGTCAAATCAAAGTCAAACTGGAATACACGCTGCCCACCCACCAGCATGCACTGTCCTCAGCTGCTCATCCGGAGACTGTAGCTGCACCTCTAGCAATGTCTTAAATCACGGTAGATGCTTTTTCTGTTTTTGGAGCAAATTAGATTGATGGATCACTTTGCCCATTGTAAATTATCACTGTAGATGTTAGAGTTGAGCTGATGTTTTATTTGACTTTTTACCATGGAAACGTTGGATTGTTTTACAGTTGTTTGAGTAGGCTGGCATTTTCAGACTTTAAAAGCACTTATTAAAGGAACTACGGTAATCTGTTACTTTTTAAAAGCGTTTCTTTCAGCAAGCTTTGAATGTACTAGATAACAAGAATAACAACCATCTCTGGTTGACATCTAAATATCTAAAATCTCCTGTTTTAGATATTTGAAAATGTCTTTTTTAAGAACTCTACTTAGAATTTGAAATAAATCTTTCTAGACTTCTGTCTGTGAGCAGTCATTGAACATTGGTACTAGGAACGGAGGTGACGTCACACTGTGTGAGAAAGAATTGGCTGTAAAACTGGTTTTTAGCATCTTCGTTTTGTGGTTATTGCAATTGGCATAATTAGGAATACTAAGTGAAAATGGCCATCTTAGAGTTATTTGAGTTTTAAAAGCTGAAAATAGTTTGGTTGCAGTAACCAGATGATTTTCCTATGCATCTCTCTCCTACAATCCCACATCAAGGAGTCTGCTGGTTATTAATCATTTAATTCAATCACTTCTAATGCTCAAAGTGAAGTGCCTAATTCCAGCCCAGAATAATCCTAATGGAATTACATGCTCTCTTCAACTTTCAGCTTGAGACCAAAAAGCCAATCACAAAAGCCATCCATAACTTATTCAAAAAACAGTTGCACATGTTTCTTCATATTTCACTTCTAACTCTTTTGATAATTGGTCCTATCAGAAGAGTCCTGAAAATGAAAGTGCAAAGTGCAAATAAGCAATTTATAACTGCTACTACTGGTACTATGTTTGGTATAGTTGGCAGTGCTGCTCCACAGTATATTGGAAATGTGTTATTATTTCTTTACACAGTATCACAAAAAGCTGCTACGACTGCTATAAACATTAGTTAATTATATAAGTTTCATACGTTAAGTATCTCTGGCAGTAATGTGTTTGATGATGCTTGTTATTTAATGTAGCAGAACGTTGGCCTTAAAATGTTCTGCAGCTGTTTCAAAAATCTTTTTAGTTAAGGTGGATGTGATGGAGGAGCCATCACGAGCCTTAATTATGAGTCCATGTCAGCATGCGAGCATGCCCGCGCACACATACACACGAGTTTACATAATCGCTAACTTACTTTTTGTTGCAGCTTAAACTGATGCGGTTCATCGTAGGTGCACACGCGGTGTTCCTGCTTCAGTTAACATATCCATCCTAAACCTGTTATTTTCAGTTCCAAACATTTTCCTGGTTCTAGTTTCAAGCAGGGTTGTTTCCGGATTGTGGCATGCCAGGAGGGAGTCATGTGATAACGTAGTGATGTCATCGGAACATACTGAGTGTTTACTATTACATTGATTATTGTATTTTTGATCACAAGTTTATTTATTTATGTACTTTTTTTTCTTTTTTCCCTTGGTATTATTAATTATTACTTTGTTTACTTGAGTTAGAAGTACTAAAGTGATCTCCGGCCTTGGCCAGTCATTTTTGGTTGCCCAAGTCATAAGAGAACCCCGTCACAGTGGAAATTTGTTTTGTTTTTTTCAGTAGCTGGAGATACAGCTAACTGGAATTTTATATTTCCAACGAACCCAAAGCTGTTTGTCTGTCTTTTTTTTTTTTAATTGTTTGCTCATGTAATTATTGCTAGCCACATTACAATTAGCTACCAGGATTACTGCATGTTTTCCTCATTATAATCCCTTGCTTGGCATTTGAATTGGATATTGGAACGTAAACTCCAGCTGCACTAGTCTAAATTTTAAATGCAAGACGGGTTCCCATTTTTTTATTCTGTGTCTGAAGATGGGAATGCCATAACTGGAACTTTCCATAAGTGTTCACATCAAACAGACAACCCGCCAGCCTGAGCTTTATGGACCGAGTTTTTCTGATCACCACATGCAGCAACGCTGCCTGACTGTAAGTAGACAAAACATTGTGTTGCCACAAAAATTAAAAGAAAAAAGAAAATCGAAAGAAAATTGATTTTATAAATTAAATAAAATCAACATGTTGCACGACTACGAGGTGAGTGCAAAAGGTGCTTGCCCACTTAACATTCCTTATCTAACCAGGAAAACATCCATAAACGTTCTCAATGCAGATGCAAAGCCTCGTGCTAAGGAGCATGTTGAGATACAAACGCACACTAGAATGATACATCTTCACAAAGACGTATTCTCACTGCATGCTCACACCTCTGAAAGCGCAACTGTGGGTTATATTTGCGCTTCACCTAGAGCTGTACAAGCAGAGCAAATGCGGTGGCGTTTAAACTTGACTCATACCCAAATGTAGAATTCTCCAAAGAAACATGCGTCCTCACAGGGGGTTGATATAAATGTCGTGTGCTATTTCAGTGAAAGCAGGCGCGTGCAATCCATGCTGAGATGAATTTCAGAGTTGCAGCAGCAGTAGTGTGCTAGGCGGCCAATGTGCAGAGGCGTCAGCAGAGTAATTGTTGCGGTGTGATTGAATCATGTATTTTTTATTTATTAATTTATTTATTTGACTTTAGTTTAAATATATGGTATTTCAATCAATCAATCAATCAAATTTTATTTGAATAGCACATTTCAGCAGCATGGCATTCCAAAGTGCTTTACATAATTAAAATAAAAACAGCATGTGAGAAAGAGAAAGAGATTTAAAAAACATAATTAAAACGTTAACAGTGAGAAAGAGAAATAAAAAGCTGTAGAACTTTAGTTGAGATGCCGTCAACTGGGACTCCAACCCTTTGTACTTTAGTCAAAACGATGTTTGACAAGGACTCTAACCTCTCGGACTTTAGTCAAAACGCCGTTGGATAAGGACTCTAACCTCTCGGACTGCAGACTGGATTGCTCTGTGTCAGCCACATGGAGAGGACATCAATGTGTGTGTGACCCATTATATATACTTCTGTGTGGACAACACCATTCCCAGCAGACCAGTGAGATGCTTCCCTGGATCACCAGTGATCTAAAGGAACTGTTAAAACTGAAAAAAGAGAGGAGCCTTCAGGGAAGGACAAATGGAGTTTACTGGTAATATTTTTTTGTATTACTAAAATATTTTTGAATTTAATATATGCGTCATATATCCAAAAGATCAGAATAATATGTAAAATTTCATTATTTCACTTACTCACTTCTGTAATGAAACACTTTATATAGGTTAATTACAGACAGTCTAATCTTTAAGGCATTTTTATTATTACAATGATTTCATTGCAAAAACATAGTATTTAGTATTAGAATATTACATCAGACCAATACAAACGAGAAATTTTTTAGTACACAAGTGTGGGCTTAATGTCATGTATGTATTTTTACAGATGTAGAAGCCCCTATTTCCAAACATTTTGATATTCTATATACTATAACCATTTATCAAACAGTTAATAATAAAAATTTAATTTCTAAATCATGTCCACATCATTATTCTTTTGCGTTGAAGTCCTTTCTTAAACTGTGTATCACAGCAGTGGGTGATGTATTTGAAGTGTACTGGTATTATCATTAGATGGACTGCAATGTGTAGAGCGGACGAAAAGGCAAGGGTGGCAGACTGGAGTTGGCAGGTGGCTTCTTGCCACCAGTGGTGACGTGACTGCTGCTGTGATATTTTGGGGCTAAATAATTAACAGCACAACAACACATCTCCCCTCGCCACTGTGAAATGTGGCTCTGGGCTACATGTTTCATTAATGCCATCGCCTACAAAGCAACTCTATTATTCAGCAGGCACTACAGGAGCTGCAATGTGTTGCCACACTGCTCACTGACACCAGGGACATGGGGAAGGAGGTAGAGTGAGGCCACATGTACAGGGGGTGAATGGTGTGGGGGAAATCAAGGGGGTTCAGAGGGGTTGGGTTGAATACAGGGGATGTGTAAAAGTGCGAGAAAGAGAACAGGTCACTGCTTTGTCTGGTTGTTTCGCCACCCGGTCCCAGTTGGTATAGAGATCTGGCCCATTTTAGCGCGTCAGTGGCAGAGACTTGCACCTAGCATGACTAGGAAGAATAATGAATTATTCACTATTTTTGTGGCCCCTTATGTGCTAAATATTGCTCATTCACATTCATGATGCATGGACATCTAAACTATTCTGTTGTGAAATATATTGTTAAAGTCTCAAAGTGCTGCACAACAAACAAATTCCCTTCTAAATGACATTTTTGTTGTCTTTTGAAAACATGTTCAGGTTTATTAAAGTTTCACACATAAACTTCAGTGTTTTCCTACCATAATGGGGTTGGGGGGCAGACCAAGAAGATTGAGTCATTTCAGTTGCAGTGTGACATCACATGTGCAAGATCCCTCTCCCAGCTCACTGCTGCAGGGCAAAAAATTTCTGCCCACTACTATTGATTTTAGTTAATGTAACACGCTAAATCTTAAATGTATGCCTGGTGATATGCAAAAGAAAAAGTAAGGCAGTGCTTTGTTACTAATTGTCAACACTACTTCATAATTTTTTTAATTTTTTTCCTCCAACATATTGGAATCAGGAAAAAGTTTTAATTATGAAAAATAGATAGGGAGAGGGAAATATATCAGTCATTTTAGCATAACTTTGACAACCATAACTTGTAGTGTGCTGTTTAATTTGCTGTGTTTTGGTTCATATGGCAAGATTTTTTTTGTCCCAATTTTTCCCTTCTGACAATCTTAAAATGTTCTAAGATTATCGCTTAATTGTTACCAATCATCCTGCTGTGTTAAGACTGATCTGGTGTCCAGGCTGTAGAACGTGGGGATCGCTCCAATCTCAGATCAGGGATATTCAACGTACGTGTGTGTGTGTGTGTGTGTGTGTGTGTGTGTGTGTGTGTGTGTGTGTGTGTGTGTGTGTATGTGTGTGTGTGTGTGTGTGTGTGTATACACATACAAAAAGTTTTTTTGTGTGTGTGTGTGTATATATATATACATATATATATATATATATATATATATATATATATATATATATTGAGTCAGGTTATGTTAAAAAAAACTTTTTATATTAATGGTGGAGAAAAATACAAACACCAAAATTTGTCTTGCTGTGATGCTAAAACATTGACATTTAGTTTTTACTTACCATGTGATCCCAGTGTTATCTGAGAGAACATTTGCCTTTGTACTCATTTCCTCGTGGAATTAGTTTATTTTCAAGTGCAACCTGGCAGATAATGGCTGTTTTGTTTAGCACTAGATCTGCCTAAAGTACATGACATGAATTATTCATGTCCCGCTTAAGATTGCACTAAAAAGCCATTGCGGGACAGTTTGCTGAGCCGAACACGCACGTTAGGTGCAAGGGCAGGATGGGGGTTTGTCTATGTCAATGCAACTGTATATTTAGTCAAGGTGTCATGTCTTATTGATGCTAACATCCTGACCTCACTTATATTTGAAGTGCCCAACCTGAATAAATCCTCCTCATGCCTTATTTCACTGCTATGAAGCAATAGCACCGACTCTTGCGATCTCATTTCTCAACCTGCTCAACATTATAGTTAGCCTGCAAAATAAAGTTCTCCTCAGCCTTGAGTCAGGTTATGTTAAAATAATGGGCTTCTTAGGACACTTAGAACATTAGAATTAATCCTGGTTCTGTATGATATCCTCATCTGCACTGCCCATAAGAACGTCTTCTTGTTGTGGATCAGGGATAAACCTCCTTCTAAAACATCTTGGCACAAAATTGTCATGGAGCTTTTTACTTTAGAATACTTAACCTGCTCTCTTCATTCTACAAAGGGACAATTTTCACTTATCTGGACTCCTTTTCTCCACTTTACAAACTTCACTGTTGCACCCATACTAAACAGCATTGTGATAGATTAACCATGAATTTATGTGTATTTACATATTTGTGTTGCACCTGAACTAACTGTGTAGATATATGTTGTGCCTGAGACATGTTCTTGTCTGTTCTGCCTTGAGCTGTTCAAGAAGGAAATAAATATCTATATAAAAAAACAAAGGAACTGGTTCTTGGCTGTTTATCTAGGTAAATGCCACAAGATATGGTTGCCTATGCCTTACCTTTCTTCTGGAGGCTCGGTCTCCAGAAGAAGGGTAAGGCTGATTCAAACTCTGATAGGAATCTGAATCAGAGTTCTACAGTTTGGCCCTCTGAGGATGATGAGAAGTTTTCTTAACAAGAGAAACTTCTATTTGACCTCTGCAGCACATTTCCAAGCCAATGAAGCCTCTTTTTGATTGTGAAGCCATGTTTATTCAAGAGAATAATTTGCACTGCACAGATATGAGTGGGGCCTGCTAGGAAGAGGGCTTTTAGATCAATGTGCCTCCCCTGAGAGCTGCTGACTTTTGCACTAACAATAGTCAAACAGCAGTGATTTTTATTGGAGGGACGGTTTCAACACATCAGCTCTTTTCTAGGAGGATGTAAAGGAAAGAAACTCAGACTGTTTGAAGGCACTGGACTAAACATAATGATAAGCAGATTAGAGAAGAAAACATGTTATGTTAACAATATAATATGTGGCTTCATTTAGATAATGTGTTGAAGTCCTATTGTGCACTGGCTGTTAAGTTCAGCCTTACAGTACACTTCTAAATATGTTCCTCCCAAACAAGCTTATAAAAGTAAAATAATACATACAATCAAAATATTCTTTTTAAGGATTTACAACCGATGTCTTATATCACAAAAACGATATGGATTTAACTTGGTTTAAAATGAAGTGATTGCCCCGTCAGACGCTCAGTTTCCAAAACCACTCAAAAGAAAACTTTGTAGAAGCGCACACAGGGTCAACGTGACCCTGCCGGACCGTGCACAGAGTAAAACACTCATAGAGTCTAAATGACCCCATCTCATGAAACTCTGGGAGGGATAAGACAATATTAAAAGGTTAAAGTTTAACTTATAGATACTTGCAGAACTCCTGTTGTGGTTACTCTGAACAAAGAGCAAATAAGTTATTGATTTTTACATGGACATAAGTAATTGGAATAAACTGTTGATCAGAATTAAAATGCATGATGTAAACACCCCATTTGGATTATCCCGATCATAGTCAGGCAAATCAGAAGGAAACTGACTCTGATCAGCCTTATTGTGGCAAACTGACCTGACAGTGCATGTGTGTCCTATGCCAACATGACACATTTATACCTTCAGTGGCTAGACGCCATGCATATCGAAGCTAAACCTTAGTGCGCAGTAAGGTCTCAACCAGTTTTAGAACCTGGTGTGGGTCCATTCTGGGTGCTCAGAACGAACACACTACTACATCTGTTTGTTTTGATGTTCAACACAGATGGAAATAAAGCTTCTGTGTTGTTTTTTAAAGGAAATTTTACACCTATCTTCATATCAGTGCTTCTGTACTAAATCAACCCAATCAAGGAATTTTGTGGATGTAAACATAGCTGTTGATTGGTGTCATTAGTGTAAGACCTGTGTTGCAGAGAAATCATCTGTTGAGATAGTGTGTCACCATTTAGCAATGGCAAAAACAAAACAATTTAATTGAACAGATGCTGGACAAGCTGAAAGACCGTTGGGTCAACACTGGTCTGTGGGAGAAGCTGGACCAAGAGAAAACTGTCATCACAGAGCCCCGCGGTGGTGGGAAGGGGGACTTTGATGAGCTACTTCAAATGTACTACGATGCCATAAAAACTTGTGAAGGTCGAGGTAAGAGTGACACACATTACCAACTTGACTTTAAACTACTAGCATCATTCATGACAGTATTTAAGTATATTAGCCCAACCTTGCAGTTGTGACTCCTGCTGTAAAATGTTATTGATGATGTGTAGCTGCATCAGAACTAGGGGGTTTTCTGGCCGATCATCAATCTTTAAAAGGTCTGAGCTCCCAATTCTGATTTTGGCTGATACCGATGTTTTTTTCGTCTGAAAAGTTGGTATTTACAGCAATAAAGTTACTGAGTTGTTTAACCAAGACACAACCTGGTGGGCACGTCAGTTGGTCAGTCAGTCTTCGGTTATGGCAGAGCAAAAGTGATTTTTAGTGGAGGTAAATAAGATCAGTGGATAAGATCAGGTTAACATGTATCAACCAATAACCAATTTATTTGCTGAATGATTATCATTGCACCCCCAAAGAGAAAGTTGGTTGCAGTGTGTACAGTATAACTAGTTCAGGAAGAATGCTCATCTATTGTGGTATATTTTTATCTTATTTTTTTCAGGCCTTTGTACTGTGTTGATTGGAACTTTGTTTGCTTCTTTTCTAGATGGTGCACTACTTATTGCTGTATGCAGGGGTAAGGTCAGTGAAGGCCTAGACTTCACAGATGACAATGCCAGAGCAGTAGTGACCATTGGAATTCCTTTTCCAAACATCAAAGACCTCCAGGCAAGTAGACTCAAAGAAACCTGTCGATCTTTCCCAAGGAAAAGCAGAATATGTAAATAAGATCACCTGGATTGTCAACTCAGAATAAAATTTATGAGATAGGAAAGATAAAAAGAAACGCTAGAGCAAAAACTAGAGTGCTAAGATATGGTGAGGAAACATTACTGCATCTGTCAACATGAGCATAAGAGTTAAAATCTTTTTGGAATTATAGTAAAATGGTTCAGTACATATTGCCATTATTACAGGAAGTGACATCCAAGTTACTCCCTTAGTTTACCTCTTTATTTGTTGCATGGTTTTTAACATTCATCTGTTTACCTGAAACAAAACTGGATTAACACGTTAACAATATTGTCTCAGGAGTCCTTCCATTTTTCATTTTATCTGGCTCTAGGATCTGACACATTTGACATTACAACTATGGGGAAAAACATCTTAGATAGGTACACAGTAGCATCTTTTTTTGGTGATCTGTGACAAAAAAAAAAAGAAGCCTCAAACGACGTTGCGGTGTGTTTTCCATCTTTAGTAGAAAAGTTGACCTTTAAGTTCGAGGCTCCCCCGCCTCCTACTTTTCCTCCCCTTTACTCATCCTCCTGTCAGAGCACGATGAAGCTTTCACTAACCTGTTCTGTCAGCGTGGAAGGACGTGTTGGTGATTGAAGCTTCTTAGACCCTTTCACTTTAGCCCTTCACCTTAGTTGTCAGCACTCGGGTCATTGCTTCTGTTATGCGTCATCATTGTTGTTTATTTATTTTAGTACATTTGAGTTGGTTCTGAAAAATGTACTCTAAATATGGTAAAGTTTCACCATAACAGGTGATTTGTAATTAAACCGCGTTCATCTAATTTTTGTGTCATTATTGAGTTCTGAAATAATTTGATCTGAAAAGTAACCATCATGGGTCACTGAAACTCTCCTGTAATACCCAAACTGGTGAAATATTTAAACTCCCTTGATAATATGGGTCCACAGTGAGAGTAGTTATTGATGTTTTAACCCAACCATTAAAATCCATAGCCACTCCTCAGCAGCTGGACGTTTCCAACAAAATGCACATGATTGACAGGCAACCCATATTTGGGCCATGGATTTAAAAGGTGTAATGTAATGTCAAATTTTGGCCTTAGTAATGCCAGCATTACCTGTTTAGTCTGCTGTCACAGATTTAAAAGGAGTGTATTCTCATAGTATCAAAAATTAAAGTTAATTTAGTTCAGCTTTGCCATTTTACTGTGTTATTTTATTTATTTAGTCAACACAATAACTAAATTAAAAACATCCAAATGCACAGTATCAAAATGTGATGTTCCAGTGTGACAGACAGGAAAAAACAGGAAATGAGTGGATGGCACATAACACCAGGGGGAGGATTGAAAAAGCCAAAGTTAGTTAGGACCAAGGTGGAGCTGACCGAGCGTGAAGAGAGCGTACATTTCTAATGACATATTCTGTGCTCACATCCACAGCCTGTGTTTATGTGCTGCACATGCAGAGCTCCACAGAGAGCTTGCCAGCTCCTGCTATCTCTTGTTGACTGTTGTCATAACTGTGAAGCTTGTAGGTTCAGGTGGTGACTGCTAGCGCTTTAACTTTGTGTTGTCTTTAAAGGTGACATCCTCAGGTTTTTGTTTTTACTCTTTCAAAGGAAAAAATATTTTACATATTTTGCTTTTACTTTTTTTTTTCAACTAACACTGGGTTTCCCACATTCTGGTTTTTGTTATGCTACCAGTAATTAATCCTTTTTATGTTTTTCTGTCTCTTAGTAGGACTTAAGTTACTATCTTGTAAAGATTAATGTATTTTTGAACTACTGCTTAGGTTGCGTCATAAGAAACACCCCAACAATATTTTACACCCTGTCTTTTTATTTTCATTTCTTTTTTTTTTAAGTGTCCAAAGGGTTTTTGGCCTCCTCGTGTCTCCTTGTGTAGCAGTAGAGGTAGTGTTGCCTCTAGAGAGGCCCTCATGGGCTGCAAAGGTCTGTGAGCCATTTGTGTTACACTGTTGAGAGGATGAGGAGGACATTGATACTAATGACTACAAGGCCATGCAGCTAGTCCGCTTAAACCACATATGTCAGAGTCAAGGCCCGCGGGCCACATCCGGCCCGCGAGAAGTTTTTTTGCGGCCCCTGGGATGATCTTGATTTATTATTAGAACCGGCCCGCAGACCGCAGCAAGCCGGCACAACGTCTGAAAAAAAATATCTTCCTTATTTGAACTGTAAGTAGTTCTTTAAATGTTCTGTGAGATGATGTACTTACCCATGTATCCATAACAACCGGAACTTTCAATATCCACCAAGTTATTGCCGAAATATACCGTCTATTAAACGAGTGCCCCCCGGATTAATTACATTCTCTGCAGCTGCAGCTGCGAAGTTACCGTATTAACCCGATACTTGCTGGAAAGTGCAACGTCTCCCCTTTCAGAAACCGTTGGAATTTTTCCACTTAGCGCTACGTGTGGCGGAATTACGGTACTGCAAATTTAGATGTGTCGCCAGCGACACATCTAAATTTGCAGTACCGTAATTCGCCGGCGACACATCTAAATGCCTTGACTCTGACATATGTGGATTAATAGATTTTTGCACTTTATTTTATTGTATTTCAATCCAATTATATTTTAAAAATATTTCAGTTGTGTCTGTTGAAAATTAAAGATTACTGACAGTAATATAAGAAAATATTGCTTTATTTATCTGATCATATTGGAATATATTTGTTAGGTTTTCAGTAGGTTCAATTAGGTTCACTAGACTATATGCGTCATTTAAAAAAATTTCAATGAACATTCGATCAGTCCGGCCCTCGGCTTGTAGCTAAATTTTTTATTTGGCCCTCCGTCCATTTGACTTTGACACCCCTGGCTTAAACCAACCAGTGCACAGCCCTTTTTTATTGGAGGATAAACACAGGTACAGAGAAAACTATTGAAATTTGTGGTTAAAAAGAAAATCTGCTTATCACTTGTTTATTTACTGTCATTTCTTTTATGAGCTGAGATGTGCCTCAGCACATCTCAGCTATTGAAATAAATGTGTGTTTAAATGTGTGTTTAAACAACTTGTTCCAACTTGCTGTCAAGCATACTGATGAGCTTCAGAATGAGCAGTCATTACCAAAGAGTTTTGTCGCTATCTTAATGTTGTGACAGGTTTTACTTGCTTGCTGTTGTTTTGCTGCTGTTGTTTTCTTAACAACAAGGTATTTGCAGCAGCTGTCAGTGTGTGATTTGCTGTTCCTCACCCCTAATCCCTTTAAACTACCACAAAAATCAAAGGTCAGCCTTTGCTCCAGATGTAGTGGCCAGTCCTTACGCCTGAATTTCAAATGTCTGCCTATATATTTCTTCCTTATTTTAATTGTAAGTAGTTATTTAAATGTCCTGTGAGATTATATATTTACCCATTTATCCATAACAACTGGAACTTTCAATATCCAGCAAGTCACTTTTCGCAATTTACCGTCTATTAAACAAGTGCCCCCCGGATTAATTTCACTCTCTGCAGCTGCAGCTGTGAAATTACCGTAATAACCCGATATTGGCTGGAAAGTGCAATGTCTCCCCTTTCAGAAACCGTTGGAATTTTTCTGATAGTGCCAAGTGTGGTGGAATTATGGTACTGCAAATTTGGATGTGTCGCCGGCGACACGTTCCGGTCTAGAATGGTTAAACCAGATGTGGAGGCATGTCTTGGATATTTAGAAGGACAGGGAGAATACAGACATAAAGAATTATTATGCTGTTCCTCATGTTAATACCTATAATGTGAATATAAAGCTATATAATAGTATGCACTAGGGCTGAACAATTAATAACAATATGTATCACAATAGACACACGATCAATATCAATAGATTCAGTAAATAATGGCCTAACTCAACTTTTGACAAGAGGTGGTGATTTATTTATTTATTTATTTATTTTTTAAAGACAAAATAATTTTTCCTCAAAATTGACTTAACCCTCTATGGCATGACTTTTTATTTTTTTGGGGAAAAAATATTTTCCTGCATTCTTTGGGAGCTTGGTGGCCCTTAATTACATATTAATTATAAAATTTCTAAAAACTTCAAATAAATTGTGTGAAATATTTATTCTCAGTACATCTTGTTTTACACAGCGAAAAGTGAAAGAATTGATGTTCTGGTTAGGGGCATACCAATCACAGTTTTCTGGCCAATTACAGATCTTTAAAAAGTCTGACTTGCCAATTCCGATAGCGTATGCCCATTTTTTTTTTTGTCTGAAATGTGATCTAAATATAGCAAGAAAGTTGCTGAGTTGGCAACAGTGAGCTGACTACTATTAACTGCAAATGTGCAGACATGACCTGGTGGGCTGGTCTATCAGTCAAACCTCTCTCATGGCAGAGCAAGAGAGGACAGTATTTGATTTTTAGACCTTTGTATAAGATTAGCTTCACATGTATCGGCTAATAATTGATTTCACAAAATTAAGGAAATTCTTAATTTTGATGAAGTCAAAATTTTTAAGCTGATATCATCTTTAGGTTGAACCTTCATTACAAATATTTTTATATTTTCTATACACTGATGTTTTCATATACCAACAAGTGAATTGGAAGACAAAGGATGACTTTGTGCAGATAGTGTGAGCTGATCCATGGGTCTCTTGGAAAGGAGCGTGATAGCCCAATACCTTTGTCAGTGTGGGCACACACACACAAGAGCGCACACAGTCTCAAAGTTGAGCCTCTCAGCTGTCAGCTCAGCCACATGTGGCAGATGAGGCGCTCAGCAATCTCAGTGACAGGCACAAGATGTCCCTGACCGCCAGGGGCGTGCACGCTGACGCGCACACACACCCAACGTAAAACGTAGCTGAGGCAGATGCGCTGAGCTGCGAATCATGCCTTGTGGACGAATAAATGTTTGTGGAAATGAACAGGTTGCTGTGGAGGACAAGGCCAAAGCAAACTGAGTGATCGCTTGACATTTTAACTAATCCCTTCTAGCTTGTGGTTTCTTGCACATTTGTGATATTTGCTAGCAGCCAGAATTGGCTTTTTCACATATGCAACCTGTCATGTTGGATTGAACGGTGACATGGTAGAGACCGGGAATGTGATGGCTCTGATGCTGAAGTGGACTGTGATTACATTTAGATGACACCGCTGGCTTGAGGCTAGCACCCTTTCTGTGGCTTGAGAAGTGGATTCTTTAACTGCTCTGATGTCTCACATGTTGGCAAAGTTCTCACCACCAAGCCAGCAGTGTTTCTAAACCTTCGTATATTACAGTCTGGCTTCCTCTGACAGCCTTTGCTACTGTTTTGAATCTGCTAGCAAACATTAGCTTCCATTGTCTACTGGTTTACAGCGTCTTAGCTGAGGTGTCATCAGTTGTGATAAAACTTTGGACTGACTTTTTGGATTTCCTGTGACTGCTTATTTGTTTATAGCATCTTTGGCAAGCCACAGTGGTGTTGCGTGATGCGTGTGAGGGGACAGGGTGTACCTGCCACGGCCCCGTGTTTTGTGGCTCTGGGCAAACACACGGTACCTGTCAAAAGTAGTTAGAGCTGTGCTCAGCAGCCTGCCCTGCATGGCATCTCGTCAGACGCCAGCTGAACTTTTCACTTGTCAATTCTGAAAGGTTAGCGCCAAAATCAGCAGCGACAGATGCAAATGGATGGATGCTTTCTTGGCATTTTTGTGCAGGGATGCTTGATGTTGCCTGGCCCATCTTGCCTGCCTCCTCCCACCTCTGTTTTGCTCTCTATTTTCCTTTTAGAAAACAGCTGTTGGGGAGGCCAGGTAGTACCTCACAATTTAAGACCTTATATGACCACCTACTGCTCCGTCTCATCTTGCATGTTAATCATTTTGGATAAAACCTTGTTTGCAAACTTCACTGTGTTTAATGTGACTTTATATATAACAGTTTGTTAGAATCATGACCTGAGGAAATGTAACCCATCAGGCTAAGATTTTATCTCACTAGTTCATTTCCTTTCTATATTCTTCTATTAGGCTGTATTCATAAACGGCATGGAAACAATTTCAGTTTTTATGCTGACGATAATCTGCTATATTTATCCTAACTCCTAAATTAAAAACAAATACAAAACAGAAATCCTTGTCTTCAAACTAATCACGGAACCTTGGTGATCCAGGACAAGCTCTGCTATTGTCAAATAGATCAAGTCTCCTTGCAGATAAAAACCCAAATGAGCAAACTCCTTCTTTAAAGAGGTTGTAATTCTGTTTGCTCCCTGCAGATCACTTTGCTCTCACACTGTAAGGTTTATGAGTTCCTCGAGTTTCTGAAAAAATCTAAAGCTGAACTTCCATTTATCAGTCTACTCTTCTTGTGTAACCAGATCCCGGTTTTGTCTGTGAGGCAGACACATTACTTTTAAAACTGCACTTAAAATGTTCCATTTTAATAAGATGATAAAACCCAGAGAAACAACCATTTCTAGAGATTAGGCTGAGATTACGCTGTTTGGAGGCCAGAATAGTTTGAGCATTTTCCTTCATATTTCCCCTCTTCTTGATGTTAACATTCACAATTATGTTTACTAACTTTATGCAATAAAGAGATTGTTACCAGCCCCATCAGTGTCTCTATGTCTATCTATGTCCTGTCTTTTGAACCGTTATCTTGTCAAACAATGCTTTCTCACCACTGTCATATTGTTTCTACTCAAGACAAAGGACTGCATCCAAGTAAAGATTTGATGCAATCTGTCACTTTAAAACATACCTCAGAGACCAGTATTTATTAACATTTTATGATGAATCTGACTGGAACTGTATTTGAAGCAGGTCAAACTGGATTCTGTTGATGAATTTACTATGAATGACTAATTTCTAGTGTCCTTACTAAAATTGAATTGGAACTGTAATATTGATTAATTTCATAATTTATTCAACAATTATAGTGTACATGCACAATTTCATCGTGAAAGTTTTTATTCTTTTAGCATATTTAATAATTTTTGTGTCCAGTAAATTACAGATAGTCCAAATAATTACAAGAAAATGAAGGTGAAGTACAGATTTATTAGATGCCTGGTGCAATGCTTGAAGCTGCAGCGTGCAACTTTTATAAACAATATGTTTTTTATACATTTGTTAAAACCATCAGCATGTACGCGAGAGTATCTGACAGTACTAAGATTTTCCTCCTGGGTCTGATTGGTTTGCGACAGGAAGCGTTGTATTTCTGCACATGGCAGTAGGACCACAGGGAGAAAGGAGAGGAGTTTATTTTTTTCACAGAAAAAACTGTCAGGATACAATGACAGATTTAAGAGACATGTAAAAAGCATATTGTTTATAAAAGTTAATGGTGCAGCTTAAATATACAAATGTAAAGTGTTCTCTCTAGAATAGTAAAAAACAAACATCATGTAACAAATGTGCTGTATGTGATTTTTAGGTGGAACTAAAGATGAAGTACAATGACCAGCATTGCAAGTCCAGAGGTCTCCTTCCAGGCCATCGCTGGTATGAGATCCAGGCCTACAGAGCCCTAAACCAGGCACTGGGGAGGTAAATGCCTCACTCTGTCCTAAAGATGCTATTTGCACTTCCTTCTGTAATGACATATTTCTGTTATTTTACAGATGCATCCGGCACAGAAATGACTGGGGTGCCCTGATTCTGGTGGATGACCGATACAAGAATAATCCTAATAAATACATTGCAGGTTTTGAATGTTTCTGATTAACTCAATTTGTTATTCAGTTTCGCATAGCCTTTCAATTTGAGCACTAGATGGCAATATTTATCCACTGAGCGACTCTTTGAGCTGGTTACCTCTGCTGTTTGTCTGTTTGTGCAATGCTAGGTTTGTCTAAATGGGTCCGCCAGCTTGTCCAGCATCACAACACCTTCAGCAATGCTATGCAGTCTCTGGAAGCTTTCACTAAGGTGCAGCAGAATGTGGAGGTGGCCCCTGTGAACAGCCTGGCATTCAGCGTTTCTGATTTGTCTGAAAATAGTCCCTTGTTCGTGTCGGGTCAGAGTTTTAGTGGAGAACCAGAACCTCGGAGAACCAATTCATGTGACAAACCCTCTTATTCCCAGCAGAACACAATCACACAGCTGAAAACTGAACACCATAACACAGCAGGTGAGGAAACATAACATTTTTCTTTAATGAGGCATTTACACACTCAACATTTGTATGAGGATTACTGCTGTGTTTTTCTATCTTGTATCTTTGAAGTTCCATCATGTCTGAGATGACTAAAGTAAGATTTCTTGGCCACTTTTACATAACAAATATAAATAAAGGAACAAATTAACTGAATAACTATCAAGGTATGAAAAGACATTAATGTATGAAAGGAAAGCAATATAAGGATCGGAGAAGAGGATACACAGATTCAATATCAAGATGTGCTGGAGGATTTGTGATGAGATTCACACATTGGTTCATGTTGGGATGTTTAGAGCTGTAAAATAATTTTAGAATACTTAAGGTATCAAATATAATTTCCAATTTTTCCAAATTCATACTGGAAAAATTGTATTATGAATTTTTTATACTACATATATACCTATATGATCTCCAGTTTTTTCCACACGCTACGGTTTCAGAACAACTTAAAAAAGACCATGTAATTCATACTCTAATGGTTCAGCCTTATCATATTTCTATCTTTATCAGTTTGAGTAAGAGCATACTCCAAACTCCCAGCAACTCTTTAAACAGGTCCAGAATGCTGATCCTGTTTACCACATTAACCTTGTATTGACACTACAGGTTGGCGTGTACAATATTTAAAGTTTAAAGCGGTATATTTGGACAGTACTGTTTGTTTAATTTAGCTAAAAAAATTTTTATTCATTCTGGGAACTCAGACTGAAGCAAACTGGTTGGAGCAGGAGCTTCTTTTTTCTTTTGAAACTTTATTGACCTGGTGGTGGAGACATTTTGTCGTTTTGTTCCAGCTCCTATTTTTAAGATGCACTACTATTTTACAAAAACAAACCACACAGATGAATTGTGCTTTTTCTTTGTTTAAATTTTCTTCTGTGTCTTCTGTTAGATCTGTTGTTAGATCGTCGCCCATTGTACACTCTCACCCCCCAACACACACAATTTAGAATTTAAATTTAACTTTAAAGAAATGCTTTGGAATTTAAGAAAGCAGTTTTCAGTCAGTCAGTCAGTCAGTCAATCCATAGTGAAAAAAGGTAAAAAAAACAAACAAAATAAGAGGAAAATAAACATGACATATTCACTGAGTCACAAATAAATAACGCCAATGATTCCACAATCTTGAAGAAAATCTCGGATTTACTAAAATTGCAATTATATTATTACAGATAATCTACACATGCATTTATACATAAGATTCCTGAGCACAACTACACATGTGGGAACAGCATTATGTACAAACATATGGCTAGCACTACTCCATCTAGGCTAGCGGTTCTCAACGGGCGGTACCACCCCCACGGGGGTCGTTCAGAGGACGGCAGGGGGCGCTGGCGGAATTTTTTACAAAAGGGGGGCACTGGGATTCCTTTGGGGGGCATTTGGTCGAAGATAAACTTTACACATTAAATGCACAACAATACCAGTTTAGACTTTGAGCAACTTGGTAAAACTGTATTTCGTAACATTAAAACATGCTTGGCTGCAACTGTATCGATGGCAGCTCTCCTTCTATTCAGTATTTGTAGCTTCTTGGCGCAGCTCCGCTCCTGCTACTGGTAGCTTCACCGCATCAGTTCAACGTTACACCGGCTGATGACGTTGCTGTGATTCACTTTGTCTGGTATTTTTGTACATATTTTTTTGGCAGTTCTGTTGTCATGTCAAAGCAGCAACTTATATTAAAAAGTGTTTTATTTCCGTTTGAAGGCTGCACGCTTCCATGGAAGGACAACAGAAAATCGCTCTTATAAACATGTAATTACTAAAATCATGATACCCTCACTTTGTATCCCTCTGAAAAATGAACCCATTTAAATAAAGAAATCCCTTCATGGGTGATACCACGATAGAGGGCGTTAATTTTATAACGTTAACACCGGTGCTGTAAGTGGTCCGGTATGAAACGGGTGTGATAGAACAACGGAACCACAGCACTTTTAAATTTCAATAATCAGAATACCGAAAAATGTTTCAGTTGTTTTAAAAGGTTTATGTCAGTCTGCCTTTTCCCCATCTATACGTTTCCCGAACGCTGCGCACCATAGGGGGTTAAAAAACAATAAACGACACACACATTGCGCAACACTCTGAAAGAGGAGAAGCGGAATATAAAACGGAGCGACGAACGAAATGTGAATCATGTCATAAAAACAGAGAATCCGACGCTGAACAGGGAAAAATCAACACATGATGTGAAACACATGACGATTAGGCGGCGCAGCAGGTGATGAGTGAAGATCACTGGTGGTGAGCGTGCCATGTGGGTGAAATTTTATGGATGATACTCTGATGTCCCATTCTCCTGAAGGCAGCACAGAGCTGCACCATCAGAAACTGACAGAAACACTGAAGAGAAGAAGAGCTTTGATTAATGTAGTTACAGTTCTATTCATGTTTTAATGTTGCAGAGCTCAGTCTTTTTGCAAATAGTTCAAAGTTTAAACTGGCATTGTTGTACATCTTATCTGCTCATTTTGTGGAATATTTAACAACTAGAAAATGGCACAGAACAAGAATATTTTTCCACTCTGATTGGCTGCTGTTAGGCCTACCGATTTCATGTTGAATGTCCATTCATTGCATTTTTCGTAGACACCTGTGAAAATAATTTCTGTTCTCATGGCTTTTTTGTTCTCTGGGGAATTATTTTTGATGATAAATACAGAAACAAGCATAAAAATCAAAAGATCTACTGATAGTAACTTTAATAATAAAATAATAGTCAGTGCAAAGTACCCTTCAAATTCTTTGGTGGGGGGCTGTAAGGACCTGGATAAAGGCTAGGGGGGCGCTGGCCCAAAAAAGGTTGAGAAACACTGGTCTAGGCACTTTGAGTAGTAGTCTCATGCCATCATTGTATGCCACATAAAGTTTCTGAAGGCTACTTTTTTTTGTATCACAGATGGGCTGTGTAAAGTGAAGTACAAAATGTCGTGATCCGTAGTTTTCTGTGTTTATTTTTGAGTTTTTTCTGTGTTTATTGTTATCCTGTTCCCTGTGAGTCTCTCTCTGCGTCTTCCCCGTTGATTGATCCCAGCTGTGTCTCATTCCCTGATTACCCTCCCAGTTTATTTAGTCCCACCTGTTGTCTTTGTCTCTTGTCGGATCATTATCGTATGTCTGTTGTTGTGTGTCGGCTCTCCAGTGGAACTGAGAAGTCCTGGTCTGCCTAGCTCTAGTTTCAGTCTTCAGTTCGTCAGTAGCTACCGGTAACTAGCTGTGTGCTATGTTCTCTGCCGTGCCGCCTGCATCGGACTGAGTGAGCGTTATCATTAAATTCATCATTTCCTTTACAACCTGGGTCTCTGCGTCAATCCTCACCACCATCAACAACCACTCCTTATGAGACAAAAAGCTTTAGAAAGAACTATCTTCACAGAGGATGAACACATACCAAACTTTCTGATCAGAATATTAGCTTGTGCATACATCATATGATACTGCCTATGGATCTCACGACCATTAGACAGGTCATCAGTTATGTAATGTCCCAAATATTTAATTTCATTTAATATATTGAGGACAATACCAGATAAAGACAAGTCAGGGATTTTCAGATGTGTATCTGCCCTACTTTAACAATCATAACATGGCTTTTCTTAGCGTTATATTTGATGTCAAAGTCATAACCATATTGGGAACAGACCCTTAGTAATTGTTGAAGGCCAGCACTATATGGGCATAAGATTACCAAATCATCTGCATACATTATGTGATTGATTATGCGGTCACCAACTACACAGCCTGTTTTACAACAATTCAGGCGCTTTGATAGTTCATAGATGTTGAAAAGGTAAGGGGACAATATACTTCCCTTTTCTTACTCCGTTACCAACATTAAATGAATCAGACATTGTTACCCCATTTGACATGCATCGATTGATGACCATACCAGTAGACAAGAATTCTAATTAGATATTTGGGTACACCTCTGCTTTCTAACTTGCAGAACAGTTTTTGGTGATTCACACGATCAAATGCTTTAGAGGCATCAATAAAACACATAAATACTGTAGTGTTGTGCAAATTATACAAGTCTAAAATCTCCTTTAGCGCAAAAATACACGTCTTTGCCATGTTTGGGTTTAAAACCGAATTGATTATCAGAGTTCAAGACAAACTCTTCCAGCCTATTTAATAGGACTCTTTCTAAAACTTTTGACAAACTACTAGCTAAAGCTATGGGTTGGTAATTCTCCAGAGAGCTAATCTTACCCGCTTTGTCTTTAATAATGGGTACCAGTAATACAGATGACATTGAATTAGGTAACAGACCATGTACTAGACAGCCAGTGAAACACATAGAAAGTAATGTACAGAGTTTCTTGCATTTTTCAGATGCTCAGTGGAAATGTTATCCATCCCATAGGCCTTGTTGTCTTTCATTGTCATAATTGCATGATATATTTTTTGTGGGGATTATTGTGAATGCCTCTCATGACAAAAGTGTAACTTTTGACACAATTAAACAGCGCACTGTTAGTTATGATTTTTTGTTTCTTAGAATTTAGCTCATAGAGAGCCGACCACAGGTTGCACAGCAGCAGTTGCCTTGTAGGGTTGTAGGAGTCAAATAACAGTCAGGTCCTTCCTACATTCTCTATGTAATGTGCTTGCACAGGTTCTCTCTGTGTACTACTATTGTCCCTCACGGTCCAAAAATATTCATGTTGGATTAACTGGTGTCATTATTTTGGTCTTTAGGTGTGAGTGTGTATGAACATGGTCGTTTGTCCTGTGTCTCTGTGTTGCCCTGTGATGGACTGGTGACCTACACCTCCAGCTCCCTCAGATTTGGGGGGTAGCATGGGCTAGGTTGAGTGGCTAGCCTGATTACTGTAAGGTCTTTTGCATGCCAGAGTGGTGCTGCAGCAAGCTGATGAGCAGATGTTGGACTGTTCCAGCTGTCATTGTTACCCAGTGACAGCTGGAGATCAGGTATAGATGAATGCATGTTGCTGTTCTCTAGGATCTGTTTGGTCTTTGTTAAACAGGAAAGCACTTACGGTATTTCTCACTTTGTCAACACAACAGCTGGCCCAAGATGTGCCTGTTTGAAAATGAAAAAGTATGCACAATCAAGACTGATTGCAATACCTTAAAAACAGCAAATGTTTGCTAACTTCAGTTTGATGCTCTGTAATCATTTTTATTTTTCATTATCTTTATTTCAAGAAATAAAAACAAATAGATTCTATTTCTATTCAGTCTGATACTGAATAGAAGTATCAAACTGATACTTTCATACTCAGTAAAAGACTGAAACACCTACGTGCCTATGTTTTATAGGTTTTATTTGACAGAAAATAAATAAAGGACACTTTTACTGTTTTGGGTATTTTTGTTCTAGTTGGACCAATGTAACTACTGAATGTTTTGTACAGAAACAGCAATTATTCAATTTCAACCATTTTTACACTCAGGATATGTGTAGGGATGACATCAGCAGCAGAAAATGCGTCGAGGTGGTGTGTTTGCACATTGCCTTGGTGAGCACCTATTGTCTTTGGGTTCATGTGGAGGTTAAGCAGTTTGACTATTTCAGTGTGGTGAATGAAATGGTAGAAAGGCAGCAGCCCATCTCCTTCTACCCCTCCGGCTCCCTCAGAATTGGGGTGAGGAGGTATGAGTCGCTCCCCTCATTACTGTAAGGTCTTTTGCGTGCCTGAGTGGCGCTGTAGCAAGCTGATGAGCAGATGTTGGACTGTTGCTTTTAATTAATTTCCATTGACCTTTGTTTGGGTTATATTGAGCGTATGCCCACATTGGATCTTTATCTCCCAGGCATGACACTCTGTCTAGTTAAAAAGTAAAACAAGTGGTCTGTGAACTAATTTGAAATTGTTTTTTGTTTGCACAGACCCGCTGAAGGGACTGCAAAGTGCTCCTGCTAAGCAACTCTCAGCCCAGCATTTGTATCACATTTTCACTATCAGCCCTACAAACACCAACCTAAAGATGCCCATCTTTAAAGCGAAACCAGCAAACTGCTCCGTCCGGCCTGGGGCCCTGCAGATTTCTTCTCCACCAGTGAATCTAGAAATATTGCACACTAAACAAACGGATGGAAACTGTCTCAGTGAAAACACTGAGGCTCTGGGGGTCTCCACAATAACCACTCCTCCTGGCTTTAAAAGTGAATCACCAGTACCAGCAAAGTCTTCAGATGATGATGAGGACAAGAGTGTTTTCTATACTCCGGAACTTTTTGAGGATGAAGGAAACCTGCCGAAAGAGAACCATGTGTCCTCTCCCAGAATTGATCCTGATACAGAGAGATCAGCCACTCCATCCCAGGAGTTAGCCTCTGCGTTTGGTGAACAGAGTGTTGCTTCAGTCAGTAAGCAAAGCACAAAGCTATCACAGGGCCAGAAAGAGGACACAGAGGCACTGCAGCAAAGTGAGAAAACAGAGGAGGATGAGAGCCAGAACAGACAGAGAGGAAGTAGACTTCACAGGCTGTCCAGGTCCAGACAGAGAGTTTCCCTCAGTCAGGCAGGTAACCACCAGTCTGGACACACAGAGTAGCACACACACTGCATCCTTACAGAGAAGGAAGGTTTCCACCAAATATTAGCAAAGGACTCAAACCATGCAATGAAATTGTATGTGTTATATTGTGTCTTTGCTTCTCGATTCTTAATCATGTTTGATCTTAAATTGTTTATATTCCCTTAATGTTGTTAAGCATGTTGCAGCTGCCTCAGGCAATTTATACTCTGACAATGCACACAGCCGTCTCTTGCCAGCTGCTCATGTGTTGTGATGGCTCTTGTTAAGGCCCGTTCGCAGCTCAAATAAACAAAACCAACCAACATTATCAAGATTGCTGCATAAACTGAACATTTCTTTGGGTAAATCTTTAAAATACATAAACAGGAATTCGTCTATTTTCTGCATGAGTAAATAAGTATGTAGTTCAATTTAATGATGTGTCTGTAGGTAATGAATGAGCACAGCAGAAGCTCTGTTATGCCCGATTGAACCCTGAATGGAGGACCATCTTACTCTAAGTAGTTTTAGGTTACTCACTGTGTGTTTGGTAGGGATTTGTTTTACTGTTGGAGAATATACTGATAAATAGCAAGTTAAGCTAAAGTAGAATTTTACTATTTCGTTTAATTGTTTTTTTTTCTTCTGTTTCTTCTTCTAAATTCTTCAAAGTGTTATGGGTAGAAAATCAATAATATAAATAAACCCACCCTACGCTACATGAATGATGACGACGCTTTCATTAAATAAAACAGATATAATCAGTAAAAGTTGTTTAGATGTCATCACTAAATTATGCCCTGCTTTGAGTTATTTTCATTGGTTGTAATTGGGGTTCTTAGAGTAGCACTGATGCTAGAAGATATACATTCATGTATTTTCTCCCAATTATACTCTTATTAGAGTTGTTACTGATTCCTTTACTTTCTGTGATAACAATAATTATAATTTAAGTGCAAACTGTTTGAATGAATACAGATTTAATGTCTAATGTCTGGCTGTGTAAAAGAACAAGAATGAAATATAACCAAACAATCTGGGGTCTTTACTATTTTAAACAACTATCTCTTAAGTTACTACCCATTAAAACATTTCCTAACAGAATATTGCAAAAGGGGATTTTTTTTTAGATTTTTGAAGTATGGATGTTTTGAGATGTTATGAGTTGACAGTATTTTACCTGCAATAAATAAAAGCTAGTTTAATGATCTCAGCTTTGCACTGTCTGTTTGAGGTAACAGCTCATCAGAACTGTCAGTAGTAAGATATCCAGAAGTCTTGACTCCAGTCTGCAGTGCTTCACTACCTGAGCCTACACCTGGCATCACATCAGGACATCCCTGGGCTTTACCGGTTTATTTTGTGTTTTTTTTAAAATAACACACATCTGTGATGTTGCATGCAGTCTTTTAATCAGCACTTTAAGCGCCATATCTGAGTGTTTCAGCATGAAGAGTGTATGTCATTTAATCAGGTCGATGCGAAATGTAGGCTCATCAAACAGCCTGAGTGGAAGGAAGACTGAACATGAACATAAAAGATGATTACCCTGATTTGATCCTTCTCATTACACAAAAAATCTTCACCAATGTGGGATTTGCGCAGAGGAGACAAGTGTTCCATTAAAGCCTTTCTTTTCCCATCAGCTGCCTAACCAAGACCCTTGTCGGTGTAATCGTGCATGACCTCTCGTTAACATAATGAAAACTCAGAGCGTAGAGAGATCTGCGAATGTGTGTTAAAAGCTCTTAATGGGCAGCCCATGTTACTCAAAGTCTCAGTTGTGGTTTGCAATTAAAATGTTTTTCCATTAACATATTTCAGACTTTTCTTCAGCCAGAGCATTAAATCTGCACTTAGAGACACTGTGTTAAAATTGCATATGAGACAATTTCACAAAGTATAACGTTACTAAAAAAAGATTTCCCATTTCAAGTATTCTGAAGATGATTAATCACACACACACACACACACACACACACACACACACACACACACACACAGGTTTTTGCATATACAGAAAATCTAGAAAAACTAGCTTTAGGGGTTATAAGTGCTTGTCAAAGAACTGGTTTAATAACTGGTAAATTTTTTGTACTTGTTTGGCTTAACCAAAATTTGAAACATTATTAGATATATATGCCAATAATGTTAAAATTATAGCTGGGATGCATTTATTGGTCTCAAAATGATTTGCTTCCATCGCTCATGTTACAGTTAGTTCTCTTGTTAATGAGGATTTAGTTTATATCTACAGCTGGCACAATAAGTATTGAAGATGTCTGTTTGCTTTTAGGAAATATGTTTCTAATATTTTTATTGACATGCAATTGTTGACAACAACCTGAGTAATCCAAACACACAAAGAAGTCAAAACAAATCGGTGCTCAAATAAAGTTATGTGTAATGAAGTAGGATATTGGATGGAATAAGTATTGAACACTTGAAGAGAATAATGTTCAAAATGGCACAGAATTCCAAGGAAACCAGAGCAAATCTGCCAGTATTTAGAAAGCATTTCTGTTTCTATGTGTAGGTCAATATCAGCTGGTTTAATATTAACTGATGGGCTTGAGAAGGTTTGTCATTACTAAATTATTGCACAGAGTTGGACTATTTATGAAAGCTAATAGACTTTTGCAAAAAAAAATCTGACAGTTGTAAAACATCTTTATAGAAATAGATACCCCTTCAAAAACATTTTGAATGTTCCAGTGAGTGCTATTGGAGCCATAATCTGGAAGAAGAAGACCACAATTTCTCTGTAAGTCAGAGCACCTAGTGATTGAATGTGAGTGAATTCTGCCACTGAAGAATCCAAAACAAAGGGTGTTGTTCCTGTTCCCTGCAGGTTATAGTGGAAGACTGCATCATTACATCAGGTTCTAATAGTTATAGTTTCCTTCCTGATTCTCCCAGTTGCCAATGCATCCATTATGCAGCATTATGCACAAGTGTCACCACGGCATTCCCATATTTACAGCTGTCTGTCTGATTCTGACAACTGGTCACATTTTATCTGTTAATCTATGGTGCACATCACCCTGGTGATCAGCCAGAGTGAATAATGCTATAGTGAAAACACTTTGATGAAATGTTGTGCAGAGTTTAAGATTGATTTGATTAATAGGCCTTTTTTTTAGCGATCCTTAAAGTTAAGGCTCATCACTAGAAACATAAATAACATTTCTGATTTTAAAAACTTATGAAAAAGGTGATCTATTAATAAGTTTAATATGAAGTTAAATTAAATGTCAGAGGAATCATGATGCAGTGTGGTTTCAATTCCCCACCTCACCATCTGGGTCACCAGTTTTGCCTGTCTCCAAAACCAGTGTCCGTCGGGGTCAGAGGTCATGAGTCACGTTCTCCCGGTTTTTGTAGATCACAACCTTTGTGTGGAAAATGACATATGCCAGTTTCAAGCCCTGTCTTGTGAATATGCCGCCTTTAATATTGAGACTCCAAAACACCAATACTTTAGACCTGTCAAGGTCAGGGGCCTCCCCAGATTTGAACCTCCCTGAGAATGTGCCACAATTTCTCAACTGTAATTTTATAAAAATACTAGGAAGTCAAGAATGGGTCACCCTCTGGCAAGATTTAGCCTTGAAGTTCATTTGCAGCATGTCAAAAATAACTGAAAAAGTTTAAAAAAATAAAGTGTAAATTAATCCTTTTTTTCAATTAAGCTGTAAAAGTACGAAGATCTTATAGGCAAAAACTCAGAAGATTTATAAAAGCCTCTGAAGTATCAAAGGTAAGTAAGAAACTATTGGGCTTCAGCTTTTGGTCAAACAATAATGTCTAACACTGACTTTTATTCTGTACCCACAGAGCAACACAGAGCAGAAATCATGTTCTTTCGGACTTTACTGTTCTCTCTGTGGAAAAGAACTACTTCCTGATGCACTTGGTACTTTAACGGTTCTGTTCTTGTCAGTCTTTTAAACCAAAGCAATGCCATTAGCCTAAATGTTTGTTCTGCTTTTTGGTCTCAGTCCAGCATGATGTGTGTAATAAAAAACATCTAGCTGTTCTAAGAGAACTCAGATGTAATGCTGGGGCCCACACCTGCCGTTGTCGGTGTGTACCTCCGCCACCAGTCTCAGACAACTGGATGCTGGTAGTTCAAAGCCCCTTGTCTCTAAAGGCCTTGAGGGGCGCTCTGAAGCCCTACTGTGATCAGAGTTTAACTTGTGAGTAACAGCATAGCTGATGAAAACAGTCTAGACTTACAGATAAATAACTTCTACTCAAATGTAACTAAATAAGAAAATTTGAGAACTTTTGATAATTTAGTTTCTTTTCTGTTATTCTGAAACTTTTGAAAAATGACTTGCTTTATAATTTTTTATATAGCATACAATGCCATCTGGGACCCTGAGGAGCGATCTGTTACCAGATTTTTCCAGTGCAAAGGCTGCTCTGCTCAGAGACCAAAGACTTCTGCACCTTTAATGGCCGCTGAGATCCACTACCCTGGAAATGATGCTGGAGATCAGGTACCTTACGGATTTCAAGTTGCTGGAACTCGTTTCCACAATAGTATATTATTATATTGCAGAGAGCCTTGTGGATGTCCTCTTTGGTCTGACCCAGTAGTAGGTGTTCTGTCTTTTCTCTTACATTAGAACAACTACAGTTTGAAGCAATTCAAATGTGAAATAATGTGTTATATTAACACCAGCCAGTCCACTGTTGCGACACTTGCTACATACATTATTTTGCTACATACCACACAGCTCGTCACATATGTTTGGACACTACCGTGTTGAGATTTGGGCTGGAATGATTCCATAATAAGCGTAACAATAATGGTCTACTTCAGACTTATTGTAGAGGCTGATGGTGGTGGGCAAGACAGGTCTCCAGTAGCTGTCTATATTTCAGCAGATCATAAGAAGTCTCTGAAGATACTTTGTTGTTGTATGACAGGCTGACTTCATAAACTCAAGAAGAGTTTACGAAGAATCCTTGGTTCTGATGTTGATAACCCAGTACTTCGACACGTCTTCACATGCATCTAAATAAACAGTTCATTGATCAAAACACTTTACATGTTATGAAGTTTATAAGAACTTTTCAACTCCAGGGGCTTCATTTATAAAAGAGTGTGCAGCTTTCACACGGACAAATTTAGACAAGTGTGGTGCACAAAAAAATTCTGATTCATAAAGCCATATGTACGCACATGCCTGCACACCTTTCCTTTATACATCCCAATTTGAGGGAAATAGGGCAGCTGCTGGTCCACCCTGTGGCCTCCCATAAATACATATATAAATTAGTATAAATACCTAGAAGACTGCCACCAAGAGAAGCAATAACCATGGTATCAGTATCAGTATTTATAATAATAATCAGTGTTGTGTTCAAGACCACCTAACCCGAGACCAAGACAAGACCAAGACCAGAGTGTATCGAGACCGAGACAAGACCAAGACTTTTGGGGTCCGAGACCAAGTCAAGACCAAGACCGAAGGGAGTCGAGACCGAGTCAAGACCAAGACCAGCGGCCCACGCTACATGACACAATAAAATGTAAAATATGATCGAAATTGCTTCTCAAAATAATCTGAAAGATCCATATTACCATAAAACACCTAGATATTAAATACTTAATACATTTTACTAATATTAAATATTCCATTTATGTGCTAAAAAGTGTGATGGTCTCGTGCTATCCCAAAAAACATAACGCCCTGGGCATTTGCCCATATTGCTCATATAAGAAGCCACCACTGTCTGCACCATTAAACATAGCAATTGAGGAAATGCCCTGACGCTCAACTATGAACACTGACCAAGGAGCAACAAGCAAGTAACCAAACAGAAGGCGCTCTTCGTGACTGTTTTCACTCTCTATCCCAGTACATGAAACCAGATAGTCTGACATCATGGCAGACATTACAGCTGCCACTTTGAACAAAAACAATCAAAGAGCAATGTGCATGCTCTGCGTGCTCTTTCGTTCTTGTGTTTTAGTTATTTGTTAATTTAAATATCAACGTACATAATTAAATAATGATGCAGTGTACACAGAGCATTACAAGAACAAAGAACGGGTGTTCTGTCAGGTCAGATCGTCATACGCTTAGCACGAACTCACGGTGTTCTGTCAGATCAGCATACGTTGTCAGATAGTCGTACGCTTAGCTCAGACATGCATACGCTGTCATTACCATATGATTTTATTTAATCAGCAACATAGAATCATGACGTAGATCATTATTAACAGTTATTAACAGTTGTATGGCATGCAGCTGCAGCCAGACCTGCTTTAAACACACTTTGAAACCACGACAACGCATGTATATCCATCTAGTTATCACATCATGTCATATTATAAACAATTTAATTACTTATTTTCGTCATAACTTGTTGCGTATACTGACAACTACACTGACGGTCGGACTTAATGCGCATGCGCTGGCATGGTACTAACTGCATGTATGCTATTCTGACAGCGTATAGCTATGTGATAGAACACCGGCTATATCTGTCAGACACGTCATTACCATAAGATTTCATTTAATCAACAACATAGAATCATGACGTAGATCGTCATACACTTTGTTATTAACAGTTGTATGGCATCCTGACTTAGC
This sequence comes from Poecilia mexicana, assembly GCF_051168715.1. Taxonomy (NCBI): domain Eukaryota; kingdom Metazoa; phylum Chordata; class Actinopteri; order Cyprinodontiformes; family Poeciliidae; genus Poecilia; species Poecilia mexicana. The sequence goes on from NW_028263382.1 coordinate 1,293,563, forward strand.
GGTTAAGTGAGTTTTACACGGGCCTGTGTTGTAGTTGACTCCAGCTGCAGCCAGACCTGCTTTAAATACACTTTGAAACCATGACAACACATGTATATCTATATAGTTATCATTGAAAACAATTTAATGACTTAAGTTCATCATAACTTGCTGCGTATGGTGAACTGACAACTCCTCTGACGGTCGGATTTCTTAATGCTTAATGCATGTTTGCTATCCTGACAGCGTATGGCTATCTGATAGAACAAAGGCTCTCAGTGACACTCCAGTCCTATCTAATAAGTAAAGAGCCGTGGAGAAGAATCGACTGTTTCTGAATGTCACCTCACTATATTGCAGACTTTTGGACATAGCGTTGTCCCATATATGCGACAAGTCAGTCAACATCTCCGCACAATAATTCAGCACAGTGAGTGATAACATTTTTCATCACAATGCTTATGTGTCTCTGTACAGCTAGCTTTGATAACATCACGTTAACGGAGCTTACCTTCTTTGAGCTACTTTTCTAAGTGACGAAAAAAGTTAGACGTTGTCCCCACCGTCTGTGAAAGCGAAGCGCTGCTGAGTTAGCTGTGGCCATCAGATGTCTTACTATTTATGCAGCGCTATTATATTACTGACGATTAGACAAACATTTTCTGCCCCTGAGAGGAAACCACTGCGCATGTCCTGGAGCGCCGCGCGCGAGTGAAAGGTGGGGAGGGGTGGGGAGTAACAGAAACACGTAGTTGCTTGGATTTTAATCGGTGCGTTTTGCATCCACTGAAAACAAAGATGTTAACAAATAAAGTGGACAGAATGCTGTACGTTTAGTGATATTTTCACAGTTGCGGTCTTGACTGGTCTTGAAATAAAATGCCGAGTCCTCAGCGCCCGAGACCGAGACAAGACCGAGACCAAATGCGGTCGAGTCCGAGACGAGACCGAGACCATCAGAAAATGGTCTTAAGACCGGTCTTAAGACCAAGACCAACTTCGAGTACCGCAACACTGATAATAATTATATATTTTATTTATAAGGTGCTTTCAGGGCACACCATGTCACCTCACAAAAAATAAAAATTAAATTTTAAAGAAAAAATTCCAAATAGAAAAAAAACAACAAAACAACAAAATCGAGAGATCCAAGTGGAAATGCTTGTTTGAACAGCAGACTTAAAGACAGCGTGCCAGAGAGTCCTTTACGGTGAGCTGGGTATGTGGACATTTATTCTAAATAGAGGAATCATGTGTATAATTGCAAATTTGCAGAATATAGATGCTTTCTGTCCATAAAGGTGCATTTATAAGGCTGGCATGGCTCGACTGAAGAATGACTGTCTGATCTATCAGCAGCTCCAGCTGCACTGGTAACGCGCTGAAGGACAATAAACCATCATCAACATTTCCCAGCAGATCAATATGATCTCTGAACAAACGCTTCCTCTGAATCCTTCTATTGGCGATGTTCTCCATCAGAGCCAAAGCTTTCCATAATTATGCACCTTTGAGCAGCTACGTGTGATTGTCTATGTACATCTTGATCAACTTTAAAAAAATCAAACCTGACCTGATTGGAGTTAATCTGCTGATACAACCCCGTTTTCTTTTTCAGTAAGAAGGAAATTATCTTACAGATAACATGCGGTTCATGCACTTCGGCACAAAAACCAATGCCTTATATCTCTATGTGACAAAAACGGAGGAAATTTACTATTTACATTCGAGTGAGCTTTTCACATCCTTTTATTTTTATTTTATTTATTTTCTGTGCATGTTATGTTATTGTCTCAGGATAAATGTGTTTCAGTTTCATCAATTACATTTAAACAATTAAAGATGGCATAAAAAAACATTGATCCGTTGCTTGTTAACTGAGTCAGGTTTCAGTGTATTTAGGTGAGTTTTGGCGTTTTGCAGTTTGTTATTGTCCACATAAAAAGTTTGCATGGCTGCCGCACATTTTCATGGCAGGTAAAATGTTTGCGTATATTTACGCAAACGTTCACGCCATGTTCATTTTCTTAAATGCCCACTTGTGTGTAAAATATGGTGCCACACATTTTTTGTTCATATGCACACTTTATACATGAGGCCCCAGGTCCTGCAACTTCTAGATGTGTCTAATTATTGGACTCATTATTTAGTCCAATAATAATGTTATTAGCAGCACTCTGGAGAACTTGACTGCACTGAGGAGGCAGTTCAGCCATTTGATTCAGGTGCATTGGACCAGGGACACACCTAAAAGTTGCAGGACACTGGACCTTGAGACCTGATTCGAGGACCCCTGATCTACAGGGTAAAAAGATGTTGTTGTTTTTTTAACCTTCCTCTAAAGTCATAGTGAAGGCCTTTCTCAGTGGCCTTGGTAGAAGGCTAAATGTGAGGAAAAAGGTCATATTTAAGGGCTCATGTAACTTAGGGAGTAACAAACGTAACAGCTGGACGGGGTCTGCAAAGCTGGCAAATGAACAAATGTAGTCACCTAAATCCCACACTGCACCGACATCTTTGTCAGGTTTTATTTAGCACTGTCATTTCTTGTTTTGCCACATGAAATCCAGCTTTTACAAATTATGCTGTGCCAGGAGGTATCTGCCAATCAATACTAACTCCCTCCCTTCTTAATCCGATTTACATTGGTAACCGCTTCCAGGGTCTGGGTTGGTTTGTATGCATTCATTGATTTTTAAATCCTTTGGCCTTTTTTTCCTTAAATGCAGACACGTCTGTGCTTCACGGTGTCTGTTGAAGGTATTGAGGAGTTTCATGCCTTGGTTGAAAATCAACACCTGAATGCTCTTTAAAGAAATAGTCAAAACAACAAAAAAAAAGGTTATATTTTTATCTATTCATTCAGGATTTTGTGTCATTTTTAGGTAACATTTTAATGCTGAACAAATTGTTATTTCTATTATAGAGAATAGTATAAAAGTTGCATTCATATTTGCTTTCATTTGAGCTGTTTAAAGCAGTTATTGCATTGACTTATATTTTAAAATATCTGCTTTTTATACTTGATTTTAGTTATTTCTATAATTTTGGTTACAATGCTTTTAATTTTGGTCTTATAGGAATTTTTGTGGCATTGTTCTGAAACCTTTTCTTTTTGAAATATTTCTAAAACAATTAAAATAATTAATAAGTCCAAGACAGTAATCATGAGCTTTCTCTTAACTGAATATTTTTTTTCCAGATTTTAAACACTTTTGAGATTATCGCTGTGACCTCCCAGGTTTAACAGATTAACCTTGAATGACTGGTAAATTCAGGTTAAACAACTTCTAAAACTTTCTTTCTTCCATTTAATTGTTTTAGTGTTCTACTCATCCACTCCTCCATCTACTTGCTTTACTATACCATTTATACATATTTTCTGTTAGATATGACATTATGAATATATGTTCATACAAATACATAGAATAATTGATTTTGGAACCCTTCTTGTGACAAATATGTTATTGCTTTCCGGTCATGTTGAAAAGACAGACAGAATGGGTTTAAACTGTCAGGAAAAAACTGAAATATTTCTAATTCAACCAGGGATTGACGTTAAACAATGTGGCAAATGAAGAACGTTTTCAGACCATTAAATTGCTCAAATTTGTGGTATTGATGTTTAGCATTGTTGTTGTTTGTGAGGTAACAATCTGAGCATCTGGGTCATACTATGGGTTTCATTAAGCTCATTGTCTGAAAGGAGTTCTTCCCCCCTGGCTTTCTGTGAGGGGTTAAGGCTGCACTACAATCTTTCCCTCACTGTTTTTGAAGTGTTTTATCTTTCTGCTGCTCAGCTGCGGAGTTGACAGACAACATATTGCACATAAAGCTTTGGAGTGTCAGGAGTGTCTGCAGTCAGCCTTCATCCAATGCTACAACACACACTCAAAATATTGTAATCTTGGTTGTTGTTGCAAGCTTTCCCTATCTCTCAACCATCTCTATTTCCATTTGCTGATGTTCTTTTGTCCTTTTTCTTGACCAACCTTCATACTTACACTTATGCAATTTAGATTTTTTTTTCATGTTTTCATTTTGTGTTTGTAGCATAGATAAGAGTGGGAGAAAGTGCTGAAATAATGACCTTTATGTAAGAACCTTCTTGCCTGAGTGGATATTTAAGGTGATTATTTTCATTTGACTGGATTGTTCAGGGCAAAAATTACACAATGAAAATGATTCTACATGCGTTATAAACTGTTTTCATTAATAGAATTTTTTCATTTATTTGCCTATTTTGCTCTTTTAAAAAAATCTGTATATCCCTCCAAGAAATGGCTTTTTAAAAAAATAGTAATTACATATCAGATTTTTTTTTTTATTTTTTTTTTTAGGTTTTATTGGCACATGGGGAAGACATGTGGCAAAGGTCTCCAGGCTGGGAATTGAACATACAACAACTGCGTCGAGAACTAAGGCCTCCATATGTAGGTTGTTAACCCCTATATACAGTCATTTAGAAAAAGCTTTTTCACAACTGAGGGATCACAGTTGAAGCTAGAAGTTTATAAATAGAATAAGAAGACATTCACATTTTTTCAAATTAGATCAAATCAAACTTCTCTCTTTTGAGATCAGTTAGAATTACACAAATTTTTCCTATTTGGTAAATGTCACAATAGGTTCAAAAGGTTTGAACCAAGTTGTCAAAAGCAATACTACCAAATATTGAGGAAATGTAAGTAAGCTTCTGATTCTGAAGACATTAATAAGTAATTCTCTGACATATTCTTTTTGACATTATTGTGATATTTAGCAAATAATAATTTTGGTGATTCTAACTGACCTACAACCAGAGAAATTGGGTCTGATTTAACTTCAGTGAGAAATAAATATGTATGTCTTTTTATTTGCTGCATGTAAACTCTGGTTTCAACTTTATCGGCATAATAAAATGACCAGCTAGTAAAATTATTTAAATCTTAGTGTATAAATGTATATGAAAATGCAACAGATTGCTGTATCATCATTTATTAGACAAAATCAACCTAGAATATACACTTTAAAAAAAGTCTCCAAATTTCACGGTAAAAAATCTTAAATTACCAACAGTTTCTGACCGTATCCAAAACATTTTATTACCATAGAAAATACATGGAATCACCGTAAGTCTACACTGCACAAAAAGTCTCCAAATTTCACGGTAAAAAATGGTAAAATACCAACAGTTTCTGACCGTAAAATCCAAAACATTTTATTTCCATAGAAATTACATGGAATTACTGTAAGTCAACACTACAAAATAAGTCTGTAAATGTACAATAAAAAATGGTAAAATAGTTACGGTTGCTGACTGTAATATAAAAAGCACTTCATTACTGTAGAAAATACATGGAATTACAATAACTCCATAAACATATATTGCAAGTGATTTTGAAATGTAGAAAACAGAGAAATCTATTGTAAAAATCTAAGTAATTGGAAAATTCATAGAAAAATATTGTAATATTGCCTGCAGCTAATTACCCTAAAATTAATGAAATTAATCAGTCAAAATTACAAATTTTGCTGATGTTTATATCTATGATGTAAAACCATAAACCAGACTGCAAAAGTAATTTACAAAGATTAGAATGCTGGTGTGATACTTTGATTTCTTAATATTTACATTTATAATGCCATTGATATATCAAACTTAAATCTCAAAGGTAGACCAGGTATTGAACTGGTGATCCACCAATTGCCTCCTACAAAAACTCCTACGGCCGACGCCACCATCATTTACGAGAGGGTTTGATGAAATTATGTATTTGGGATTATTTAATTTTATGTCGACCATAGATTCGTCATACATTTAGAGAACTGTATATGAGGCCCTGCTGCTTGGACGAAGGTGAAGTTGGGTAAAGGGCGATTCCACCTAATTTTTCACTACCAACAGCATCTTTAATTTACTCTAGCTAAAAAACTACATCACCTAGACTCTTCAAACCTGGATTAGATTATTCTCAACTAATAGCAGAATTTTTAAAACCAAGTGTGGGATTTGTGAAACTTTTATCTGATTTGTGAAACTTCAATAAAGAGCAATTCTAGTATTATCCAAAAGGATATGGCCAATTTTACTAAGGGAAAACTACACCTGCCGGTATCTTACCGTATTTCAGGAAATATGGTAAGATACCGGCAGCTGTGGTTGACAGCTACCGGTATCTTAGCTGGAAGTTTTGGTTGACAGAACTTTACCGTATTTTAGAAAATACGGTAAAATACTGACAGCCAGTATTTTACTGTAATTTTATGGTGGAATTCTGGCAACAGCAGTTGCCGGTATTTTAACCATAAAACAGAAAACATTTTTTACCCGCAATTGTTTTTACAGTGGAATTTCGGCAACCCCAGCTGCCAGCGTTTCACCGTAAAACAAAAAACATTTTTACCCGTAAGTGTTTTTATGGTGGAATTATGGCAACCCCACAATGTAAAAAAAAAAAAACAAAAAAACGTAGATTTTACGGTAAAACGCCAGCAGCTGGGGTTGCTCAAATTCCACCGTAAAAGCAATTACGGTGTTGGGAACTAGGGTTGTTGGAATAGATAGATAGATAGATAGATAGATAGATAGATAGATAGATAGATAGATAGATAGATAGATAGATAGATAGATAGATAGATAGATAGATAGATAGATAGATAGATAGATAGAAGTACTTTATTCATCCCAACCGGGAAATTACTGTGCAGTTCCAGCATACACATACACACAGATCAAATTACAATATGAAAAATAAAATAAAAATAAGATAAATGCATAAAATATAAAATGTAAGATGTAAGATTCTGTACAGTATGAACAGTGAAAATTAATAATCTATACAGTCTGTACAATAGTGCTTTGTAAACAATCTGTAAATTATCGATTAATGGGCAGATATGTACAAAGGTAACTTAACGTTTGTTATATAAAGTGATAGCCTGTGGCAGGAAAGATTTCCTGTATCTATCCCTGCGACAACGGAGCTGAAGCAGTCTGTGTGAGAAAGTGCTCCGCTGTCTGTCAACTGTGTGATGGAGAGGGTGCAGCTTGTTGGCCATAATAGACAACAGCTTCTTCAACGTTCTCCTCTCCACCACATTTTTCAGGGTCTCCAATTGCAGACCCATTACAGAGCCAGCTTTCCTGATGACCCCATTCAGTCTTTTAGAGTCGCTGGCTCTGCTGCTGCTACCCCAACACACAACAGCAAAGAAAATGGCACCAGCAACAATGCTGTTGTATAACATCTCCAACATGTTGCTGCACACATTAAAGGATCTAAACTTCCTTAGGAAATAGAGTCTGCTCATCCCCTTCTTGTACACAGCATCAGTATTGGATGTCCAGTCTAGTCTATTGCCGATCACCACTCCCAAATATTTATAGTCTTCCACCTCCTCCACCACCTCCCCCTTAATCCTCAGTGGCTGTGAAGGCATCTTCTTCCTCTTGAAGTTGATCACCATCTCTCTGGTCTTACTGATTTTAAGCCTCAGGTGATTCCTTTCAGACCACTCCACAAAGCCGTCCACCAGTCTCCTCACCACCTCTCACACACCCGACAATCGCCGAGTCATCGGAAAACTTCTGTAGATGACATGACTCAGAATTGTACTGAAAATCAGTGGTGTACAGACTAAAGAGAAAAGGAGAGAGCACAGTTCCCTGCGGAGCTCCGACATCACTGACCACCCCACCAGACAAGACACTGCCCAGACGGACAAATTGTGGCCTGCCAGTCAGGTAGTCAATAACCCAGGAGATCACAGAGTCGCCGACACTCATCCCCCGCAGCTTCTCACCCAATAGGCTGGACAGTGTTGAAGGCACTCGAGAAATCAAAAAATGTGATTCTCACTGTGTCTCCTCCACCATCCAGGTGCGTATGGGCTCGTTGCAGCAGGAAGATGACAGCATCATCAACTCCTAAGTGCGGCCGGTAGGCAAATTGTAGAGGGTCCATAAACGTCATCACCCTAGGCCTCAGCTTGGCAAGGATCAGTCTCTCCATAACCTTCATCACATGAGATGTGAGAGCAACAGGTCTGTAGTTCTTTTTGCTGCTTTCCCCCTCTTTTACCACCAGAGGGTGCCAAGAAGCTGTTCCTTCCTGAGAGCATTGCCGGTGGTTCCTGGATTTCTGCACACCTGCAGCTAATCAGATCATCTGGAGGAGTGTATGAGGAGGGAGCTGCCAACACTTCAGCTCCAGAGTGTTAGCCAGTATTTGGTACTCCAGCCTTCCGTGCTTCTCACTGTGATCTCACGTTGTGGACCTCAAGTGATATCTCCTTGTGCCTCATCCTCAAGTTATTCCTCGTGACACTGTGGATGTTACCCACTGGCTGCCTGAGTTCCACTGACACCTCCACAGTTAACCAAACCTCCTTGGATTACCCTGTCGGCAGTCCCACTCGCTCCTCGCCTCCTGTGACCCAAAGCTTACCTGTCCGCCCTCCGCCGCAGCCTCGTCGGTCAAGCAGCAACCCTCTACCTGAACCAAACCTCAGTAACCAGTGATTCTTCCCCCCAGACAAGACCTACCTCCACCCAAGTAAGACCACTCCGTTTATTCTGACACTGCCGTTTTCCACAACCCCTGAACTCACCATCTCTCTTTTTTCACTTTCCAGTGCTCCGGTAATCCAGATTGCAGACTTTCCCCAGAACCTTATTGCTCATCATTATTTTATGTTTACAATAAACTTATTTGACTGACTTCTGTTCTCCGCCTGGTGTTCTGCATGTGGGTTAAGAAATGACATACGGGTAAAATCTGTTTTTGTTTTACGGTAAAATGCAGGCAGCTGGGGTTGCCGAAATTCCACTGTAAAAATAATTATGGGTAAAATCTGTTTTGTTTTGTTTTATTGTAAAATCTACGTTTTGTTTTGTTTTGTTTTTTTACAGTGTATGTTTGAAAAATTAGCTACACCTGTAAGATACAGACATGTCAGAAAATGAGGAAAATGAGTAAAGGCATCAGCCATGTTCAGTCACTTGGAAGACTAACGGGGTTCCAACGGAGCCTCCTAATTCTAAGGAGATCCAGTGTTTGCAGAAGACAAAAGGCTTCCATTGGAAGACAGAAGGCAATTCAGGAGGAGCAAATGGAGAGTGCTGTGCTTCAGTCACAGCACCAGGGCTGTGACAAAGTTGTACAAAGTTCTACCGCTGAAAATATTTGAAAAGTTTTGAATGCAAGCATTAGAAGTTTGGAGAACAAAAAGATGAAATTCTGCTTTCAAAGTAAAAATTTAATATTTTCTCGTAGATGATAAAAATGTGAAATCTATTTTTAGTTATCAAACACTTGTGGTTGAATTTAAATCATTTTGGAATGTATGACTTTTATTATGGCATGACACACAAAATCTTAAAAGTGTAATAGCCTGTATTACAGTTTTACTACATGGAACAGGTGCAGTTATGATCTCTGTACCATAACTGTAAAGGTATTTCCTCTCCGAAACCGTGTTTTTAATAGAATTGACTCAAGTTGATGTATCCTTTGCAATGACTTCATCCTGCTCTGGTCACTGTGGTGCTTTGAGTGAATAGCTAATGAAATTGATTTCTTTAAGCTCATACAGCCTGATAAGGATTGCTTGACCAGATCATCTGGTTGCAGAGGGTCTTTAGCAGTCTGTCTGCTGAAGCAGCTGTTAGAACTTTGCTTGAGTCATAGGTTTGAAGCTCATTGGATAATAAATCCAGATTTATTTCATAGGGGTTAGTGGAATTAGACACCTAATCTGCCTGTGTGGTTTTATAAGTTGACTAATCTTGATATAGACATCCGTTATCTGGGCTCATCTTAGTGTTCTTACACTCTAAGCTGATTATTGCAACGTGTTATTGTAACAATTGTTTGCCTTTTTAATTCTGCATATTGTAGTGAGGTCTCTGTGGGAGAGCATTAACGACTGGTAATTAGCCATTTATGGTACCCTACTCCATTTGTAGTAGATCACTCACTGAGATAAGAAACTGATCCTTTAAACTTCTTAAGTTCTTTGTGTAGCGTTATGTTGACGTTTTTGGGTTGACGTGCTCTACTTGGTGATCTCTCCATATCCTCAGGTGTTAGTTATGGAATAACAATGCTCTTTAGGACAAAATTTCATTACATGATTTTCATTTGCAAAAGTAAAGTTAAAACTGGAAAAAATCACAGTTTAATGTTGTCCCTCATTGATTGATCTTCATCTCACTAGATATTCAAAACCAGCATGAAAACCATTTGAGTAGCACTGTAACATATGCATTCTAATTCTAAGGAGATCCAGCGTTTGCAGATTAGGTATGTGGATCCCATTGATTAAGAGGAATAAACGGGATCCACATTTTTCACATGTCCTTATTCATATATATATATATATGTATATATATATATATATATATATATATATATATATATATATACATACACATATTTATCTTATTTATAACAAAGGTTTAAGCCTGTACAGGCTGCTGCACTTAAGGCAGTCAATCCCATCTCCTTACATGACCTTTAGAATCTAAATCAGACTTTATCCGAAATCACTCAATCATGCCAATCTTCTGCAAGGTGACAGCTAGATTAGCTGGCTTTTGCATCAAACCGTTTTTCACTGCCTCCCTACTCTCTTGCAAAATGTGTTTTACTGACCTGCATAGTTTGTAGAGTTGCTGTATAATAGCAGTCTTGTAAATCTGCCCTGGAACACATTTGCTTCTCATTTTTGGAACATTGTTTGAGTTCGACTCAAGTTCGTCCAGGACACATGACTTCCCAAGATCAAGTGGTGCTTCATGTAAAAAAAAAATAAAAAAGCCGTTTCATTACATTTATTGAATTATTAGCACTCAAAGACTCCATGTAGTCTTCCTGAGTCACAAAGCTATCTCTGGTTACTGACATAGAGAGGAGATAAATTAACTTTTTTATAAAACATCTTCTTTCTGGCCTTATATGATAAACGACTAAATACCTTAAGATGACAACAGTCCTGACAGATGGAGAAGCATGATAAAGCTTTGAGGAGAGACAGAAGTTAGAGCCACTGTAGTTTGCTTAAGGACACAATGAATCCCAGCAGTATTTGGTAGGCATGACGTACCAACACATTGTACAGCACATAAAGTCTGTGTTAACATTTTAACTGCATTACTTGCAATTTGCTTGCAGACTATTTTACTTTGTCCTGAACTAATGCTGTTTCAGTATAACTTTGCATAACACATTTAATTTCTCCTCATAACAACTCAATCATGAAATAATTGTAAAACTATTGGCACATCCTGTAATGCCTGTTTTCTGCCTTGAAGTAAGTTTTGGGCTTTAGCAAAGCCAAATAAATCAATGTTTGGACTACAGTTATGATCACAGGGTGGAGTTTTTAGCTCATACTGGGCAGGTGTTGGGAAACTCCCTGTGAAAAGCTTAATCACCCCTATATTGGGAATCCTTCTGCAAATATGTCTGCAGATCAAACATGTGACTTCTCACTCATCTCCCACTAAATACTCTGCTTTTCTCTCCTTGAAATGATGAACTGCCTTTTCTTTTTGACAAAGTGCAGGTGAAAGGTGAGGCATTAAAAGCTGTCAGAAACTTAAGTTGGCCTAGGGAATGTACAGATATCCCAGGTAATTTCTTGAGAATGGGAGGAGAGGAAAGTAGAAGACTGCATGGTTGGTGGTCTAGACCAGAGCAAATATGGCTAAATAGCTTTAAGGTTAATGCCAATAGTTTCAAACTCAAAAAGCACGCTTTGAATATTCATTCAAAGACTCAGATATGGGACCTGTCTTAGGCGTTGCATCCCTCATAACATTTTAGATCACTCCTAGTTCCCCTTACCTTACACCTCTTCTCACCACACACAGTCGTTCTGCCCACTGAGGAAAATCCCAACAGCGTAATGACGGGAAAGTTCTTTGTTCTGGCCTCTTAGTGAGATCTACTGGTGCTGACAGACAAGACTATTAAAGAACAGGAGCTCTCTAAATCAAACAGGACACACTCTGACAACATACCCGAAAGCTTGCCCTGACTCATAGACTTTCAAAGCTCGCTGGCACACCTCAATGTGGGAATGACACTTTTCAACCCATCTCTATTTGAACAGGTTGATTCCACTTTCTCTCTGTTCTGCTTTAGGTATTCAGCGGGTTTCCCCAGTTATAATGGACCACTAGCTCAGTGCACAAGCTCAGACTTCAAAAACACTTAACAAATATGGGCTAGTTGCATATATATAACCACATTTACCTAATGTGCTGTTTGAACTCATTCTGTTTTCTTGTTGCCAGACTGGCAGGTTAAAACAAAGGTATGGACAAATGCTTACCAGGGAATTCACTGATTTATATATTTGTTCACATTTACCTCAACACTACCAGCAGCGTATCTGTCAAGTTTCAGATTTTTAGCTGGGAAACTACTGTATTTTAATCCTCTCTTCTGCTGAACTCCAGTATTAGTATTTTCCTGTAAATGTCCTATAATATAATGTAATAATTTTGAATAAGAATGTCTGCCTCGAGAGAACTGCCACCAGCAGTAGCGTCGGAGGCAGTTCTGGCGAGGTTAGTACTGACAGCAGGAACACACCAGGTGTTGATCCCAAAAGTGATGGTGGGCCAAATACTGATGGGGTGAGACAAATTTTGTTAACGCCAAAAACTCTCCTGTAGCCCTATGCCCAACAACAAAGTATATATCTTGTCTACCCTTTTCTCTTCCAAAAATTTGGGATGTTTTCCTGTGAGAGTGTCATTTGCGTGTTTTGTTTTCATAAATATATTCCCATTTAAATGCCTAATATGCATATAGCAGTAAAGGTATTTTTTTCACACGTTACCTTAGCTTGCTTAGATTTAGAACCACTGTGATCACTGTCCTTTGATAGATATAGCTAAATAAGATAAAATATATATTTACTTTTTTGTTTTACTGTTTTACTGTACTTAATTTTTTAAATTCACAAGGGTAATGTTTTTAAAAAAAGTAAAGCACAGGTCGTCATTCATGTGCACATTACATGACTACAGTAGTCATGTACATACAAGCACTGTATGTATTCCACATACAGTGCTTGTATGGTGGAATCCATTCTATGTCACAGTGAAAAAATGCCAAAAATAGGTGTTTTTCTTCTGTCAAAAAATTAAGACCTGCCCAATGAAAGGCAATTTCTACCTGAAATGGTTTTATTTCACTCAAAAGGATCATATCATATAGATATGGTTGATAAATATGTAAGATCAGGCCCAAAACCTGGGAGTAATGATGGACTCTGACCTGAACCTTCAGAGCCACATTAAGACAATCACAGTCAGCCTTCTATCACCTGCAGAACATCTCCAGGATTAGAAGACTTATGTCTCAGCACGATCTAGAGAAACTCATCCATGCGTTTATCTTTAGTCACACTGATTACTGCAACAGCGTCTTCACAAGTCTGTCCAACAAATCAATCAAACAGGTGCAGCTGATCCAGAACGCTACTGCTCGCGTTCTGACTAAAACTAGGAAGGTAGAGCACATAACACCAGTTTTAAAGTCCTTATACTGGCTCTCTGTAGCTCAGAGAACAGACTTTTAAAATACTGTTGTTAGTTTATAAATCACTAAACATCTTAGCACCACAATACATTAAAGATCTGTTGTTGCTGTACCAACCGTCTAGACCCCTCAGGTCTTCTGTTTCTGGTCTGCTCTGCATCCCCAGAACCAAATGAGGAGAAGCAGCATTCAGCTTCTATGCACCACAAATTTGGAACAAACTTCCAGAAAACTGTAAAACAGCTGAAACACCGAGTGCCTTTAAATCTCAACTTAAAACCCACCTGTTTAGAGTTGCTTATGGAACATAAACAACAATTGGGATTTGAATCTCAGCCCTGGTTCAAGCGCTAGGGAGAAAAGGGGTGCAGGTTTAGAGTCCCCCCCGCTGTTGAAAAAGAGTGCAGGTTGGAGTCCCCCCGTTGTTGAAAAGTGGTGCTGGTTGGAGTTCCCCCCGTTGTTTTAAAAGGGGTGTAGGTTGGAGTCCCCCCTGCTGATTTTTTTTTTTCTTCCGATTCAAAGGGCAGAACTTCGACTGTGCAGGAAATTTAAGGTTTTTGATTATTTATTCAATGTTGAATGACTGTGTTTTTGTGTCTAATGATGTAAAGCACTTTGAAATGCCTTGCTGCTGAAATGTGCTATACAAATAACATTTGATTGATTGATTGATTGATTGATTGATTGATTGATTGAATATAAATAAATGTGTTTCAACTCCATTATGTATTTTCACTTAGGCTTTATTATAGGAATTACATACAAAGGAATGTCAGTATTTCATTGTCAGCAAAGGTAGGCCTTATCAGATTCTGAGCAGCTAACTACCTGTAAGTGACAGGTAGTTATTTTTGATTGTCTTAAAATGTAAAGGATATTGGACCTTGGTCAGGCTGACAGGACAGCTTACAGCAGGCAGCAGAAAATTTCCTTTATTTATAAATCCAAAACTTGACAGGTATGACCAGCACATATTCAGGAAACTCCAACTAAACTAATCCGTCTATTTAGACTTCAGAATTCTTTAAAGATTCTCTTGGTAATTAATGAAGATTACAGTAGTTCATCTCAGCAGAAGATTTGACTGAACAATATTAGTTGTGCTCTCACCAAAATAATTAATAACCTATGAAAATACAGCACAACTGTTACTTTAAAGCTCGTGTTTCACAAGCAATCAATCAGCAGGGCAGTTTGTACACAAGACAGAAGTTTACCTGGATTATTAGATGTGGTTGGGAGTATAACTAAAGGTGAACTTGACCCAAAGCTGAAGCAACAGAACAGAAATGTTTCTACAACTGCAGTTGTGCTGGGTTCATACTAACAGTCAACCAGTAAATCTGAACTGTAGATTCTGTTTTACATCTGAGGTAAGAATTTTAGGTAAGAATTTTCTCCCTGTTTTGGTTACTTCCCTGAAATAAATAACATTTTCTGGCAATCATTCACACATGACACAGTTGTCATGTGTGAATGATCATTCTGAACAGATTTGAATAAAAATTAAATTTGGGAGCCCATCTGATTTTACGCCATCAGCTCTGTTAATACCAGTCTTTGGAGCTGCTTTGAATGGAACATGAAGGTGTCCTCCAGGGACTCGCCCAGATCTACCAGTCTAATAGGAATTCAGCCATGCATCAGTGACCGCCGTTTGCTCTCAACACCCCCTATTCGTGTCAGAAAACAAAAGCTACGGGCGTCCCTGCAATACATAGCCGCCGGGGCAGCCGGACCAACACCTCTAAAGCAAACAGGCTTCCCTGCTCTTTATATGAGCAGCATAATGCTCAGCTTTTGTTCCCTCCAATCCTCCACCCTGTTCCTCCTGAAACATAACAGGTGCCGCTTGAAGTTGCTTTTCTCACTCATTGTTTCCCCGTTTCCAAAAGCCCATCTGGTTTTATTTGTGCCTTTCTAGCTGACTTTGTTGGTGACTTTCTCTAAGTGCACTCAACAAACCGACATGGTTTTATTTTTTGTGTAGCAATGAAAGCAAGGCTTAGTAAAAATGAGCATTTGTGCTTGTGTTTGCTTAGTTACTGTAATGTAGGGACATGTGTTCTTCCTGCTGTAGATTATTTTACTCAATCTCTTCTATTTTTTGACAACTGTGAAAAGGAAGTTGTTCCAGATGATCTTAAGACTTTATCTTTTTTTCTCTCTCTTTGGATCTCACTCAATGTTTGTTTTCACTCTTGGAAACCACCAATCAGTGAAGTTCCAGAAGCTGCAGTATCCATTTTCCTGGACATTTTGCTCCTTTCTAACAATGTTTTATGCTGAGGAGTTTACTAAGTAATATGCATGCCTATGTAATTTTGAAACTCATTCAGACAAAGGTAATGATTTTTTAAAAATTGCAGCCTCTTGCTGCAATTTGGTCTTCAACATCTGTTAGTGGTAAGCCACTAACAGATGTCAACAATTCAGTGCAGTCAGAGAAATAGGCAATCTACAGAACATTTGTGGCTCCAAGTGTTTTGATCTGACACTATTCCACCATACTGGATTCATACCTGAATTTCCACATTTACAATATGTCTGCAACAATAATAATTTGCATGGAAAAATCTTTTGTCACAACCAGAAGGTTCTTTTTCTATTCTGACTATATTTGGTGTTGTTTTGGACATACATCTTTTAAACACTGTAAAACTGGAATCAGGCTGAAGAGATAAAGGAGACAAAGAAAAGAAAACATGTCGGTAGCTGTTGGTTGATCCGCATGTAGCAGAGAGAGAAGTTGTACATCAGTCAGCTGTGTAGGTGGTGTAGAGGTGCAGCGTCAAATAACTTACCAGAGCTAAAGCCTCGGGATCATGAGAGTGCAAACATGATTATTGACAGAAGCACAAAGGACGGTTTAAGCTTGTCTCATCCCAGCTGTGTGAAGCTCCAGCCAAACACAGCCATGTGCAAAGAAGATGGGCAGGTGACAGTGTGGCGGAGCAGGAAGACCCCACTAACCCCCTGCTCTGCTTTGTT
The DNA here is from genome assembly GCF_051168715.1 of Poecilia mexicana. Lineage (NCBI taxonomy): Eukaryota > Metazoa > Chordata > Actinopteri > Cyprinodontiformes > Poeciliidae > Poecilia > Poecilia mexicana. The sequence continues at coordinate 1,310,071 of NW_028263382.1, forward strand.
CCTTCATCTCCTGCATTGTGGCTATAATCGCTATATTTCCAATTGATAGAGCAGTTGGTGTGTGTGTATACTGACTTCAGGGCAACCTAATAATCCTTTTGTGACATGATGCTGTTGGAGATGTGTTGTCTTTGCCTTTTGCCCACCTCCTGCTTGATCCTTAATCCTTATTGCCCTTGACACACTTCCCTGCAGTCAGGGAGCCTGTCCAGTTTGTCTGACTCACTCTGACCAGAGGGGGGTGCTGTTTCTCTATTCTGCCTGAGGAGCCAGGATAATCTGTAGGCCTTCTCAGTGCTTGCATCAGCAACAGTTTCTTCCTGCAGTTCTGCTTGGTTGCATTCCAGCACAGCTCTGAAATGAGAGGCTTGCTGAAAGACAACATGCTATGATTGTTTAGTTTGTCCTGTCACCTTTATTTTACTAATCTGTTTAAAAAGATTTACTGTTCCTGAAGTTTTGCACACCCTGGAATGTTGAAAGAAGTTGATGAAACAGCCAAGGCTACCATGTCAGCGCTGTTTATACTGAAACAGACCAAGCTTTTCCAAACTTGACTCAGCACCAGCAGTATGTGAGATGAGCCAGTCATAACACCTTCCAGCAAAGGTGGAAATTGATCACTGTTCTGCCTAACCCTGATGATGTTCAACAATCTTTTCCCATCACACAGAACTGCTTTGGTTCCACACACAGACATGTGGTGACAGGTTGGATCTAGGCTAGTGTGCTTCAATTGTGTTGAAGAGAAAATTTTGAAAACTGCCTGAGGGAATAGCATCACAAGAGTACGCCTCCTAGCTGCAGATGGATCCAGGTTGATTAAACGAATGTCACACAGAGGAACCAAGAGACCTATGGTGTCCAAACTTTCTATCACCTGGGCCAAAATTCTACAGTCAAAAGTACTTTTGGGGAGAGGCGAATAAGAATATAATTAAAAAAATAATAATACTACAAAAATATATTGTGATTTTTTTTTACCTGTTCAACAGTAAACTTAGCATGTAATATTTCAATTACAAGGGCTGTATTAAGTATCTTCCAGCCATTTTATAGTACAGTCAAGTATTTATGTTTCCAAATGGTATATCAAATATGACTTAAAATAAAATTGACTTTGTAATTTAACATCTTAAGAAACTCCCGCTTTTTTCCTTTTTTCCTTCAGTACGTCATCTAAACATCATTCCTCTATTAACCCTTTAACAACATTTTTCCAGCTTTGCACTGAGAAAGGAGTAATATATAGAGCTCAACAGATGTGTAGTTCCATCAAGTGTTTGCTAATTGCTACTGGGTAGTCTGAAGGAGCTCACTGTGGGAGTCGAGGGGGAGAGGTGCTCTGTGAGGCTTAAGCTTGGAAGCGTGGAAACTGCAGCTCTGAGAAGAAACTACATCTCAATGGGGGCGCTTGGTCCACCCAGGAATGTTGCACAACTGAATGGTTGCTATGGAGATTAAAGGATTTCTCAGTCATAAGAAAGCCCTGTTTAGTCCACTTTAATCAAACTCTAGTTCGTTTGTCTAGAAAGTCTGCTTCATTTTTGGGAGGTGTGAATGCATAATCGAACTCTGATGGCCCCATAAAGTGAACTCTAGTTCACCTACAAACTTAGGTGAATGCCAACCGAAGCTGAGACCGCTCCGAAAGCAGGAAGTGGACTATAGTGCAGGGTTTGGTTCCTTCATTTGACACAGTGCAGTGTGAAAGTGAGCCACACCATCTCAAAATGCAACAAATGTTTCAATTTTGGCTCCAATCAAACCCAGACTACCAGACTATCAGGTGTGAAAACACCCTCGGACTCCTTTAGAGAACCTATGTACACATGAACTGAATTAGAAATAAAAATGATCTAAGATGCCACCAAATGTGTTATTTTTTAAAGCGTAAAAACCAAACAGAGAAAGTAAAACACATGATCTGATCTGAACAAAAGCATGTTAACTTAAAATCACCAGAGTGAGCACATGGTTCGACACTAGAAGAGCAGAGGTGATGAGAATACTCTGCAGAGCAAACAAGGGAGTGGAGCCTAAACCTTCAAAAAAATCTGGGGCTGAGTGGCCCTTGGGTGTCAGGGAGAGTCTACCTCTCACCTTTTCAATTGTGTTTGCTCTCACATGTGTTTGCCTGCCTGTCTGTGTCTGTATGTTTGCACATAAGTATGCTTGAAAGTGTAATGTTTGCACTGTTAACCTGCTTGGCAGCTGTCTCTCAGGTAAAGCCCTATCCAGTAATGGCCTTTCACCAAGAGAGTGTTAATGGAAAAATAAGCTTTGAAAGGAGAGGCCATCTCAGAGAAGTCATTCAATTGCTGGCAGGCTTTTGTTTTCACTGACTTTGAGAAATTGGATGTCATTGATCACTGTCTTGATTATGTCCTCTCAATGTAGACTACAAACTCTTCTAAATGTGTGCAACCTTGCAAAAATATTTAAACAAGACATGAGTTGACTTGTTGATCAGTAGGGTTTGATTTTGTCATATTTTAGTTGATCTGAAGCATGTTGCTGATTGCTGTTTCCCTGTTTTTTCAGAGATTTCCATGAATAGATAGAAAGTAGAGAATTATAAACTGTAAATGTTCTTTGAATTTCTGAAAGACTTCACATTGAGAGCCTGGACTTGTCAAGAGGTTGTTAAATATTTATAATATATCTAATATCTGTAAATATCACCTTTAGTCCTGAATTAAGCTCCATCCTACTCTGACCCTGTCCCATCTGCAGGAAACCATCCCACATCCAGGTGCTGCCACCACTGTCTCTGATTAGTTCCCTCAATATCTAAGGTGCTCTCTTCAGTTTATGTTAATTTAGAGATGTTGTGTTACTGCAATTAAATGCAAGATGTTCAGTTTAGTGGGCAACAGTAAATAGAGTAAAATCTTTCCTTCTCATTATCTCAAGTCATTAAGTATGTCACTTTTCATGAAAGGTGCAGAAAAAATATTCTATAAAGAATTGCAATTCCTAGTCTTAGGAATTCTGAATCAATTCAGAATGCTCAAAAATCTATTTTAAAATATGTTTATTTTGTATGTCTTTGCCATCGCACATTGTATTACGCGTCCACTCGGCCACCGTAGAGGCCTTCTCACCCACCGTATACATGTTGAATAACTCTTTTATTTTTTTTTATTCAGGAAAAAGCGTGGTAGCTAAGCTAACCTAACACTGGTCTGTGTCTGAATCAAAAATCATTACTGAATTGAATTGTGACCCTAAAAATCCGAATCGAATCAAATTGCTAGACTGAGAAAATAGGCTCTCCACTTCACAGCTCACATGTCAAAACAGGGAGAGACAGAAAGGTTTATCACTGATCAGAATTTCTTAAACACGTTTTATATAATGTTTCATGGATGCAGAGCAGGACTAAAGATCAGAGAGAAGGAGGAAGTTCAAACTATCTCTTCTGAACAATTTAGAACCAACCTGATCCTGATTTTGAAGCTAGAGGTTTTCAAATCAGCAAAAACTGTTTATTAAGCAGTTTTTCCAGGGGTCAGGGAATGGTTCTTGTCCCACCCACTGTCCTGTCCTGTCCTGTCCTGTCCTGTCCTGTCCTGTCCTGTCCTGTCCTGTCCTGTCCTGTCCTGTCCTGTCCTGTCCTGTCCTTTCCTTTCCTGTCCTGTCCAAGTGCACTCAGTTATTTACAGACCAACAGCAGCCTGGTGTTGAACTCTTCCTTCCCCTCAATCACTTACAGTGTAGAGTACATGCTCCTGCTGCAGCAGACATACTGTCTTGTTAATTTCCTGAATGTGTAATTATATCAGGATGTTGTTTGTCCTACCAGCAATGTTGCTAGTCATTGTTTGGGCTGAGTGTGTTTGTGTGAGATGAGTGCCAGTGATAGCACAAGCACGGAGCCAAGATTTGCTATCTCAGGCATCAGACACAGCAGTTTGTGCTTTGAGACCCGTTCACATAACACTCCCTTTCATCCAGCTCTGCTTTTTCAACCACTGAGACACATGGAGTGAAGAGAAGCTCCATGTTAGAACTGTTCTGAATCGGTGCCACAGCAAGGGAAACCTCAGGAGAAGGTGTGTGTGTGCAGGCTGAGCGGATGTTTTTCAAGCACAGAAGGCAGACAGAGATCCTATCCAGCCAATTAACTGTAATTGTGCTTGTTTAGATTTCATTTGGAGAAGAGTGAGGTCTGCAGGAAGAGGGCAACGGAAGGGGAGGTGTCATCCTCTCACATCAGACATGAGGCTCCTCGGCCAGGAGGAGAGGAGGTGAAAATGAGTTTAGGTCCCAGCGAAAGGGGACTGAGAGATGGGCGTGATAAATTCCACTGTTGTTGTCCGCCCTTCCTGGCCCTGGTGATGATAATCAGTCTGCTTGTTTTGCCTCCACTGCTTCATGATAGATACCAAGAGCTTCATGACAAGACTCTAAACAAACTTGTAAACTGATAAAGGCAGACAAGCGTTTCAAACAAATGAGACTTCGTGCTCCAGCAGAGTTTTTAGCTCTCTGAAGAGGGGCTGTAATCATGATCCCTGAACACACTCTTCGGGTGTAATTTTCAGCTCACTGTGCATTTCTTAAATAATTCAGCTTATCTGATTTTGAAATAATTTTTAACTTCAACAAAAGAAACGAAATGCCTTTTGGCTCAGATTTAGTCTGATTATATATTTATGGTCCAAAGAAATTGCTCAAAAGTTCAGGCAGTGAAGCAAATGATTACTCCCTTCATACCTTCATATTTTCCTGGTATATACTGAAGAAGAATTAAAAATGTAGGAGATTAAAACTCATACATAGATTATCTGCACATAGATTGAAATATTGCAAGTCTTTGGATGAAAAGCCAAAATGCAATGTTTCAGAACATTAAAATACTATATAAGCTCAGAAAAAATATATATTTTAGACCGAAATGTTAGGCTTCTTAAAAGTCTGAACATCTCTATACACTTTATGCATATGCTTCTTACATGAATTACTGTATCATTCCTGCATGGCATTGAGGCCATCAGGCTGTGGCGCTACATAGGCATGATGGTTACTTTGATAGGTGCCTCAGGTCATCTGCCTTGCAGGATGTGGTGTCTCACCTTCCTCTTGACAACAACACTTAGATTTTCTATGGGGTTGAAGGTCAGTGGAGTTTGCTGGGAAACCAAAAACAGGAACAGCTTCATTATTGAAGCAGCTTTTGGTACCTTTGTGGGCAGGTCCCAAGTCTTTTACAGTTTTTACAGTTACAATTTATATAAATTACTATGTTATAATTTTTATTATTATATTATTATTTATTAATGTATTTATAAATAAATGTATTTGTAAATTTAATTAATTAAGAAAATTATTTTTTTATGAAATGTTCTGACATGGCATATTTTACTTTCTGAACCAAATCCAGCAGGTGACCCGTTCTTACTTCATTCTTGATTGGAGCTGATCACGGTTTATTGTCTTCACTTACCTTCTGAGAACACATTTTTTGATGTGACATTATGAAATTCACAGCAGTTTTTTTTGTTTGTTTTTTTTTAACCTAAATCTAAGGTAGCCAACAGTAGACATGACTGCAGATTATGAAATTACGAAGTTCCGCAAAATCCAGAAAACTGCTGTAGCTTTTTTTCTTGTTTTTTTTTGTTTTTTTTTTTTTTACAAGATGTTTGCGGCTGTCTCCTTTCATGTGTGACCTTTTTGATGCAAAGCAATGATGGCTGCACACTTTTTTGTTTTTTGCACATCTGTTCATCCTTATTAAAAATTGGTCTTGCAATCAGATTAATAAAGCTGAACTTTTTCACAATTTCTGTTTGCTATTAATATGACTGTATCTGGTGGAAGTATGCTTTTGTCATGTAGGAACCCTTTAGACCAGAGGTTCCCAAACTGTGGGGCGCGCCCCCAGGGGGGCCGCCATGTCCTTGCATGGGGGGCGCAGGAAGCCATCTGGATGAAAAAAACAAAACAAAACATGAACACTGTATTCGCTGGGTTTTTACCTTAGAATGGCCAACTCTCTGTTATTCCTATGTCAATTTGATACAGTAGAGTAGAGGCTTCCACACTTCCCATATCTGTGTCCTCTGTCACTTTTATCAGCAGTTAAAACTGTTTAATCCGTTGTTAACATGTTGTAACCTGTTTTTCCGAGCCGCCTTTAAACGCAACATGAGCACTACGACGCTCGCGCTGGGTTTACACCTGTGAAGGAGACCTGCTGCTGCTGTGTGGAGCTACAGGTCTGTTAGGATCATGGCAGCAAACCAGCAAATAACTTTTCACAGTTTTTCCCTCCAAACTAACCGACTGAGTTGAGTAAAGCTGTTGGATGCAGGTAATGTTAGCTAAAAGATGACTAGCTAATATCAATACAGAACCTTAAGCTTAACAAGTACCTTGTAGGCTACCAATGTTGGTGTCTATTTTCAGCTACGTACATTCATTTTGCCCCCAAAAAACTCGATGTCGCCCCCCCCGCCCCCGTCACACGCGTCGTTTCAACCAGACAGCCATTTGTAATCCATAGGGGGGGCGCAGAAAATGTTTGGAAACCACTGGGGGGGCGCAGAAGAAAAAGTTTGGGAACCACTGCTTTAGACAGATATTGCTGTTTCAATTTTCATGGAGCTGCTCTCCACAAATCTGAAGCTGTAAATTTTCACGGCACAGCATTTATGTTGCTGCCACCACTTCTGACCATTACTGTTTTAACTCAAATTAAAAGGTTTCATACGGCCCAAAAAGCTGGTTATTTTAATATGACACTATTTGGAATCATCCTTGCTTTAAGCAGCAGGGTTCCCTTCTGTGTTAGGAGCTGAATACAACATCTCGGTTATTATTGTATCAGGTTGCTTCTTTCATGTCGCATAAAAGCACATTTTTAGTGGTTAGAAACTGTTCAAATTATACAATCAGGAAGTGTTATTAATTGCATATACATTTTCATTTAGCCAAAAATTCCTTGTATAAATGAACATGACTGAACTGAATATAGTCCCCAAACACACAGATTGTGTAGTCATTGGATTCAGGCCACCAGAATCCTGAATCTGCTGTCAATCTGGGTGAGCGACAGCGACTGGTGTTTCATCCCGATGTATGTTCAAGTCTCAAAGATGTATCAACAGACCCAAAGTTTCAGGGATATATAAAGCACCTTTCAGTCTTCAATACTTAAATAAAAAATTATATTTTTTGTCATTCTGTCACCTCACCACATGTTTTATTGGGTATCAGTCTAATTTACTCAATGTGACATAATCATGTAATGAGTAATCGCCTCGGGGATCACATGAGGTATTTGCAGGTCTGGGTGTGGTTGCATGTCCACCGGAGGACAGGCTATAGATCTGCACCCTTCTTTTATGACATCTGTTGATCATCTCCCATTGACACAATGCATAATGAAGACAACCTTGATGCAGTTTAGCATGTGTCCTTTAGCGGTTTCTTGCCAAAAAAGGCTGTCAGAATCCTTCCTGGAGCTGTTTTGGAACACATTATAGAGATTTCAATCCTGCATAATGGGATCACCCTTTAAATACCCTTTCAAACAGCTACGCTAACAGGATATTCGACCCACTCTTCAGCCATCTCTCCGATCAACCTGGCTGGACTGCGTTAAGTAGACACCTGATTTGATAGTCGAGCTTTGTCAGATCGTCACAGCCTAAGCCTCAAGGGGATGAGCCACAAATCACCTGCTAAGAGTCTTTAGAGTCAGAGCTGAGGACCTAAATCCTCAAGTTTACCTTTATTACCTGTGCTTAGGCCTCTTACTGTATGCCCACTTCACAGGACACAGGGTCCTGTCCTGGAAATGCCAGCTGGTAATCCAACACCTGCTGGAAGGACACCTGGTGTCCAGATTTACTGAGCTTGCCTTCCAGCAGCCAGGCCTGTCTTTTACACCTCCATCAACCAGCTTACGAGGTGATTTTTCTTTGGGTTTTATTGTTTTTTTTCTGTTAATTTCTTTCCTTCAAGTTTTTGTTCTGACCTTCAGAAACAGGCAGTTGTGTTCAAGCCTATATCAATTAAGAAATTAATGATAAACTAAATTTAGCTCAATTTCCACTTTGACAATTATTGTTTTTTGAAAGGCCATTTTGTTTATAATCCATTTTATTTATTGTTTTTGGTTGTTGTGTTTTATTTTAGAAATTTAAAATATCTTCCAGTTCCAGTGTGAGGTGTTCTTTGCATAATTAAAGTTTATTGATCTTTGAGAGAGCAAACTTGCCTTATCTTACCATTATCAATTTAATACTTGAAAATGGTCTCAAAACGACAATATCTTTTATTGCAATGATTGTTGGGACAATTTACAACAAAATCTGTTATTGTAACAGGCCTAGTTGAGTTGAAGATAACTAGTGATTTTTTTAGGTGGCATAACAAAAAATATTAGCTTTTTTTTTACCCTCATAATCAAGGACCAAACTCTGAACTCTGAGTTCAGAGTTTGCTCAATCAAATCAAATCAAAGCTCAATCAAATGTTGAGCTTTGATGCTTTCTTTTGATCAGAATCCTGCTTATTAATGTTGCCACCCAAGCTGAAAGCTTCCCTTCATCTGAACCGCTCTGCGCTCCAAGTCATCAGGGAATCCAAACATTATTTCAACAGCCAATCACAAGTCTTATTAGGAACCATGAATAAGGAAGTTCTTTCAGTTCAGCTATCTTCTCTTCACTAAAGAATTTTTAACAGTTTATCAGCTGTTCTGGCTGTTTTGCCTGTTTTAATCTCAGTTCTTAATCTGATATGGTAACAGAAGAACATGATGAATGAAAAGAAAAAGGAAAACCACTAAATGTTTTGAAAAGTACTTTTACAATGGATGGATGGATGGATGGATGGATGGATGGATGGATGGATGGACAGATGATGGATGGATGGATGGATGGATGGATGGATGGATGGATGGATGGATGGATGGATGGATGGATGGATGGATGGATGGATGGATGGATGGATGGGCGGGCAGTATCAGAGCAGGAAGTGGGGATGAACTGGTCATGGTTCTGTTTTTCATGCAATCCTGAGCTCCACCTGTATAGAGCGTGCAAAAAGGACAAACTTAGTGGTCTTATACCTCTCACCCAGCCTTTCTTTAGACACTTAATCACCCTCAGAAGGATTGTTCCTCCTTTGGCTAACGTGCCTGTCAGCAGCATGTGATCCCCGGTAAACCGTACTTATCAAAGTAAATACTTGATCCGGACCAGGCCGGCTGCTAAACATGAAGCTCTAAGGAGCCGGCTCAAGGTATTGTCATTACAGGCTTAATAGAGGATAGTCATCTTGGTTGGACGGAAGCCACTGCCCTTTGAATCCGGGCCTTGCGTTGTCTGGGTTCAGTGTCCTTTTGAGCGATGCTACCTCACAGAGTGATTAGTGAACAAAAATAAAGTCAAACGTTTTTCTGTCATTGACTTTCCTAGAATTTACTGGTAAATAACATTTTATTTAAACAAGTTGGAAAGATGGAAGACAAGCAGACTGGAATCCCACAAGCTTCTTAGGTAGACTCATTGGGACTCCTATGTTTAGTAAGCAACAAGACAAAAAAAATTATGAAACAAAGATTTAAGTATTATTACCTTAAAACATAATCAAATATATATTGTCTGCCCACAACATAAAATAGAATAGGCAGGTTTAAATATATTTTCTGAACAGATGACATTAGAACATAAAGATAAATTCTCAGATTCTGCCTATAGTTGTTCTAAAGGTCCTTTATTTTACTCGAGAGATATAAATCATAAAGATGTCATTATCTTTTGAAGTCAAGCCAGACATGCTGCTGGAAGCTCCGGGATCTGCTCTATGGTCCACTGTACCGAGACCTGTTGGTCTTATCAATGCAAAATGGTAGAATTCTACTTCTGTTTGACATTACACATTGTAGCCAGTAGAGGGTATGAGCACTCC